>NC_137797.1:91829482-92334482 GCF_963383645.1 Muscardinus avellanarius
GCCTGGACCAGAACCGAGGGCTTCGGTCCCAGCCCAGCCCCACACCCCCTGCCTCTCTTGCACTCTGGACTTCCAGGGACTCGGGACATGAGCACATCTGTGCGCATGCCCATCTGACAGTGGACCTCAACCCCCAACTTGTGGAGCAAACCAGGAAAGCTCCAGTCCAGAGAGAAACCGAGAATGGACCGGGGCAGTAGCCACTTGAAAAAATGGGTCGTCCCTCTCTGATGGAAACAGGAGTCCCCATCTCAGGACCAGTGCACGCAGCCAGGAGGGCAGGGCCAAGGGTAAGCTGACCCAGCACAGGATATTTAAGTCATATGTTTGTTCCACGCTCAGATTTCAGGTTCCTCTTGTTAGCCAATTGGAGCTCTTGCTTTTTCTCTCACTCTATTTCTCCCATCCCAATTCTATTTTGAATCTGGGCTCCCAGAGCCTGTGCTGAGGGTGTCCCCGGTGTGCAGCTGGAGGGATGGGCAATAGAGACACCTAGGAATCCCTTTCCTCAAGAAAAGCATGGGCCCCCTCACACACAGCGAGTGCTGGGATGCTACCAACGTCGCCTACTCTGTTCATTCCTATAGCAAATGCTTTTCTGGTATTACATGCAAGAAGGCATTCAAAGGCCTTGGGCTAACAAGGTCCTTCGGGTCTTGAGCTAAATGTCGATCCCTAGAGGGCCCTGTCCTGCATGGCCACGGCCCCCTTCATCCACCACTGCGCCGGTCACCCATTACAGATGCTTCTCCAATTATTTGGCTTTCCTAGTAGAGAGAGAAAGCTTGGCAGGGGCAGGCTCTGCATTCCCATCTTGAGCACGGCGCTTGAATGTAACCGGCACTCCATAAATTCAGGGATGATTAGAATCAAAACCCTCCTTGGACATATGGGACATTTAACAAAGAGAGCAGCCAGTGTCAGAGAAGCCCCAGATCATAGGCGATGAGTTCCAATGAGAAAAAGACACCTGTTAGCACGAATTCTTTTATTTATTTTTATTTATTTATTTATTTATTTTGTGGTACTAGGTATTGAACCGAGGGGCACTCTGTCTCTGAATTACACCTCAGCCCTATCTTATTTTTTGTTTTGAAACAGGGTCTCACTAAGTTGTTTAGAGCCTCACTATGTTGCTGAGGCTGGCTGGAAACCTGGGGTCCTCCTGCCTCAGCCTCCCAGTACTGGGATTACAGGCGTGGGCCCACCATGTCTGGCCTTAGCTTGAA
This sequence comes from Muscardinus avellanarius, assembly GCF_963383645.1. Classification (NCBI taxonomy): domain Eukaryota; kingdom Metazoa; phylum Chordata; class Mammalia; order Rodentia; family Gliridae; genus Muscardinus; species Muscardinus avellanarius. Next base: position 91,830,712 of record NC_137797.1, read on the forward strand.
TTCCTGAAGGAGGACCCTGAAAAGGGCTAAAATGACCAGGGGGCATTTTAAATGGATTTAAGAGCAGTGTGGACAAGAAGCAGGAAATTTTAGAGCAGGTCCCACAAATACCGAGTTTGTCTGAAACCTAGGCCCATGAAGGGGAGAAGACACAGAACACTGTTCCTCCTACGATCCTCTGCCATTCAGAACAGAGCCACCATTTTGTAGGACATCACAAAAGGCAACTCCAGAACTTTGCAGGCACTTGACAATTCCACTGCAAGAAGCCTTCCCTATGCCAATCCTATTTTTTGGTTTGGGTTTTTTGAAATAAGCTCTCACTAAGTTGTGGGGAGCCTCTGCAAGTTGCTGAGGCTGGCTGCAAACCTGTGATTCTCCTGTCTCAGCCTCCCAAGTATTCGGATTACAAATGTGCGACACCAGGTCCCGAGCTCAATTTTAATATGTCTTTTCCTTTTGCCTTGCTCACAGAGGACTAAGACAAGCTAATCACTATCCTCAGTAGAGGAAGGCTTTGCAGGCTTAAAAAAAATAAATCATTCCTAAGTACCACAAAACAGTAAAACTGTCATAGCATCTTGGAGGGAACTGATGTCTGTGACAGTGTGTGCCACGTGAAGGCCTGAGGCCAGCCGCCACCCCCGACCACCTGTGCACACAAACGCACACGACTGCTTTCAGGAGGCCTAGCATTACACCAAATTATTCCTAGCTGTCAGGCTAGAAATAATAAGTCACGGATACTTCAGGACCTAGATCAGGGCACACGCTTTAACAAGTAGATCCACAGTGTTCCAGAAGCATAATTAAAGAGCAAATGTGATCCGTGAACAACTGAACTGTGTCTGCTCTGAACCCTGCAATTAGGGCGTATATGGACCCTTCCGAAACAAAGAATAGAGATAGCAAACCAGAAACACCAAGAACAAGGGGTCGACCTCCATTACCCTCAGGGAGCAGAGGTGGCTCAGGAGAGGGGCTCAAGCTGGGCCTTCTGACTCATGCTTGTAAGCCCAGTACTTAAGGGCTGAGACAGCACAGGCTCGAGGCCAGACTAGTGAGACTCTCAACAACTGAGCAAGACCCTGTTTGAAAATAAAAAATAAAAAGGGCTAAGGTGCCCTTGGGTTCAACTCCCAGTATCCCTGCCCTCCCCAGGAAAATGGACAAATAAATAAGAGGAGCTCAGATTGGAGGCAATGCAATTAGGACAGCAATCAGGCTTACATAAGACCTGCCTAAGACAGGGATGTTTGGGAAACAGGCTCCAACATAAGAGACCCTATGATGTTACAAGGGCTGTGGCCGACCATGGGGGCCAGAGGCCCACAGTTCAGGAGCATCGCTCCGCCTCATTATCTAGGACACCCTAACGGGAAGACACTGACAGGGGACAGGCCAACCACAGAGGCCAGAGATAGTGCTGTCAGTCCCAAGGGGCCCGAGAGTCTGACCACTTCCTCCAACAATAGACCACCACGTCCTCTGCCCACCCGCCATGGCCTCTTATTCACCAGCTAGTTCCTCCTCAAAACTTATTTTTAGAGCCAGGCGTGGTAGTGCACACTATAATCCCAGAATTTGTGAGACTGAGGTAGGAGGATCGTGGGTTCTTGGTTAGCCTCAGCTACTTAGTGAGGCCCTTTGCAACTCAGTGAGACCCTGTTTAAAAATGAAGAATAAAATATAGGGCTAAGGGTGCAGCTCTGAGGTAGAATGCCCCCGGGTTCAAGCCCCAGGACCATAAAAAAATTATTTTAAACTTTCTCTTCAAGGCCACTCAAGAGGCCCCGCTCCCCCCACCCTCCAGCTCTGCATGGGCTTGACCCCAGGCCTGGAAGGTTGCTGTCAAAAATTCAGTGGTCAAGCAGGACATGGCGACGCATGCCTATAATCCCGGTACTTGGGAGGCTGAGACAGGAGGATCACAGGTTCATGGCCAGCCTCAACAATTTAGTGAGGTTCCCTCAGCAATTTAGTGAAGTCTGTTTAAAAATTAAAAATAAAATAGGGCTGGGAGTGTAGCTTAGGGATAGAGTGCCTCTGGGTTCAACCTCCAACCTCCAATACATAAATAAATAAATAAATAAATAAATAAATAAATCCTCAACAGTTTCTTCTCAATTACCCAGCTGCTTTGTCAATCAAGGCCCCTCCGCCTGTGGACCCCTGGGAAGCCTGCTTTCAGTGATGGGAAGGGGGACACAGCAATGATCCGAGGCTCCTGGGGAGACCAGAGTCCAACCTGCAGGGCACACATGGCAGGGGACCACAGACACAGCAGTGCCCAGAACATTCTGCCCTCCCCTCTAACTGTCCATTTTTCAGGGAGACAGGATCTTTGCCAATCCCCATCAGAACTCAAATAATGCTCTCCCGGGCGCAAGCGTTGAATGCTGTAAAAGTTTCCGCCTCTGCACAGACCACAGAAACTCCCTCTGTGCCTGGGGATCATCGACCTGGCCCCCGATTCTCCACGCTACTTCCCAAAGAGGATGTCACAGTCTCTTCGTGGAGAGCTGCGAAGGACTAGGACCCAGGAGCAGATGGGAATGCCGGGCTGTAGGATTAGCCTGCTGAGCTGAGAGTTAAGGAGGCTTTGAACCAAGCATATTTAGGTTTGCATCTTCTTATCAGCTGTGTAACTTGACACCCCGGCGTGGAGATGCTATTGGTGAGTATGGTGTTGAGGGTGACTGGGGAAAAAGGGGGAAATTCACCAGAAAAGATGCCTGCCTAGTAACTGAAAGAATGTATTTTAAAATATGCGTGGGAGCCGGGCGTGGTGGCGCATGCTTGTAATCCCCGCGCTTGGGAGGCTGAGACAGGAGGATCATACTGGTTCGAAGCCAGCCTCAGCTACTTAGTGAGGCTCTCAGCAACTTAGTGAGATCCTGTTTCCAAATAAAAAATATTTAAAAAAAGGTCTGGGAGTATAGCCCGGAGGTAGAAAGCCTCTGGGTTCTACCCCCAGTACCACTAAAATATGCATGGGGATTAGTTATATATTTTGTACCCAGAAATGCCAAGACTGATTCTCCTTAATGCTAAAGGGGCCTCTCCCCAGCCCCCACAGGGAAGCAGAATAGGGGACAGCTGCCCCAAACCTACCCACCCGGCTGGAGGAAGAAAGTTATTTCTAGGAGGGAGGGTGGGATTATTGGGCTAAGGTTTATAAATGAATCATCCTTCTACCTTTTAGGAATGAGCCAGAGGCTAGGGGTGTAGCTCAGTGGTAGAGCACTTGCCTAGCTTTTACAAGGCCCTGGGATTGAGCCTCAACACACACACACACACACACACACACACACACACACACACACGTAATGAGTCAAATAATTTGTGTGTGTGTGTGTGTGTGGTGCTACAGATGGAACCCAGGAGCATTCTACCTCCGAGTGACACCCCCTGCTCTATTTTTTATTCTTTATTTTGAAACAGGGTCTCACTGAGTTGTAAAGGGCCTCCTTAAGAAGCTGAGGCTGTCCATGAACCGTGATCTTCCCATTCCAGCCTCCCGAGTGCTGGGTTTACAAGTGTGCGCCACCACGTCTGGCTCTTCAAAGGATTTTCAAAAGATGCTCTTTCACTAGGTGTGGTGGCTCACTCCTGTAATCTCAACAATTCTGAGAGACTGAGACAGGAGGATGGCAAGTTCATTTTTTTTTTTTTCAATAAAAAGGGCTAGCCGGGTGTGGTGGTACAGGCTTGTAATCCCCACACTTGGGAGGCTGAGAAAGGGGGATCGCACGTGTTCAAAGCCAGCCTCAGCTACTTAGTGAGGCTCTCAGCAACTTAGACCCTGTTTCCAAATAAAATATAAAATAGGTCTGGGAGTATAGCCCAGAGGTAGAAAGCCCCTGGGTTCCACCCCCAGTACCATCATAAATAAACAAAGAAATAAAAAAGGGCTGGGGATGTAGCTCAGTGGTAGAGTGCCTCTGGGTTCAATACCCAGTCTCAGGGGAAAAAAAGGTTCTGTGAGTAAACAATGTTCATTAAAAAATATCTGGCTATGAAGACAGTCCAGGCACCTGGTGTGATGGCACATGCTTGCAACCCCAACATTTGGGAGACTGAGACAGGAGAACTGCAGGTTCAAGGCCAGTCTCAGCAATTCAGTGAGACTGTCAGCAACTTAGCAGGATCCTGTTTCAAAGCGGGGAGGGATGGGGATATATCTTGGAGGTAGAATACTCCTGGGTTCAATCCCCAGCACCAGAGAGAGACAGAGACACAGAGAGACCTGGCACATGAGTAAATGTTCTCAGTAGCCCCCACTACACAAAACTAAACAAAGAAACAGCCATCAAGTTTTCAAAATTCTGAAGCACATTTCAAAATTCTTACGCATGTTTAAAAGTCCTTACTAAAGTTTTCCATTTACCAGGTGTTTTCAGAAACTCCCCTGCTGCACACCTGTGCAAGTCTGTTCACTGGCTCCGCCCCCTGTCAGCCTCCTTTGGGCTCCACTCTGAAAGCCACTATGCATTCAGATCGAAAGTAAAACACACAGCCAGGCGTAGTGGCGCACGCTTGTAATCCCAGCATTCGGGAGGCTGAGACAGAAGGACTACGCTTTGCAGCCAGCCTCAGCTACTTAGTGAGGCCCTTTGCAACTCAGTGAAACCCCGGTTCAAAATAAAGAATAAAAAATAGGGCTGGGGGTGTAGCTCGGAGGTAGAATGCCCCTGGATTCCATCCCCAGTGCCTCAAAAAAAAAAAAAAAAAAGTAAAACACACTTGGAAAAGCACTTTGAAAATTATAAAGCAATAGCTATACGCTGGATGTAATAAAACTTTATCAACTGTAGAGTATATGGCCTAGACTTTGCTTCAAAATAATGGAAGGGAGGAATAAATGGAGTTGGTACTTGTTGAAATTGTGTGATGTCTATAATAGCTCATTATGCCATTTGCTATTTTGATATACGTTTAAAATGCTCCATAACAAAAAGCTAAAAATAATAAAATCTATTGCAGCGCCTTGGAAGTTTGAACCATAACCCCTCTCATTTTGTTGATGAACCAGCCCAGAGAGATTAAGTGACCTTGCTGACGTCACAGGGCTGGCTGCAGAGGCCAGAGCCAAATTCTGAACTGTAGATTCGGGGATCCTGTTATCAGTCCACACTAGGGGCCTCCGGCAGAAGTGGCTTTCTCTGGCCACTCCAGTATTCCCGAATTCTTCAAACTCCCAGCCCATCTGGGCCCAGATTGGGGAGAGGGAGGGTGCAGGATAGACCTTGAGCTAGAAGCAGAGGAAGAACCAGAGCCAGAGAGCCCTGGGCGCTTTCCAAAGTGACCAGGGGGCAGGGAGGAGGAGAGGTTCTGCCTGGCCTGAGCCCACTGGCACCTGGAGCAGCAGCCCAGAGAACTGACCTCTCTACCCATGAAATAGCTTATTCTGCCCCCACCCCACCCCCGCGCGCCCTTCCCTGCCCACCTCCCCACAGCTAAAACCTGGGGCTCTGGGAGAGATTCCTGGGCTCCCAGACGACCCAGGGAAGTCGATTGGAAGCGATTTTTAGCCATGCCAACTCAGAGGAGGTTGGGGAGATTTCGTGAACGGAATCCCCAAAGCTTGGAGAGGAGGACTCTCCGGCAGCCTCTATCTGTGAGGTAGCAGGAGGAGATAGCTGCGGGGTGGGGGGACAGAAAAAGGAGCCACCCTGAGCCCCCTTAGCCAGGGTAAAAAGCCAAACAAAAAAGGCCGAGCTCCCCTGGCTTCCGGAGGGCTGCTGAGTGCCAAAGTCCTTCTGACATTGACCGATGGAATAAACTGGGGAACTGGCAGGGGCGCCAGGTGCCCGGGCAGCCAGGGTCACCCAGAGAACCCTGCCGCGCAGGGAGCCCCAAACCCAGGCCGATGTCCCCGGGAATGCGAACCCAAAACGACCCCGACGTGTGTGTGTGGGGGGGGGGGATGTGACCCTCCCCTTCTGAGTCCCTTGTCACGTTTGGTTGGGTTTGGAGATTTGGCTGCACCTGCCCCACAGCCCCCCAGGCAGGGTGCCTGTCCGGAAACCCTAGGTTCCCCCTCTTTCCACTCCGGGTCAAAGCTGCCCATTTGAGAGCTCCCAAAATCTCACTCGCCCCTCTACCAAGCATCCCCTGTCCTCCCTCCTCTCGTCCACGCGCACAGCTCTCTCTTCGGTTCTTGTAAGGAGCAACTCGTTCTGGGTCTCCACTTTCCCCCAGGACGGAGGGGACTAGCACTAGGGGTGTCCCACCCAAGGGTGTGCGCCCCTTGATCCTGAACTGAACTCGGACTCTGAACCCCAAAGGAGATTCTGAGCTCGGCGGAACTAAAGCGAAAGATTGGTCTCTCCCCTGCCCCAGAGATGGGCGCTGCCCCTGCCCGTGCACCTGCGGCGCCCCCTCCCCGCCGACCCGCAGCCCCGGCCGGGAAGGCTCACCATCGCGCCGCTCTGCTCGCCCGCTCGCCTCCCGGCTGGCCTGCCCACCCCAACTGCTCCAGATACAGCCGCCTCCGCTGTTGTGACACCCTGGGCGGGAGGGGACGGCGCGCCGGCCAGCAGCCGCCCGCAGCATCACAGTGCCCGCGGAGGGGAGGGACCCGGGCAGGTCACAATGGCACTCCCCCGCCCACGGAGCTCTCGTCTCCCAGCCAGCTGGCGCCCTCCCCGGCCCCGGGGCCAGCCCGCGTCTTGGGTGCCGCACACGTACGCGTTAGGAATTGGGCCACCGGGTGCCTGGGTGCTCCCCACGGGAGACAGTCCCAACCAGTAAAGCGCACGTCTAAGCCTTCTCCACACACACGCTGTGAGACCGGACATTATAGTTCTGACAGCTCAAGAACTATAAGCAATGTCAGCGTTCCGTAAGACAAAATGTTCATTTCATCACAAACTCTGTCTTCCTGCTGCCAGCGCTAGCTGGTCCACACAAGCAAGCACTTACTGAAGGCAGGCACCCTGGAGCCCTGAGACAGGAGTGGCCAGCCCCCTCCTCTGCTGCTGCTTGGGCAGGTGGTCCAGCCTGCTCTGGGAGCCTGCTTCTGCCTGGGCTTCCACCAAGGCCCACCGGGTTAGGGGAGAATCCCATGAGATGATGTAGGGCGAGCTCCTGGAACACAGCAGGTGCCTGGAATACATCTGCTCCTGTTTCTACTGTTCTATGGGTGTACCCCACAATAGCCAGGAGCCCCCACTACTACCTTCAAAACTCCACAATTCCTTCCTACTTTTTCCCTTCCTACATTGTGTGTGGGGTGGAGGTAGTACTGGGGATTGAACTCAGGGGCCTTCTACCTACTCCTAGGCTTTTTTGGTGGTGGTGTTTTGTTTTGAAACAGGGTCCCACTAAGTTGCAGAAGGTCTCACTGTTGCTGAGGCTGCGTAGCTTTTCCTCAAGATTCTGCTGTTCCCAGAGCCCTAGGCCAGAAGTGCAGATCCCACAAATCAGATCTGGCCACTGATCCCCCCCAAAAAAACAACAAAAAACGTCATGGAGAAGAGGAAAGATGCTTTAATGAGTGTGGCCATGTGTGGAAGACAAAGTGAGACCCAGCATCCCTGCCTGTCTTCACTGGCTGAGAGGGGAGTGGCTCTCAAGTGGGCTCTCAGGTCTAGGAGGGGCTCTGGAGACGTCCTTACCACTGGGGGAGACAATCTCCATCTCCTGATCAGGATGTTTATCTACCAGACCTGTGACCCTTTCCTACAAGACAACTGCTCCTCTGCTCCTGGGCAGTCTCATGGGGGAGGGGGTGATCTGCCTGCAGGCCCCGCTGTTCCTGGAAGTTGTGGGGCCATGACTGGAGACTTTGGAGTCCAGAACAGGGTATTGTAAGGCTGGCAGTTGAATGTCCCAACAAATCTAAAAAAGGCCTTGAAGGAGGCAGATTACCAGCCCTTTTTATTTTTCATTTTGAAACACTATCTCACTAAGTTGCTGCTAGCTTCAAGCCTGAGAGCCTCCTGTCTCAGCCTCCCAAGTACTGGAATTACAGGCATGGTACCTGCCAAGAGTCAGGTGACTCTCTGAGTTTCCAAGCACAGATGGAGATTGACCTTCCCAGCCACTCCTAAGCAGTACCTAACTCTGGCCAGTGGAGAATGAACTTTTTTCCCTACCTATGTAGTGATTTTTTTTAGTTTATGAACTATTCATGTATTTCCCTATGTATTTTGAGTTTCCCGAGGATAGAACACATTTTGATCATCTTCAAAGCTGAGAGAGTACTGGACACAATGCTTTGCCTGTTGATACCAAAGGACTTAGTAAATTACCATTTGAATTTTTCTATCTTAAAGTATAAGATCCTGCAAATTAAAAATCATGATTAAACTAATTGAGCCAAGCATATTGGAAATGCTCAATAAAGGATGATGATCAAGGTGGGCGTGGTGGCACACACTTGTAATACCAGCATTCAGGAGGCGGAGACCGGTGGATCCTAGTTCACGGACAGCCTAGGCTACTTAGTGAGGCCCTTCACAACTCAGTGAGACCTGTTTTCAAAAAATAAAAAGACTAAAATGGGACTGGGGAGTGTAGCTCAGAGGTAGAATGCCCCTGGGTTCCATCCCCAGAACCACCCCCCCCCAAAAAGGGATTATGATTGTTGGGTGTGGTAGAGTATACCTGTATACCTGTAATCTCAGTATTTAGAAGGCTGAGACAAGAGGATCACAGGTTCGTAGCCAGCCTCAGCACCTTAGGCCCTGTTTCAAAATAAATAAAAGCTGAACATGGTGATGCATGCTTGTAATCCCAGTACCTGAGAGGCTGAGACAGGAGGATTGCAGATTCACTGCCAGCCTCAGCAACTTAGTGAGGCTCTCCATAACTTAGTGAGACCTGTTTCAAAATTAAAAAAAAAAAAATAGGGCTGGGGGCATAGCTTGGAGGTAGAATGCCCCTAGGTTCAATCCCCAGTAACACACACACACACACACACACACACACACACACACACACACGACGATGATTAACTCCACATTTATTTCTCTTCTGAGCCCCTAGAAAAGCTTCTGGAAGACTTCCAAGCCTCCAGAATGGTGAGACAATAAATTTCTATTCTTTAAGCTGCCCAGTTTGTGGTAATTTGTGATAAAAGCCTTTTAAAAATTATTTGACTTTAGACATCCCCATATCACCCCCAGTCTATGCTTTTCTCCCTGAGTAAGTTTAAAAAGGAGAAAAGACTTTTTTTTTTTTTTTTTTTTTTAGTCCCCATGGTGGGATTACAGCTTAACTGGGCCACAGGGTGTCCAGATATTAGCCAAATATTCTTCTGGGTATGTCCATTAGGGTGTTTCTGGATGAAGCTAACATTAGCCTAAGTTAAGCTAACATTAGCCTAACATTAGTGAAGCTAACATTAGCCTAAGTTAAGCTGGCCACCTTCCTTAATGTGGTGGGCCTGTCCAATCAGTTGAAGAAGAAAAAGAACAAAAAGGCTGAGCCGAGGGTCCCCATCCTGTCTGAATGTTTAAACTGAGACTTTGGTCTTCTTGCCTTTGAACTGGAACCTAAAGCATCAGCTCTCCCGGATCTCCACTTGCTAACCACAGATCTTACAGCCTCTCTGCTAATTGCATGAGCCAATTACTTTAATAAATCTCTTTAGGGCTTGCTGTAGCTCAGTGGGAGCGCTCTTGCTTAGCAGGTGTGAGGCCCTGGGCTCAATTCCCAGCACCGCAAAAATAAATAAATAAAAATAAGTTTATATTTACGTCTAGACACCTGGATAGATAGATAGGTATCTCCTATTAGTTGTTTCTCTAAAGAACCCTAATGCAATCCCCTTTTTGAAGAGGGAGAAACTTAAGTCAAATCCAGGCAGAGAAAGCAACCGGGGATTTTGTTTTTGTTTTTGTGCTGGGGATTGAACCCAGGGGTTTTCTACCTCTGAGCTACATCCCCAGCTCTACTTTTATTTTTAATTTTTAAACAGGTCTCACTAAGTTGCAGAGGACCTCACTAAATAGCTGAGGCTGGCTGTGAATCTGTGATCCTCCTGTCTCAGCTTCCCAAGGACTGGAATTACAAGCGTGCATCACCAAGCCCAGCAAAGCTGTATTTTAAAAGACTTTTAAAGAAACTATCCCACCTCCACCACATTCTACTGACAATATGTGAGTGTATACCTCTTTTTATGATTTTTGTGCTGTGGGGTCATATTATCATCAAATATAATAATTACAGTGATGACTTAAAACTTTAAGCCATAGTCATGTGAATAGGAGGTAAGATAGTTTCTACCAATTTCCCAGAAAAAGAGCTAGTCGTTATGATATTTATATATTTCTTATTCATACGATTTTCCCGACAGTGTGCACCATGGCCAAACACCATGCTATGGGCTTCCTGTACACTCTCTCTTTTATGCTTCATAACAGACCTCTGAAAATAAGAATGTATGCTTCCCCACTTTACAGATGAAGAGCTAGAGACTTATAAATGTTAAATCTTACTTCCCATCACAGAAATGGTAGGAGGCAGAGGTGGGGTTTATAGAGAGTGTGATAGCAGAGGCTGAGCTGAAAAGTTTAGTCATTAGCTGTGGACAGGACCCAGAAGGACAAACCTTACACAGAGAGGGGCTGTGCTTATTTCTCTTAGCTTTGACCTTGAGAGTCCAAATATCTAGGGTAGTGCTGTAAGGGGATGGTATAAAAGATAGCATTCACCTTGTCCAGGCTGATTGAAAGTCCAGAGGAAGAGAGAAGATCTGTCAACTCCAGGCACCCATACTGCTGGAATGAGCCTGTGAATTCCAAAAAGCATCCAGATTCAAGTATTTATCATACATTATTAAATTGGTTATGTCCTAGCACCTTAAGTATATTCATATTAAAATGTTTTATTCCAACCATGCATCATGTTGGATATGCTGCGGGGTATTAAGGGAAGGGAAGGGAAAAGAAGGGTGAGCATTGGATTGCAGTGTCACAGGTGAAGTGGCTCCCCTTTTAAACCAACATGGCTCCAGCAGCTGTAATCAAGAGACCAACAAAGAAAGGGCAAATCTCAGAACAATGTTGGGACCACGCGAGGACCAGCTGGCCCTTCTCTAGGTCAAAGCCAACTTTGGGAAGCCTGCGTTGTTTTTAGCAGGGGAAGGCAATATCTCCTGTTAGGGGTTGTCTCTGGACTGTCTCCCAGAAAAGCTCACGTGTTGTCAATACAACGATATTCAGAGGCGATGCAATTGATCAGCACTCTAATCTCATCAATGAATGAATCCATTGATGAATTAATCACTTGAATGAATTTACTGGGTGGTAACTAGGCAGATATGGGTGGTGTGGGTAAACGAGGTGGGTCACTAGGGGTGTAGCCTTGGGGACAATATATGTCCCTGGTCCCTTCTCCAATCTCTCCCTCCCTTCCTCCCTTCCTCTCTCCCTCTCTCTCTCCTCTTGGCTGCCCTGTGCAACTTCTCCCCACTGCCATGATGTTTCTGCCTTGGAGCCGGCCAAGCAGGGACTGTGCTTTTGAAACTGTGAGCCAATAAACCTTTCCTCCTCTGAGTTGCTCCTGTCAGGTATCTGGGTCATGGTGATGTAAACGCTGACTAATTCATTTTCCTACTCTTCCCCAGTTCCCACTTCTCCAACTGCTGGATTCAGAAATGGTAATTCAGCTCATCACTCCTTCAGCTGAAGCTTTTGCTTCCTGTTCAACTCACCTGCCCTGGGAGAGGGCAGGGCTTTAAAATGACCCCAGTCAGTCACACAGAACTCAGCAGGAGAGAGCATTGCTAGTCTATCCTGGCAAAAGCACTTGGAGTCAAGGACAGACTAGCAAAACAGAAGCCATTGAGGTTCCGAAACTAAGGAAAAAACTCGTCTCCTTCACAAATTGTCTCAAGTAGATTAGAGACCAGCATCTCAGCCCTGGCCCTCCTGCATCTGAGGCTCTGTTACAGCTCGGGTAACCACCTCCTAGAGCTGCCAGCTCCGGAAAAAGCACCACGAGGTCTGTGGGATAGAGTAGCACCCGAGGAAAGATAAGGCAGTCGAGTCACCATATCTCCTCCTCTCTGAGGCTTTGGTATGCTGGGTGTAGGTCATTTTTCACCTTATCATTTTTATCCTTATTGTCTCATTTTGTTTGTTCAGTTATTTCGCATATTGTTATAGGCATTGCAAAATGATCCAGTTCTGCTGGACCACATCCTAGCAGTATGTTACAAGAGCAGGAAAACAAGCTGGGCGTGGGGGTGCACATGCGTGATCCCAGTACTTGGGAGGCCGAGGAAGGAGGAATACAGGTTTGAAACCAGCTTCAACAACTTAGGGAGATCTTCAGCAAAATAGCAAGACTGACTCAAATAAGGACTGGGTGTGGTGGCACATGCCTATAATCCCAGTACTTGAGAGGCTGAGACAGGAGGATCACAGGTTCAAGGCCAGCCTCAGCAACCTAGTAAGACAAGACTCTGTTTCAAAGCAAAGAATAAAAAGGGTCGGGGGCATAGCTTGAAGGTAGAATGCCCCTCGGTTCAATTGAAAGAAAAAGAGAAAGAGCCGGGTGTGGTGGCACACACTTGTAATCCCAGTACCTGGGAGGCTGAGATAGAAGGATCATGCAGGTTCAAAGCCAGCCTCAGCGACTTAGTGAGGCTCTCGGCAACTTAGTGAGACTTTGTTTTCAAACAAAATATAAAATAGGTCTGGGAGTGTAGCCTGGAGGTAGAAGGCCCCTGGGTTCCATCCCCAATACCACAAAAAAGGAGAGAAAGAAAGAAAGAAAGGAGAGGAAGAGGAGGAGGAAGAGGAGGAGAAGGAGGAGGAGGAGGAAGGAGGAAGGAAGGAGGAAGGAAGGAGGAAGAAAGGAAAGAAAGCAGGCAGGCAGGCAAGAGTGTAGCTGGATTCAATCCTCAGTATAAAAAAGAAAGAGCAGGACAACTATTCTCACTAATAATGTTGTAAAATCGTGTGTGTGTGTGTGTGTGTGTGTGAGAGAGAGAGAGAGAGAGACAGACAGACAGACAGACAGACAGACAGACAGACAGGGATTGAACCCTGGGTCATCCTACCTCTGAGCTACATCCCCAGCCCTATTTTATTTTTTATTTTGAAACAGAATCTCACTGAGTTGCAGAGGGTCTAATTCCTAAAGCTGGTCATGAACCTGCAATCCTTCTGTCTCAGCCTCCCTGGGTATAAGTCTACTTTTGAAAACTACCCCAAGCAAATACTCACCCCCCCCAAATAGTACTGTCATCTTAAATGGTTTACCAATCATTAGTTATTTGCAAGTATTTTCATATGGAATTTGCTTAGTGCTGTGTTCTTCATACTGGCAAAAACTTGAGGAAAATAAAATGAACATATTAATTTAAAGTATTATTAAGAATACTACAGTGGCTATTCACATGGATTAGTGAGTTTAATTGTGGCTACCAGCCGGGCGTGGTGGCGCACACTTGTAATCCCAGCATTCGGGAGGCTGAGACTGGAGGATCGCAGTTCATGGACAGCCTCAGATACTTAGTGAGGCCCTCTGCAACTCAGCAAGACCCAGTTTCAAAATAAAGAATAAAAATAGGGCTGGGGGTGTAGCTTGGAGGTCAAATGCCCCTGAGTTCCATCCCCAGACCCACACACACACACACAAAAAAAAAAAAAAAATGTGGCTACCAAAAGATACATCACCCGAAAGCCTCTGAACATGCTATTACTTGGAATAAGTTTCATGGGTATAATTTAGCATGTTAAGATGAGACCGTCCTAGAATAGGGTGGGTTCTGAATTCAAAGCCATGTGTTCATATAAGAGACAGAAAAATAAGACATGGAGACACAGAAGAAGATGGGGTGACTATGGAGGTAGCAATGTCAAATACACCGCCTCAAGCCAAGGGACAGGAGAGCCACTGGCAGCTGGAAGAAGCACGAAGGACCCTCCCCTCGGCCTGGAGCTCTCGGCCGGAGATGCTTGACTTTGGGCTTCTGGTCCCCAGAGCTGTGGAGAATAAGTTTCTGTTGTTTGAAGTCATTAGTTTGTGGTGGTTGTTACAGCAGCCTGGGAAACTAATGCATACAGTAAGGACGCAGATCCTGCTGGAAGCTGAATAGAAGACAATACAAAATGGGGGGGGGGGATATCTGTGATCCTCCTGTCTCCATCTCCCTATTACTAGAATTACAGGCATGCACCACCACATTCCGGCTTTGTTTCTTGTTTTGTTTAAAAGGAAGGTTGAACCCAGGGGCATAATACCTTCAAACTATACCCCCGGCCCTTTTATCTCTTTGTTTGGAAATAGGTTCTTGCTGCACTGCTAAGAATCTCACTACATTGATGAGGCTGTCCTTGAACCTGTGATCCTCCTGTCCCAGCCTCCCAAGTACTGGGATGACAGACATGTGCCACCATGATCAGCACATATATGTTTATAACAAGTACATATGAGTGTGTATGAAAGAGAGTATTTTATTTTTATGGGCATTTTTAAACAGAATTGTTCTAATGAATAGACAACATTTCACATCTTAAGTCCAGTCATCTCATGTGGCCGCAAAGCCAGGCTAGGACCCAAGCTATTTCTCTGGCCCATTTTATATTTTGGTATTTTATTTAAGCAATATTGCCTCACTGAGCCATTTATAAAATTCGAGTTCCCACCCAAATCTTGCCCACCTGTACCTGTTTACCTCTAGAGAACTTTTGCCTAAGCCTATTGTTTTTCTGTTCCTTTTTTTATTTTTGAGACAGAGTGTCACCAGGTTGTACAGGCGGACTCCAAACTCCTGGGCTCGAGCCCTCCTCCTGCCTCGGCCCCCTGATCTCCAGAACGACATGGACATACCACTGTGCCCAGTCCCTTGCCTTTCTTTCAGAGCACATCTGTACCTCCTGGTCGACAGAGTTCCAGCCTTTGTCATTAGCCAAAAAAAGTAATCTTGTCTCACAAACTCTACAACCTCCTCATTCACTCCCCAGCCCCCAACTCCTCTTCCCCAAGCCTTACCTAAAAGGCAAGGCAGCGAGTATATTATTCTTTGGCCTAGTATTTGATTATTTTAAATGGCTCAGAGAAAGAGTTGATTTACAGCTGCCTGAATAGTGATTTGTAGCTGCCTATGTATATACCAATCTCCAGTGAACCTTTTAAATCTGATGTAATCCAACTAAATGTGCCTTTATGCAAAAGTCAGTACCTACTTAGCCTTTCTATTTCATGCATCTATTTTATATTTTATTTTGAAAAAACAATAAAAGGAATTTCTTTTTCTTTTTTGTGTGTGATACTGGGGATGGAACCCAGGAGCTTTCTGCCCCCAGGCTACACTCCCAGACTTATTTGGAAACAGGGTCTCACTAAGTTGCTGAGAGCCTCACTAAGTAGCTGAGGCTGGCTTCGAACCTGTGCAATCCTCCTGTCTCAGCCTCCCAAATGCTAGGATTACAAGTATACGCCACCACACCCGGCTCAAAAAAAAAAAAGCATAAAAGGAATTTTAACCATGTAATTACACTGGAAGACAAGAGGACCCATATCCTTAGCCCTGTCTTGGAAGATCTGACAATGACTTTGAGGTTTTATAGAAAGAGGAATGAAGCCTGGCATGGTGGCGCATGCTTGTAATCCCAGCATTCAGGAGGCTGAGACCAAAGGATCATGGTTTGCGGACAGCTTCAGCTACTTAGTGAAGCCTTTGCAACTCAGTGAGCCCCTGTTTCAAAATAAAGAATAAAAAATAGGGCAGGGGTGTAGCTTGGAGGTCAAAAGAGAACAAAGATTGGGGGTCTTGATTTGGTGTGGTCTCCTCCATCATAATCCCAGGATTGGTCAGGGGGGTTTTGTCTGTGATAAGAAATTCGCTGTTGCAGGGGGCGGGGTTAGCTTGGATTCATCATAAGATGTTTATCAATCAGATCTTTTCCTGAAATCCAAGGTGACCCAGAGCAAGGGAGATGGATGTAAAATGGAGGCAGAGATGGCAAGTCTTTCATCCTCTTCTACTAGCGCCCCATTAGACATTTGCAACAAAAGTAAAAAGTCTAAGTCCTTGCTACAATTTCTGTCCCCTATCGTTTGTTCATTCCTTAATCTTGAGGCAATTAGTATGCCAGCCAATCTGGCTTCGCAGGTATCTTGGCCCTTATATGAAGCATAGGAGGAAAGGTCAGAAGCTTAAGCCTAAAAGTAGAAGTGCATTATAAATTATAAAGCAGAATACAAAAGGGAGTCAGAGTCAGAAGATAGCCAGCTAAATGACTTGTGCAGAGGGCTCTCCCTCCATAGGTACAAACTCCTAAAAATAAATATTTGGGATCAGAAAATAAAAGTCATTTTCCCATTGCTATCTAAATAGAGCCAGGCATGGTGGTGCACGCTTGTAATTCCAGTACTCGGGAGGTTGAGACAGGAGAATTACAGGTTCAAGGACAGCCTCAGCAAGTAGTAAGAGTCTTATCAACCTAGAGAGACCCTGTTTCAAAATAAAAATTAAAAAATAGAGCTGAGGGTATAGCTCAGAGGCAGAAAGCCCCTGGGTTCAGTCCCCATTACATATATACATTAATACATGGTCTGGTCTGGGCCATGAGTTCTCCTTCTGTGCAGAGGCACCTGTCAGATGGGCTTCAGGGCCGGACAATCGGTCTTGAGAGCCCTTCTCCGTAACTTCTCAACTTTACTTACTTTTGGTAGAGCTGACACAGTGCCTACTTCAAGTTACATTTATAAAGGCCACCATCTTTCCCTTTAATTCTCCAGACATGACTTTTATTTTAATTTTTCTTCCACCCTCATACTACCACACATTTGCCTTTGGTTTTACTTCCCTGCTGTGTGTTCAAGACCATGTAGGTGACCTCTGTGCTGACCAAAAACAAACCTCTTTCCTTCCTGCTGAAGGTCAGCTGAGATCCTTGGGGGTTACGTGTAGGAGCCTCTTCGCTCTATCATTATTTTTCCTCTGCCAATTGTTTCATCTGCCAGGATAGGTCAGGGTCTTCAAATGGAAGCTACACGCTTTATGACAGGTCTGCAGCCAGCCTCAGCAACTTAGTGAGACCTTCCGCAACTTGGTGAGACCCTGTTTCAAAAAAAATAGGACTTAGGATGTAGCATGAAAATGGAATGACTAAGTGACCCTGGATTCAATCCCCCATCCACAAAAAACTTGGGGGAGGAGACATTTTCCTCCATAATCACCCTCCTCTTTGCAGAATGCACACTACTAGTTGGCTTTCTGTTTCTTGTTTTTGTTTTTGCGGTACTAGGAATGGAACCCAGAGGCATTCTACCTCCAAGCTATACCTTCTAGCTCTATTTTTTATTTTTTATTTTGAAACAGGGTCTCACTGAGTTGCAAAGGGCCTTACTAAGTAGCTGAGGCTGTCTGCAAACTGCGATCCTCCTGTCCCAGCCTCCTAAATGCTGGGATCACAAGCATGCGCCACCACAGCCAGCTTCATATTTTGTGGGTTTCTTTGTGGTTTGTTTGTTTGTTTTGGTGGTACTGGGGATGGAACCCTTCTACCTCTGGGCTATACTCCCAGACCTATTTTATATTTTATTTGGAAACAGGGTCTCTTAAGCCAGCGAGACTGGCTTCGAACCTGCATGATCTTCCTGTCTCTGCCTCCCAAGTGCGGGGATTACAAGCATGCGCCACCACGCCTGGCAGTTCCTATTTTTTTTTTAATTGGAAACTGGGTCTCACTAAGTTGTGGAGGGCCTCACTAAGTTACTGAGGCTGGCTTTGAACCTGTGAACCTCCTGTTTCAGCCTCACAAGCCCTGGAATTACAAGCATGTGCCACAGCGCTTGGGTTGGACATTGCATTTTAGGCTTCTAATTGATAGGTCGGGTCCCTCCCTCCCACCATGGGACCCTGCAGTGGGGTCAGGAGGCTGAATCCCAGAAGCCAGAAATGGAGGTGTCACAAGACTCCAGACTATGGATGTCATGAGAGAACCAGCATTCTCATGCCGCTAGCTCCACCCCAAGATAAATATCCTGACTTCTCTGCTGCACGACTCTGCCGACCGACCATGACTCTGCTGACCGTGTGACTCTGCTGCTCGGTCCCTTCTCCCACAGTCGGCAGTCCTCTCCCAAAGGTGCCTGTTGATTAAAGAGGCCTTTAATAACTTGGCTGGTGTTTGCCTCCTTCACGACCCCCAACTCAATTTCAACATTACACTAATACAGACAAATACAGTCTTAACTGGTTACTAATTGAGGCAAATTAATAATAATAATAAAAAACATATGCTAATAATTAAAGATATCTTTACTTTTTACTGTTAGGTAACTAACAAATTTAAATTAACTTATTTGTCAAAGATTTATTTAAGCCATGCATGGTGGCACACACCTGTAATTCCAGTACTTGGAAGGCTAAGATGGAGGATCAAAAGTTCAAAGCAGGTTTGAGGGTCAACTTAGCAAGGCTTTCAGCAACTTAGTGAGACCTTGTTTCAAAAATTAAAAGTAAAATAGAGGCCAAGCAGGGTGGTGCACACCTCTAATCTCAGTACTTGGGAGGCTGAGACAGCAAAAATCATAGGTTCAAAGCAAGCCTCAGTAACTTAGTGAGGCTCACATCAAGTGAGACACTCTTTCCAAATAAAAAATAAAATAGATCTGAGGTGTAGCTTAGAAGTAGAATGCCCCTGGGTTTAATCCCCAGCACCACAAAAATAAATAAATAAATAAATAAATAAATAAATAAATAAATAAATAAATGGCTGGAGGTGTCACTCAAAGGCAGAATGCTACTGGGTTCAATCCCTAGTAACACACACACACACACACACACACACACACACACACACACACAATTATTTAAGTCAGATGAACTAAAAGGCATTTGGATTTGCATCTTTTTAAATGTAGGAACACACTTTTATTTATAAGCCAACATGTAGATACAACATATACAAACATATACAAAAGAAGAATATTTAGCATTCATCTAGATTCATCATTCGGCAGTTTTTTAAAGTTAGACTATTAATATGATTGCCATGACTTGAAGCAATACATAATCATAAATCTATACTTCCAGCTAGGCGTGGTGGCCACGCTTGTAATCCCAGCATTCGGGAGGCTGAGACCGGAAAATCACGGTTTGCAGACAGCCTCAGCTATTAGTGAGGCCCTCTGCAACTCAGTGAGACCCAGTTTCAAAATAAAGAATAAATTTCAAAATAAAGAATAAAAATTAGGGCAGGGGGTGTAGCTCAGAGGTTGAATGCCTCTGGGTTCCATCCCCAGACCTGCAAAAAATAAAAATAAAAATAAAAATAAAAAATAAATCCATACTTCCAAAGGTATGACCCAGTAAAAGTAGAAGGTTTAAAGACGAGGCTTGTTACCAGTCTGTGGAAGTCAAGACAGGAGGATCGCATGTTCAAGGTCAGCCTCAGCAACTTAGAAAACCCTGTTTCAAAATTAAAAAGTGCGGGCCAGGCGTGGTGGCGCACGCTTGTAAACCCCGCGCTTGGGAGGCAGAGACAGGAGGATCGCGCAGGTTCGAAGCCAGCCGCACGCGCTGGCTTAGGAGACCCTGTTTCCAAATAAAAATGTAAAAATAGGTCTGGGAGTGTAGCCTGGAGGTAGAAGGGCTTCCAGGAACCCCAGTACCACCAAAAAAAAAAAAAAAAAAAAAAAATTAAAAAGTGCTATTTACAGGCAGACTGCCTCTGGTTTCCATCTCTAGAATTCTAAAAAAAAAAATATGAGGCTTGTTATGCAAACTTGACTTAATATCTTTTTCTGTTTTAAGAGTTAATTGAAGCCGGGCGTGGTGGCGCACGCTTGTAATCCCAGCATTCGGGAGGCTGAGACCGGAGGATCTCGGTTTGCGGACAGCCTCAGCTACTTAGTGAGGCTCTCGGCAACTTGGTGAGACCCAGTTTCAAATTAAAGGATAAAAAAAACTAGGGCAGGGGGTGTAGCTCAGAGGTCAAATGCTCCCATGTTCCATCCCCAGACCTGCAAAAATAAAGTAATAATAATAATAATAATAATAATAATAAAGAGTTAATTGATAGCAGTTAGAAGGCTGAGACAGGAGGATCGCGGTTCGTGGACAGCCTCAGCTAATACTTAGTGAGGCCCTTTGCAACTCAGTGAGACCTTGTTTCAAAATAAAGAATAAAGAATAGGGCTGGGGATGTACTTGGAGAATGCCCCTGGGTTCCATCCCTAGTACTGTAAAAAAAAAAAAAAAAAAAAAGAGTTAATCAGTAGAGGAAAACATCCTTACAAATGAACATTTCTTTTGAAAAGGGCAATAAGAACCATACTTTGGAGAAAAAACTAGTTGCTAAGTCTGACTTAACTAGTTTTCTAATCAGATGTAGTCTGTAAATAAACAGGGCAAAGAGCACTTCCCTGCCCGCCTGACCTGGGGACGCCTCCTCCGAGCTCTCCAGACCTTTTCCTTCCTGCCTTCATTTATCACAGTGTTTAGTCATGTTGGGAGGAGTCTGCTTTACATGTTAAAACATTTCCCATTGCATCAGAATTTAGATACAGGCTGTTAGGAATGTATAAATATATTACTGTTTGGCTTTACTGCCCGAGGACTCCAGATACTTATGCAAAAAAACCAATTCAGGAATATTGAATGTTGTCCACTCTTTATGTACTTGCAAGTCAAAGGACCGTAATCATCGAACGTCAACCCCACAGGGGTGATCACTGGGTCTTCTCTCCGAACGCTTTCTCTTTCCTTGAATTTGTTTCCCATGTTCGCCTGAAAGTGCTCCCTTCTGAGCCAACAGTGCACGTGTGCTTTGCACTAATGGAGCAAGAATGTGTGGATCAGGAGAAAGAGACAAGACGCAAAAGGAAAAGTTACAGAGGGAGTCGCAGGAGAAAAGGACCACAGGCCGGCAAACAGTGTTCTGAGCAGGGCGCTGAAACCAAGGGTGTCCAGACTGACCAGCTCAGACTAAACCAAGGGCCATCAAGCAAAGCGAACCTCCCGTAGGGACGGCCGCTGCCAGCCATCGGATTGGCTTGGTTTTGTGGCCTTTATCAAGTCCGTCATGCAAGGCACGGTAATACACGCCTGTAATTTCAGTACTTGGGAGGCTGAGGCAGGGGGGTTGCAGGTTTGAGGCCAGCCTCAGCAACTTAGCACCCTCAGCAAACTAGTCAGATTCTGTTATAAAATAGGGCTGGAGGTATAGCTCAGAGGTAAAACCCCTCTGGGTTCAATTCCCAGTACCACAAGAAACAAACCAGAAAAGCCAGGCATCATAAACATAGATTAAAGGACAAACTAACAGACCAAATGATACATCAAATAATTACAGTAAAGCAGAGTGCACATTCAGACGCATAGACCACGCCACACTCCAGCAATCGGCCATCTTTTTCTTAGTCATAGGTTTACAGCTATAAATAGACCAGACCACCAAATCATAACCCACATCGCCCCACTCCAACCTGGTTTCTCTGTACCTCCCATGCCTTCCCTGCTAGTTGACACCACAGAGTTTCAGAAACCAAACTTCAATGCCAGACAAGCAGCAGAAGCCCAAATTGGTACAAAAGAACCCCAAGTGGCTCCAGAGAGCCCCCAAAAACAAGGAAAAGGAAGAATGAGGCCCGCCAGCCACAGTCAGGGAGAACTTGCCAGGGCTCACGCTCCAGGGACCATAGAGTTCTCTGCTTCACCAAATGATAGCAAAATCAGCCGAGGTCATCTGGAAGGGGAGGGAAAGAGAGAGTCCTTGAAATGGATGCAGCTTCAGCAACAGCATGGGACCCGCCTTTTTCCCTCCTTGTCCTTGGCTGGCTAGCTGCAGGTGGCGGATACCCAGAAGGCATGCTCTCTCCTGGGGCAGCTCCCCAAAGCTGCTGCCCCAGTTTGGACACAACAGGGCAGCCCCTCGCCCCCAAAACCAAACCAAAAGGTACTCGTAAAAAGCAGGAAAGGAACTTTACTCAGTGTAGCCACACCAGGAGGGCAAGGGGCTCCATGTCCTTAGCCCTGACTTCCTGCTTCTATTTTATTTATTTGCAGTTGTTTGTTTTTGGTACTTGGGATTGACCCCTGAGCTCTACCACTGAGCTATATTCCCAGCCCTTTTTCTTATTTGAGACAAGGTCTCCTAAAATTGCCAAGGCTGGTCTCAATCTTGTGATCTTCCTGCCACATACTGGGATTGTAGATGTGCATCAACATGCCCAGTCTCCTACGTGTGTGTGTGTGTGTGTGTGTGTGTGTGTGTGTGTGTGTCTTCATAAAGAGGTAGACTGCCTCAGGGTTCAACACCAAAAAACACACACACACAATAATAATAACAACAAGAACAGTAGCAGCAGCTGCCCCCAGAAGTGGAGAACTTTCTCAGTGGAAGAATGGTAGGCGTTTCACACCAGCCCTTCTCATACTTTTTGGTTCTGGGGGGTGTTGAAGTTGGAACCCAGGGCCTTACACATGCTATGCACGAGCTCTGCTTCTGAGCAATAGCCCCAACTTCTTTTCATGCTTCTTTAAAGACCATATGAATTCATCTCACATTTAGAAAATTAAATATATTCTTAAGTGGACATATAAAAGAAGTTTAGCACCACTTTAAGTGATTAAAGCCATCTGCAAAGTGCCATTCCTATGCTGAGACCCAGACATCAGAGGTTGCCCTTTCCTGCCATGATGGGTGTGTTTGTACCAAGTTCTACTACTCCTAGCTAAGCCTTCCTCATTTCACACTTACTTAACAGCAACAACTAGCTCCTGTTCATGACATGACATGCACATGTATGTATGTATGCATTTTTGCAGTACTATGGATGGAACCCAGGGCCTCACACAGGCAAGGCAAGCACTCTAGCACAGAGCCACATCCCCAGCATTGTTTTTTATCTTAGTTTGAGAGAGGGTCTTATTAAGTTACCCAGGCTAACCTTGAACTTTTGATCCTCCTAACTCAGCCTCCAAAATACTGAGATGATAAGGTGTGTGCCTCCACACTCAGCTCTATGCACTTTGTGTTTTATGTGTATTTGCACCATTTAATCCTTTCATTAAACCTGTAAACATTGTTATTATCCTAATTTTACAGATTAAATAACAGAGGCACAGGAAAGGTGATTTGCCCAAGGTCAAGGAAGAGGGGCCAAGATATGAACTTGGGCAGCTATGGTCTCAGCACCTCTGAAAACAGGTTATCGCCATCTAGAAGACCATGAAATCCATGAAGGGGACAGAAGCTCAATGTGTACTAAGAGGGAAGGGGGAGGGTCCTCAGGATGTCCCAGAGCAGTCGGGTGCCCATGGAAGGAGGATGGCATCCCCTGCCAGCGCCCAAAGTCTCAGAGAGACTGTGAACAAGAGGTCTGTCTCTCACAAGGAGACAAGGTAGCTTTACTAGGTGGCTCCTGCAGGGTAACAAGGCAACTGTACCAGCTCCCAGCTTGGCACTGGACTAAAGGGTGAGCAGAATTCTCAGACGACGGTTTGGAGAGGACCAAAGACGCAGAGTGGCCCTTTTCAGGGAAAGCCACCCATTGGTTAGGGTCCAGCCAAAGCTGTTGGCAACTAGGAGCTGGCCTGTCCCTGGAAAACCACCAGCTTGTGTTTGTGTGCACAGAAGGTCGCCCGGCAGGCTGTTTGTCATCCCTGGTACATTTGAAAAGCAACCGCGCTGCCCCTTCCCTGGGTGGGCTGAGGGACGAGGTGCCCGAAGCTGCCGTCCCTCCTGCCCGCCCGCCCGCCCGCCCTTCAGCCCGGTGCTTACTTACCTTCATTTCTCCCCAAATGTTGCTACTTCTGCTTCTTCCCTTCCTCTAAAACCCATGTTCATTCAACACATCTTTATTTTTATTTATTTAGCTTCTTTCCAGTCCATAATACTAAGGTTTCCAGTGAGTGTACGCGAGAAGCAAAAGGGCCTGACATTTTTCTCGTTAACACTCCTGGAAGTACCTCTGAACAAGATGTCAGAGTGGGCAGTGAGGCCGACCTCGGCGCTCCACAGGCACCTCGCTTAACCAAGCCAGGGTCGAGTCAGTAGACGTGCAGCCCCGCCTGTGAGCAGAGCGGCCCGGGCTTCCCCAGGCCAGGAGGGCAGAGAGGCTGGGGGCTCATGCTGGGCCTTCTTCCTTCTGCCATTTCTTTGTGTTTTTTGTTTTTGTTTTGTGGTACTAGAGATGGAACCCAGGGGAATTCGACCTCCGAGCTACACCCCCAGCCCTATTTTTTATTCGTTATTTTGAAACAGGGTCTCAGTGAGTTGCAAAGGGCCTAAGTAGCTGAGGCTGGCCGCAAACCACGATCCTCCTGTCTCAGCCTCCTGAAATGCTGGGATTACAAGCCTGCACCACCACGCCCAGCTTTTTCTTGTTTGACTAGGTGAAAGAGACTGCTTGAATACAAATTTAGAAAAAAATTGAATGTTTAGAGTGTTAAAAGGCCCTTCCCAGCTGGGCATGGTGGTGTACACCTGTCGTTTCAGTAGTTGGGAAGCTGAGTCAGGAGGATTGCAGGTTTGAGGCCAGCCTCAGCAACTTAGTGAAATCCTCCGCAGCTTAGCAATACTGTTTCAAAATAAAAATAAAAAGAGCTGGGAGTGTATCCTGGAGGTAGAATCTCCCTGGGTTGAGCCCCAGTACTAAAAAAAAAAAAAAAAAAAGTCCCTCCCCCCCCAACC
Source organism: Muscardinus avellanarius (assembly GCF_963383645.1). Lineage (NCBI taxonomy): Eukaryota > Metazoa > Chordata > Mammalia > Rodentia > Gliridae > Muscardinus > Muscardinus avellanarius. The sequence goes on from NC_137797.1 coordinate 91,855,323, forward strand.
CCATGCAGTTGGGGTGGCTACCCAGCAGGTGGAACACCTGCTCTGTTTGTAGAGAATAACAGTACAGAGGTATGAATATTACCTGGGAACCTTAGACCCGAGGGAAGAGCAGAGATTTCAGCCTGCTGGGAAGGAGAAGGTAGCCAGAGGGGTCAGGAGGATGGCTTGAGTCCAGCTCAAGGCCAGCCTGGGCAACATAGCGAGACCCTGTCTCTAAAATTAAAGAATAAAAAGGAAAAGATACTCTATGACCCCATCACACAATGGAATAATACATAGCAATGAAAAATCAGTCCCACACGTGCTGACAGAGAACAAAGATTCCAAATTAGGTTTTGAAAGTGTAACGGGAGCCAGGTGTGGTGGCACATGCCTACAATCCAAGTACTTGGAAGGCTGACGAAGGAAGATCGCCGGTTTGAGGCCAGCCTCAGCAGTAAAGTGGGACACTCAGCAACCTAGCAAGACCCTGCTCAAAATAAAAAATAAAAAGGGCTGGGGTGTATCTCAAACGTAGAATGCCCCTGGGTTCAATCCCCAGTAAACCTCCCCCCCACACAATAGATAGATGATAGACAGACAGATAGATAGATAGATAGATAGATAGATAGATAGATAGGGTATAGACAGGTATGGTGGTACACGCCTGCAAACCCAGTACTTGGGAGACTGAGACAGGAGAATCACAGGTTCAAGGACAGGCTCAGCAAGTAGTGAGATGCTAGTCAACCTAGTGAGACCCTGTTTAAAAATAAAATTAAAATAGGACTGTGGGTGTTGTAGGTCAGAGTTAGAATGCCCCTGGGTTCAATCCTCGGTACCACAAGAGAGAAAAAAGAAATCAGAGAATACAAGGGAAGGAAAAGCGGCCCCTCAGCAGAGGCTGCCTCTGGGGCGAGCAGGGTAGGAAGGCTTCATAACTGTTTTGTTCTGCTTGTGTTCTACGCCATGTGTCGAACTCTAATTCATGGTTAAATGGTCATTTTCACACCTGCAGACACATACCTGAAAAGAACGAGGCCACCTGCACGAGCTCCGAAACGTCCCTCATTCCTCGGGCGCCCTTTCAGAAGCCCCAGCCCCTCCTCCACACAGTAGTTGTTCTGCGGCCTGCCCATGCCACCCCATGCCACCCCGCGATCCCCTGCAGTGGCGCAGCTTTTCCTCTGCACTCCACCCCCACTGCCACCTAGCTGACCAGAGAACAGGAGATCCCCGACACCCACTCTCCTAAGGCACCCAGAAGTTACAGATCGGTCCCATGTGTCCTTCCTTCAGAACAGGAGCCAATGGGCTAGCCCCAGCTCCCCACCCCGCCCCACGTGAACTTCACTCCAGAGCAACCCATGGAGGACCTGGGAGGCAGGCGGGAGCCCTGAGTCTTATCCCGGCCCTCTGACTTGGGGCAAATGGCTCCACCTTTCTGGGTCTCAATTTCCATACAAAAAAACAGAAACAGATGAAATTCGCTTTAATAGGTTTTATTTAACCCAATATACCCACATGCAATCAATATAAAAAGTGATTTGAGTTTCCATTCTTTTTATTATTTGGTCTGGTGTGTATGTTACAATTACAGAACATCTCAGTTTGGACTAATCACTTTCAAAGGCTCAGAAGCCACATTTGGCGGATGCCTACCATATTGGATGCGCAAGTGTAGTAAGTCTGACAAGAAAGCCCTCCCTTCGTTCGACTCCATCAACCCAGAATTGAGGACCCATATGGGAACCAGACTACATCCTTAGAAAAGGCCAAGCCAGGTGTCGTGCACACCTATAATCCCAGCACTTGGGAGGCAAGTACTACAGGAGGACTGTAGGTTCAAGGCCAGCCTCAGCAACTTAGCAAAATCCTAAGAAACTTAGTGAGACCCTGTTTCAAATTTAAATGTGTATGTGTGTGTGTGTGTGTGTGTGTGTGTGTGTGTGTGTAGAATACCCATGGGTTCAATCCCCAGCACCACAGAAAGAAAAAAAGAAAAAGAATAAAAGGTCAAGGTCACAGGAGCAGGTTGAGTTCCAAACAGCACTATAGAGTCCAGGACAAATGACAGGGTCCCTAAAGGCCTGCAAGCAGGACACTGGGAAATGTCATGGGAGAACAGAAAAAAGTTTGGCAAAATTGAGCTTTCTTCATGCTCCAGGTTTTCTTGACACTAAACTGGAAAAATTCCCCAGAAGCGCTCAGGCCTCCCTGTGTCAGTTACAGCAATCCACTGAGTGCCCCGGAGCACCTGCTCGCGCCCAGGCACTGCGACAGTGACCACGCACCAGCCTGCCCTGGGCGGGAGTGCGTGCTAAGCCCTTCGTAGACACAAGCTCATTTACTCACCCACAAGTCCCTGTGGGAAGAGAACTTACCAGGGCTGAGAAAGGGTGAACCACTTTCCAAGTCACTCGTGCACAGAGCAGGACCTGAGCCTGAAGCTTAAACACTGCCACAGCCTCATCCCCAGCTTCTAACAGCTCATGAGGTCACTACCGCAGGAGGGATAAGAAACAGGGTCCCGGAGGTGCCCCTTGAGGAGCCTGGAAGGTTCAGGGGCTCCAAGGCAGAAGAGACAGGTGCTGGGCCTTCCAGTAGGAGCAGGGATCTACAGCAGAGGCCTGAGGGAATGCGCTGGGCAGTTGCCTAAGGAATACAGGCCCCACAGAAAAGTGGACACGTTCCCCAAAACCCACTCCTAAGGGGCCTCAGCTTCCAGAAGAAGCTGGGCTTGATCCTGGGGGTCTTGAGAGTCACTTAAGAATTTTCTCTAAGGTAGTAAATGGACCCGATTTTCATCTTAAGTACTCTTTCTAAGCCAGGTATATGACCCCCAGCTACTCAGGAGATTGAGGCAGGAGGACGCTTGAGCCCATGAGTTTGAGACCAGCCTGGGCAACATGGCAGGACCCTATTTCAAAGAAAAGAAAAAAAAAATTTTTTTTAAAGAGGGATCTCAAACCTTACCCGGCTCCCTGTTCCTCCCCTAAGGTCCTAAGCTCCATTTAAAACTTTTTTATTTATAATTTTTGGTACTGGGGATTGAACCCAGGGGCATTCTACCTCTGAGATATACCCCCGCCCTACTTATTTATTTGTTTATTTATTTATTTATTTTAATTTTGAAACAGGGTCCTACTAAATTGCTTAGGCTGGTCTTGAGCCTGTAATTCTGTCTCAGCCTCCCAAGTACTGGGGTAATAGGTGTGTGCCACACGCCCAACTGCTCAACCATTTCAAGTTTACTTTAGAAAATATCTATTTGTTTCCTATGGAACTGGACCATGCTAGGGATTTAGATTTAATTATAAGGGCCTGTAAAATTTTCCTTTTTAAAGAGAAGTTGTTCTCACAATCCCTGAGAGGCCACCAACATGAAGCAGTAGCACCTTCTGTGTCCTTGACCTCAACACAGAGGTGGGCCCGGCGCGGGCAACCTGCTTGGCCTCCGGGCGCACAACGGCTAGCCCAGATGGACACCCTCCATGATCCACACAGCACAGTGGCGACTGCAATTACTTATACAGAAACTGTCAGATTCTGGTAGCAGGTGAAAATGCATTTCATCTCCTGCTGATCGGGGCTCCGGGGCTTATTCCCTACCGGTTTACTACAGTCCACTGCCTTCAGAAGCCACGATTCCCCTCGCCCAGCCCTCACCACCCTCCCAGCTCACCTGATTACCCAGTTCCATTTTCAGCTCATCAGCCTCCGAGGCCGGCCTACTTTTCAAGGCCACATGAGCAGAAAAACTTGAGTATTATCCAAACCACAGAACATAATTAGGACACAGGACACAGAGTGGGCAACGCACCACGCATGCACCAAGGAGGGGCAACAGCCCTGGGGCCAGGTGCGGGGTGGGAAGGAAGGGGATGGGGAAGTGGGCAGGGACACCCGGTGTAACGGACCAGGGCTGGCCACTGACACACTGGAAAACTGAGCTGAGACCACGCCAGGTAAGATCGCTTTACCTGCGATAAGGGCTGGGCGGTCTCACTTTGCTCTCCGGAGTCAGGAGTCACATGGGTGGTTCTGAAAGCCATGCCCCAGCCCAGGCAGGGGGAGCCCTGCGCCCTCGGAGGAGCATGGGAAAGGCAGCTCAATGGGACATCCTAACTGGTCTGCGGAGAGGACCCCAGAAGAGCAGCTCTCTGATCTCGCTCTAAGGAATGTGCTGCCCTGTGGGGTGATTTTCAGAAATAAGTTTTTCGAGGAAGTGAAAGGCTGAGGGTTACTTCACCAGAGTTTTTCTGAATTTCCACCTCCATCAGCATCCTAACCTGGAAAACTACCCCCTGCCTTTGCCAAGAAAATGGGTGTTTTGGGGACACGCTGCCTGCCCCCCAGCACCTCCTTTCCAGGGGCCTCTGGGTGCTAGAGGATGCAGTTCTGGGCAGCTTTGCCCTCTGGCCCCACTTGGTTTCCACGTCCTCCACCAAGTCAAGCACTGTGGGGTGCAGAAAGGGGGGCACAAGAGCAGCCAGGGCCAGTTCACCCGCCTCTGCCTTCTTCCTGGAAGGAGGCTGGCTCCACTCCCCCAGGGGCCCAGCCGGCCTGGGGGACAGAGCTGCAGTGTGTCTGTTGTGGCAGGTGGGGATGAGAGGCCTTAGTGGGCAGGGAAGCCCGCTCAGTCACGCAGGGGGAGCTGGTGCAGGCGAGCAATCGTGGCCTTCCAGATCCGGTGGAAGAGCTGTGCCAGCTGGTAGAGGAAGGGGAGGGAGGAAGGAGAGGCTGCGGGAAGAGAGAAAAAGCCGTGAACATCCTTGCCTCGTGGCCCTCTTCACTCCGCCTGGCCCTCAGGACTCCGCCACCTGGGAATGGCGTGTGGATGATATGTGGTGGCTCTAACACCCCTGCAGGAGCCGGGCGCGGTGGTGCACGCCTGTAATCCCAGGACTTGGGAGTCTGAGACAGGGGAGTTGCAGGTTCGAGGCCAGCCTCAGCAATGTAGTGCAACTCTCAATAACCTAGCGAGACCCTGTTGCAAAAGAAAATGTTAAATGGTGCTGGGGGTATAGCTCAGAGTTAGAATGTCTCTAGGTTCAATCCCCAGGATCAAAAAATACAATAATAATACTTCCGGGAAGATGGCGACCGAGAAAAGCGGGGCTTAAGAGCCCTGCTAACAAAAAATCTCCATTACCACAAAATCAGCGACTTTCATAGCCAGAAAACACCATCACCAGTGAAACAAAAAATCACCAGGCTCCAGAGAGAAAGCGGACTGAGAACAGAGCCACAGAGGAGATAACCGGCCTTGCGCCCGAGGACGCGGCAGACGCGGCAGCAGCGCCATACTGCCGGAGGCACCGGCGAATTCACGGGACGGCTACAGCAAGCCGAGGTGAGCCACTGCGGAACAGCCAGGCGGGATTTCTCGGCGCAGAGAGCATCTAAAGCTCCCAGTGGCCGAGCTCAGCACACGCTGCAGGGATTCAGAGTAGAAATCAAAATCAAGAAGAAAAACGCCAGCCCCATAGCCGAGGGCGTAGCAGCGGCGCCATATTGCCACCGGCGGCGGCAGCAGCAGCGAATTCAGCGAGGCCAGTACAGCTACATCTGCGTACTCAAGAACAGTGAGTCAAATTGCAGGCCACAGAGGAGAAATCCCAGTACTGTACTCCCTGGGACTTGACCCAGTGGGGGAGGGGCGGTGGCAGAGATATCACACCATAGGAGAACGCCCAACCTGGCACCCCCCACAGTCTAAAGCAGCCTCTATCGACTCTCTGGGTCGGAGACTCTGTGATAAAACCCAGTAAAGGAGTAGTGGGGTCCGAGATACTACTGACTCGAGATCCAGAGCACCTTAAGGGAAGTCATAGTGACCCAAGGGAAGAACCCAGAGAAGGCACAAACATCGGAAATCATGGGAAAGAGGAATAATACTGGAGCAATTAATGCCCACAATCCCAAAACATCAGAACCCGATAAAACAGAAAATCAGAGATTTCTAGAAGATCAAATCAGGAAAATAACTGTAGAAATAATAGAAGTGCTTCGAAAAGAACTCAGAGAGAGCCAAAAGGAGATAAAGGATGCAATTAATGAAGTAAAGGCCTCAATTCAAAGCACAAACAACCGATTGGAACACATGGAGAACAGAATCTCGCTCTTAGAAGATGAGCAATCCAAAAATGAACTCATAGTTACTAATCTAGAAAAAAATATCCGACAGCAGGAATCTGATATTGAAGAAATATGGGCCCATTTTAAGAGAGCTAACCTAAGAATAATTGGAATAGAGGAGGGAAAAGAAAGTGAAACCAAAGGGATCAACAATCTCTTCAAAGAAGTAATAGCAGAAAATTTTCCAAACATAGAGCAAGAGGTTGATACAAAGGTCCAGGAAACTTATAGAACTCCCTTTAGACAGGATCGGAGAAGAGGATCCCCACGCCACATAATTATCAAAATGACCAATGTGGAAGCCAAGCAGAGAATCTTAAAGGCAACAAAAACAAAGGGCCAAGTGACATTCAGAGGCAAACCAATTAGAATCACTCCAGACTTCCCAAACCAAGTCATGAAAGCCAGAAGGGCTTGGAGTAACATACTCCAAACTCTGAAAGAAAACAACTTCCAGCCAAAAATTTCCTACCCAGCAAAACTTTCTATCAAATTAGATGGAGAAATAAGAAGCTTCCATGACAAACAGAAACTGAAGGAATTTATGTCTTCAAAACCAGCACTAGAGAAAATACTCAAAGAGATTAACTACAAAGAAGAAATAGGTAACACACACCAGAACCAGAGAAACAAGAGTTTCCATCCAACAGACAATTAAGATTGGTTATCTGTGGAGATTCATTATTTATGTTAGTCTTTTACCTATCTCTAAATGGTATTGTTTGCCTTTATTGTTGTTAATTTTTAGGATTTCTAGTTGGAATATTAATATACCTTCAGATATAGCAATTGGAAATATTTTATCCCATTCTATTAGTAACTGTTAACTCTGTTTACATTGTCTTTGGATATACAATTTTTTTATTTTTTTATTTTTTAGGGAGTCTGTATACTCCTCTGTTGCCTGTGTCATTGAAATCATAACCAAGAAATCACTGTCAATTTCAATGTTGTGAGGTTTTATGACCCAGATTTTCTCCTAAAAGTTTATAGTCTTAAGATTTGTATTTAGGTCTATTATCTATTTTGAGTTAATATTTGTATATGGGATTAGGTAAGGGTCCAATTTTATTCTTTTCCATGTAATTATTACTTTTTAACAATATTTAGTTAAAAGATTATCATTTCCACCACCAAATGTTCGTGGAAACCTTGTCAAAAATAACTTGACAATATAGGGAAGAATTTAGCTCTAGGCTTTTATTTAACTCCAATGGTTTATATATCTGCCTTTAGAATAGTACTACACTGTTTCAATTATTGTAGCTTTATATGGTTTGAAATCAGAAAATATATATCTTCTAGCTTTGTTCTTTTTCAAGATCGTTTTGGGTACCTAGACTCCATATTCCATATTAGGATAGATTTTTTTCTGAAAAATAAATATATAAATATATGATAGTTTCACCTAAAAATAGAAAAAAATATTATCTGGTAAGAAAGAAAGCAAAAAGAAATATTGAAATGTTATCTTTAAGTCATCAAAAGCTTGGTATCAGACAAATGAAACTGTTATGTGAGATTATCATTTTTAATTTTAGATAAATTGCCATAATACTAGATGTCAACTACTAAGCCAAGCATGGGAGGGAGGGATAGGGAGAGAATGGGGTGGGGATTGGGTGGGGGCTGACTGGGAAAAGTGTGCATGTATGTCTACAAAAGTATGTATCCTACTATGATGTATGAATACAGTGCACCAATAAAAATTTAAAAAATAAAAAAATACAATAATAAATAAATAAGGCACACATTGGCACCTCGTGTTATTTGCATCCTCCTCGATAATAAGAGGTGTTTTCTCCATTTGAATTACAGCAACCTTCGATTTGCTAAGAAAAAGATCCAGGTTTAATCTAACTTTTTGTGTGTGGTGCTGGGGATTGAACCCAAGGGTATTCTACCTCTGAGCTATACCCTCAGCCCTATATATGTTTTATTTTGAAACAGGATCTCACTAGATTGACGACAGTCTCACTACTTGTTGAAGTTCTCCTCAAACCTGTGATCCCTCGGTCTCAGCCTCCCAAGTCCTGGGATTGAACGTAAGTGTTACAAAGCCTGGCTTAATTCTTTTTTATTATTTACATACAAAAAAACTAGTAACCATAGATACCTCTAGGGAAGTAGGGAATTTTTTGTCATTTTTGTTGTTGTTTTTTGGTTTTGTTTATTTTTTTTTTTATTTTTTATTTTTTTTGGTGGTACTAGGATTGAACCCAGGTGCATTCTACCTCCAAACTACACCCACCCCTGCTGATGTCAAGAACCCCTTCCCCAGGAAGCGGAGGGCTGTCACTCACCTGGATCAAACCGTACCACGAAGAGGCAGAGAATCAAGGCGGCCAGAAGGCTCTTTTTGAAGGACAGAGAAAGGAAGTGGCTCAGAGCAGAGTCCCAGAGCCGGCGAAGCAACATCAGCAGCGACAGGAACTTTTTGGAGAACGAGCCTGGTGGGGGAACAGAGAGCAGCTTCAGAGCAGGCTGGGAGACTCGGTCTCCCTGGCCCTCCGCTCTGAGGGCTGAGTTGAGCAAAGACGTCATGAGGATGATTTTCTTGCATACTGATGAAGTAGGTAAAAGCAAATTCCAAAAGCTCCAAACATGCCTTGAGGCAGACTTCACCACTACCGTGCCCTGTGCAGGCAACACCTACTCAGCTGGGAAGCCTGGCATCTCTGGTTTCTCCTTCAAGGGCCTCGTTATTTTGCAGTGTTCTCTATAATCTGGCCTGTGACACTTGCATAGGGTAACACGGAGCCACACCTCTCTCTCTCTCTCTCTCTCTCTCTCTCTCTCTCTCTCTCTCTCTCTCTCATGGTTCTGGGGAGCCAGGACCATTCTACCTTCAAGCTATACCCCAGCCTGATTTTATTTATTTGGAAATAGGGTCTTGCTAAGTTGCAGAGAGCCTCGCTAAATTGCTGAGGCTGGCTTCGAACCTGCAATCTTCCTGTCTCGGCCTCCCAAGTACTAGGATTACAGGCGTGCGCCCCCACACCTGGCACAGAGACACATTTCTAATGGTCACATGAATGCAGGGAAACAAGGGGGCACTTAATACATACAGCAAAGAATTTAAAAGTCTTGGGGCTGTGAATATAAGTACAAACACTACCAGCCCAGAGTGACCTGGACTTGCCCACAAACCCTTCTTCCCACCCCTCCTCCCCAGGAAGTGCAGGAGGAGGAGGGCCCAGCAGCCACTAATACTCCCTGAGGCCAACACAAACAAAGAAGGGATTCTACCTCAGCATGTTCCTGCTTTTAAGCACACAGAGAAAAGTACTTTGGAGACAGTTTCCTAATTAAACTGAAGGACCTTCACATAAATTAAAATAAATTAAAAAAAAACAGGAACAGGCTTATTCCTTGTGCTACTGAGAGAAACAGGGATCAATGAATAAAGATCACCAGGCGAAAATTTAAATTCAGCATCATAAAGAACTTCCCTCCAGAACTGTCCTGAGACGGGATGCACGGCTTCAGGAGACAGTGAGTGTTCTGTCTTTGGAAGTATTCACACATGAACTCTAAGCAAGAGAGGTGAGAGGGTTCAGGGGCCAGGGGAAAGGTCAGGAGTCCAAGGCCTTTATAAAGACCCTTATAACTGAGCATGGTGGTACACACCTGTAATCCCAGTACTTGGGAGGCTGAGACGGGAGGATCGCAGGTTGGAGGACAGCCTCAGCCACTTAGCAAGAATTTCAGCAACTTAGGAGACCCTGTTTTTAAAACAAAAAATAAAAAGGGCCAGGGGTATATCTTAGAGGTAGAATACCCCTGGTTAAATTCCCAGTACACCCTAAAAAAAAGTCCCTTATGGCTGAACAACTCTCACGCCTACCCCTCTGTATAATGCTAGCTAGAAACCATTGTGCAAAACTGCGTGCTAATGGGAAGGGCAGAACTCAACTGAAAAGCTCTAGTTACGTGAAGGCAGACAGAAGGCTGGGCACAGGGCCCCAAGGCTGAGAGTTTATTTGGTAAGTCAAGCTACCCCCGAGTGCATCTCAGCTATGTGTGTATTGGGGACAACATTTAAAGAAAGAGCAATATCCCACCCTGGCCCAGCACGGCGCAAGTGAGAGCTCTAGTGAGAGGACCCCCGGGAGATGACCAACTGGACCTTACAAAGAAGGTGACTTTCAGATGACAGGAGTCACAGCGCAGAGACCCAGCAATACCTCCCTGCTGGAGATGCTCCTGCTCCCGCCAGCTTCCGGGGGTCTGGTTTGGCTTTGCTAACAACTCAACAAGACTCCTAGCCCATAATTCAAGTGTTATTCATACAAGGAATTACTCCCCAGCTCTTAGAAAAGCCATGAAGGACCCAAGGTGCCTGGAAAGTCCACAACTCCACTCTATGGAGGCCACAGAGGCACAATCTTACCTTCCTGGCTCAGCTTCTGGGCCTCCTGGCAGCTCGACTCTCCCTGTTTCTGCTGTTGTCTCGCGGTATGAATGGCCCGGAGCGCGTCTAGCCGCTGCTCCTCACCAAAGGCTGCAGAGCCCACCACAAGCTTTTCGGCCTCTGACAGGCGGCCCAGGGGCAGCAGCACCCGCTGCAGGTGGAGTCCAGCCAAGGCTCCATATTCGGGAAGGCCCTGGTTGTCTGGGTCTTGAAGCCAGGCATTGACCACATCCAGTATGGCTCCAGGCTCTTGCATCTTGCTGTACAAAAGTATGCTGCACCCCAAACGGTACACCCCCCCAAGAAAGAAGTCAGTGCTCTGTACCTGGTGATTTCTCCTACCCACCCCTCCCATGTCCCCCAGCCTTTCCCTATGGAATGCTGACACTGGTAAAGAATTAGGAAGCCGGGCGTGGTGGCACACACTTGTAATCCCAGCATTCAGGAGGCAGAGACAGGAGGATCGCAGTTCACGGACAGCCTCAGCTACTTAGCAAGGCCCTCCGCAACTCAGTGAGACCCTGTTTCAAAATAAGGAATAAAAAAATAGGGCTGGGAGTGTAGCTTGGAGGTACAATGCCCCTGCGTCCCATCCCCTGTACCACCAAAAAAAAAATTAATTAATTAAATTAGGGATTCCTAGGAAGTAGCAGGTGGCTCTGAGCTCATCCCACTTCACTCCGATATCCTTTCTCTTCCTTCTCTTCTTTTCCTCTATCCCACTCCTATACTCCTCCTTCCTCCTCCTTTAACAATATGTTTTGAGGTCTGAAAAGGGGGCAGGAATTGGCTTTGGAGGGACAATGGTGAGGAACGGGTTAAAAGAGGAAGTATTAGATCCCAATTCAGAAGAAAATCCTCTTGTTCCTGCAGGGACCCAGTGACAGCAACAAGGACCTACCACAGCTCCAGGACTTTGGGGGGTAGCTTTTCAGGGACCTGGTAATGCCGCAGGACCCAGGAGAGGACTTCCCGCCACCGATCCATTTCTGCCAGGGCCTGGATTCCCACAACACACAGCGAACATTTCACCTCCAAGGAGCTGTGAGCAGAAAAACCAATTCCAGTTTAGAAAAGGTTCCCTTTCACCTCCACCCTGGGACGATTCTTCTCCAGCTCACAGGTTAGCAGCCACCACCTCTGTCCTCCCGATCTGTTTGCAGCCAGGTCTCATGGGCAACCCTTCACTCCCACCAAACCTCTTAGAGGGAACTCAACTCTCACCCAGCATGCCCGTCTTTGGACTCAGGTAAGATCAGGTTGAATGACCAGAAAGGGGGATCCTGAAGGACCATGCCAATGTACAGTACAGACCCCAGGCTCAAAGAGCTGGGGTTAAGTATGCTTAGTGAAGAAATGAGCCTGGAGCAAGGCCTCTGGCTACATATGGGTCTAGGAACTCTGTGTCTGGCCTTTTAGAATCACCTAGGAGGTACCTCCAGGCGTCCAAAAGCAAAGCCTCCAACCCTCACTGCCCCTTAAAAAAAAAAAAAAAAAAACCTAAAAGCCCAGCCAGGGCTCCCCAAGTCATCCTTCTTTGGGGTTCACTTTGAATATTCAACCCAGCACTTCCTGGCGTTCCCTCACTTTTAAAATTCACAGAGAAATGGTGCCCTCCACTGCCAAAGGAGGCTGTGGGGCTCAGAAAAGTAATGCAGGCAGGACCCAGGCTTTCTCCAGATTAACTCTTTATTTGGATCCTTCAGCGAGACCAGAACACTCATCCCGCCTGGACCCAACTCCCTGTGATCAGCCAAGGTCAGGAGTGAACAGCTGGGGATGAGGGGTCCTAGGGGAGAACCGCACCCGCTGCTTCCTGAACCTGTTTAGTGCTGAACACGTGATACACATTCAACCTCCCCATGATGCCATTCCACACCCGGAGCAAGGAAACGGCTGTGGGGCTACACGATCCCATCACTTCGCCTTTGTGCATCGCCTCAGTTTCCCCCTCTGCAGCATGGTCACAGGATGAACAATCAGCTTCTCAGGAAAGAAGCACTATGAAAGCCTGATGTAAGTAAGACTCCTTGTGGTCAATCTGGCCAAGTCAGAAATCCCGCGACCTGGATTCCCTCCCCCAGGAGGACCGGGGAAAGCACCGAGCCCAGCACGTACGCGCCGCCGGGCTCCTCGGCCGGGGCGGGGCTGGCCAGGCTCTGCCAGGCGCGCTCGCAGGTCTGCAGCGCCCCGTGGAAGTCCAGGTGCACCACGAGCAGGTCGGCCGCCTCCTCCAGCAGGTGCACCGCGGGGGCCGGGGGCGCGCGCGCGGGCTCGCTGCTCCGCAGGGGGCCCCCCAGCCCCTTGAGGGGGGCGGCGGAGAACGCCGCGTCGCTCTTCATGGCCAGCCGGGCTCAGGCCCGTCCCCTCCGGCGTCCGAGGGACCGTCTCTCTGGAGGCTGCGGGTTATACCCGGTCCTGATCGGTTCCTGGAGAAGGAAGAGGAGGAGGCCAATCTAAGGCAACAGGTACCCGGGACCCAGTCCGCTCGCGGGACTTGCAGAATCGCTGCATCCATGGAATACCTACGCTGCTCTGGCCCACGACTCTGCCCGAATCAGCTCAGCCACGCAGGGCCCCTTTTTGGCTCTGATCGAAGAGCTGAGCCCGGCGGCGCAGCGGGCGCAGACATGTTTGCGGGCACGCCCAGCCCGAGCACGGAACCCTGGGAGCTGTAGTCCCCGAGCGAAGCTCGGCAGCCCTCTCCCGGTGGAGAGGAGAGTTTGGACTACAGCCCCCAGCATGCCGCGCTCCAGAAACTGTCACCGTCCCGGGAGATAAACACATCCTTGCACAAGCCTTTGGGATGGGTAAACAGGGACCGACCAACCAATAGCAAAACCGCAGCTGTCTTGCGAGGTGCCCTCCCTCCCTCCCTCCCCAGTTCTAACAGAAGCAAGAAATTGCAGTTTTGAAGGTAAAAGCCACCTGCACGCTTCTAATTCTGAGCTGCTGCCGGAGTGCGACTAGAGCCTCAGAAGGTGACACTGGAAAAGGCCTGAAAGGAAACCTCGTATCGGGCCACTTGTGCCGAAAATGTTCCGCCGTCCTAGACCCAGCTCGCATTTGTTCTGTACCTAAAGGGCTGGCACCGTGCAACGCGCAAATTCTTCCCTCCCCCGTTTTACCAGTGAGGACATAGGTCCTTATTTTAAAAGTCCGTCTAACACAACCAGAATAGCAATCATCAAGAATTGATGAATGCTGGGGAGAGTGTGGGGAAATAGGAGCTCTTCTACACTGTTGGTGGGATTGCTAATGAATACAGCCACTATGGAACGCAGTGTGGAGATTCCTCAGAAACCATATGATCCAGCTCTACGACTCCTGCGTAACTTTCCAAAGAGACTGAAACCAGAATATTAGAGTAATACACGCTTATAGTACCACAACTCCCAACCACCAAATTATGGAATCAATCTAGGTGTCCACCAACAGATGAATGGATCACAAACCTATGGGATATACACACGGTAGTGTACTCAGCAGTAAAGAGGAACAAAATAATGTCATTTGCAGGGAAATGGATGGACATGGAGAACATTATGCTAAGTAAGAATAGCCAGGCACAGGAAGTGAAGAGTCGTATGTTTTCTTTTATATGGGGAAGCTAGAGTGTAATCAGACACCAGAGGGACCCCAGATAATGAAGAAGAAACTCCAGTGGAACCAGGGAGGTGGTCCTGGGGAAGGGGAAGAAGAGGGAGGATCAGTGAAGAAATCACTTCCATAATATTATGCCTATGTGTGGGAATACCAATGCCAGTCTTAATACCCTGGGGAAGGGGCGATGGGGAGGGAGCCCAGGAAAGCCTGCCAAGTGCTGTGTGCCTGGACAGCACTATCGCTGTGAGTTACATTATGATGTGATTATGCTCCAATAAAAGTATAAAATAAATAAATAAAAATTATTTGTTGATTGACACACTACTAGGAAGTGATGGAAACCCTGTCCAACCAAAGCATTTGGGCTCCATTGCAGGGTTGGGGTCTTTTGTTCGTTTGTTTTGTTTTTAGTAATGGTGGCAAAACCCAGGGCACAGCATTCTACCTCCAAATTCCACTCCCAGCCCCCCCTTTTATTTATTTTTTGGGGGGCATAGCTCTCTATTGTATTTTAACAATTGAAAATGTGGAGGGGGAAAGCTTGTATTCTGTAAGCATAACTATTATACCACAAAATTAATAAATAAAATTTTCAATTTTATTTTTAAATGATTTTATCATAAAATTACCTTTCATGATAGAATTCATTTTTTTCAATTTAAGTGGTCTTATTTGACAACACTAAAAGTTAACTATTTTATTTTAGACTACACAGTTTCAATAAATTTACCTCCTGTGAAATCTAAGAATGGAAACCACTAAAACATTTTTAAAAACACGTTACTATCAATTGCAGTGGATGATTTTACAAAAAAAGAAAATCATTTCATGACCACAGACAAGGATACCCAAACATTTGGTGAGGACCTTCTTCAAAACCTTGCAGAAGGTCGTAATCCCCGTGCTTGGGAAGCAGAGACAGGAGGATCGAGCAGGTTGGAAGCCAGCCGTGCTGGCTTAAGAGACCCTGTTAAAATGTATAAAAATAGGTCTGGGAGTGTAGCCCGGAGGTAGAAGAAGGGCTTCCAGGAACCCCAGTACCACCAAAAAAAAAAAAACTTGCAGAAAAATAGTTGGTTACTCCGACAGTAAAGTCCCTTAAGGGTGGTGAAAAAAGGTCTCAGACAAAATACCCAGAATCAATAAAATGTGAGCAATCTTATATTTCTTCCCCACTGATAGGTGGGAATGGGAAAAGAGCAACAATTTTTGGACATACACATTGTAAAACTTTTCAGAAACACATTATATTCTTTTTATTTCTTTTTTTTTTTTTGGCAGTACTGAGGATCCTACTTCTGAGCTACATCCCCAGCCCTATTTTTATTTTTTATTTTGAAACAGGGCCTCACTAAGTAGGTGAAGCTGGTGGCAAACCTGTCCGTGATCCTCCTGTTTCAGCCTCCCAAGTACTGAGATTACCAGCATGCATCACCACGCCTGGCTCACACACATTTCTAAGTCTAACTTTAAAGTTCTTGCTATTGGTCACAAGTAAGTTAAGATCACGCAGTTTAGCCTCCTGATGTTACATGTACTAAGTTCAAACTCCAAGTGTCATCCTCAGTCTAGTGTCTGGTTCTTGTTGCTGGAAAAGGATAAAATGTCTGACTCCTGTACCTCTTCATATTAAAAAGAAAACAGTGAAGTAGATGGATTACATCCTTAATAGAATTAAGGTAGCTATTAATATGAGAATAAATGTAAAGTCTAAGAGACTCTTAACTGGAGGCTAAAAAGTTACAAATATTTTAAAGATTCTCAAATAAAGCTATTTTGAAAACTCCCTTGTATTTGTTTTAACGGTTTATACTATTAAAGAGAGAGATGTTCACATAAATATAAATTTGGAACTGAGCTATTTATCACTTTAATATACTAATATAATAATATAATATTCAGATATACTTTAGTTCCTAGTGACCTTCAAATTGCAGCAGCCCATAAGTTTAGCTGTTAATGCTCTTGCCATCCTAAACCAGCCATCACTGAGTCAAATAGCTCACGACAGATCACACACACACACACACACACACACACACACACACACACACACGCCTCTTGTAAAGTAAATAAATCATTTATAATGTGAATATTTCTCACTGAAATTTTTATATTTATTTACTTATTTATTTTATTTATTTATTTTCAGAGCTATACCTCCAGCCCCATTTTTTATTTTTTATTTGGAAACAGGTTCTCACTAAATTGTGGAGGGCCTCACTAAGTAGCTAAGGCTGGCCTCGAACCTATGATCCTCCTGTCTCAGCCTCCCAAGTACTGGGATTACAAGCGTGCACCACCACGCGCTGCTTAGTTTACTTTTTTAAAATTGGATAGTCCTATTAATGAGGCAACAATCTCTCTAAAGCAAAGAGTTTATCTCTGTAACCCCAAATGATTCTTTTTCTGAGTTGTACTATTTTATTTAACCTTAAATAATTCTTGAAGGCAATATTTTTCTTAAATCACATAAAAAGGGCCGGGCGTGGTGGCACACACTTGTAATCCCAGCATTTGAGAGGCGAAGACCGGAGGATCACGGTTCACAGACAGCCTCAGCTACTTAGTGAGGCCCTTTGCTACTCAGTAATCCTCCTGTCTCGGCCTCCCAAGTACTGGAATTTCACGAGTACACCACCATGACTGGCTCTCAGTTGCCTGACTTTAAACATTATCTATGCTTTGCAGTACTGGGGATGGAACTCAGGGGCATTCTACCTCCAAGCTATACCCCAGCCCTATTTTTTATTCTTTATTTTGAAACAGGGTCTCATTGAGTTGCAAAGGGCCTCACTAAATAGCTGAGGCTGTCCAACAACTGCAATCCTCCTGTCTCAGCCTCCCAAATGCTGAGATTACAAATGTATACCACCATGCCCGGCTATATCTATGCTTTCTGTTCCGGGGTTGCAGAGTCATTACAAGTTAGATAAACTCCTTGAACCCTCCTTGTCTATATAAAACAAGGACATGCAATGCATAATTTATGATCAAGTATGATGACCAGAGTAGGTATCTGATAAATTATATAATAACTGATTTTTTTTACAAATACATAAGTTGATTATTATTATGGGGATTGAACCCAGGGGCATTCTACCTCTGGGATACATCCCCATCCCTTTTTTAATTTTGAAAAAAAATATATGGTGAAGTTACTGTGCACTGTCCTCAAACCTGCCATCCTCCTGTCTCAGCCTCCTAAATATTGAGATTACAGGTATGTGCCACTGCGCCTGGGTATCTATGTTTATTATTATAATCTGTCTTCAACCTGGCTTTGCAAAGCCTCCCCCAAATTTAAACCTGTGGCTTTGGTTTCTCCCCAGTCCTCTACCTTCTGAATGTTCCCCAAAGCCTCCCTAGAATCATTTGCTTTCCTGGTGATTAGATTACACAGGCCAAGGCCAGTGGAAGCTCCTGCTCACATCACAGATCCCCATCTCTCGCACAGACACAGATTTAGCCATCTTCTGAGCTTTTAGCTCTCCGCAGAAAGGTACGGACCCTGTACTCTAGTAAGATGAAGCCAAGACTACTTCCTTAATTCCATAAATACTTTCAAATATCCACTAGGCGGCAGGCACCGTTCTAGGTTCTGGATTCTGTGGTTGGGTAAGATTTCTGCTTACACCATAGTGAAAGGAAATAGACAATAAAAAATAATCATGCCAGGCATGGTGGCGCATGTTTGTAATCCCAGTCCTTGGGCGGCTGAGACAGGAGGATCACAGGTCTCTGGCCCTCAGCAACTTAATGAGACCCTGTTTCAAAATAAAACAATAAAATAGGGCTGGGGTGTAGCTCAGAGATAGAGTTCCCCTCTGGGTTTGGGGTACTGGTTTCAATCCCCAGTACTACAAAAACAAAACAAAAATAATCAAATCAGGGCTGGGGGTGCAGAGCAGTGCTGGAGCACTTTGGGTTTTTGTTTTGCTCTGTTTTGTTATTATTATTATTATAATTTTATTTATTTATTTATTTATTTATTTATTTATTTATTTATTTATTTTGGTGGTACTGGGGTTCCTGGAACTCCTTCTACCTCCAGGCTACCCTCCCAGACCTATTTTTATACTTTAAAAAAAAATTTAGAAACAGGGTCTCTTAAGCCAGTGCAGCTGGCTTCAAACCTGCGTGATCCTCCTGTCTCCACCTCCCAAGTGCGGGAATTACAAGTGTGCGCCACCATGCCTGGCATTGGAGCACTTTGGTAGGGTTATGGAATGCCCTGGGTTCAAGCCAAGAAAGAAATAAAGAGAGGTGGGGGGAGCCAGCATGGTGGCACACTGGCACTCACCTATAATCCCAGCACTTGGGAGACTAAAACAGGGGGATTGAAAATTCAAGGCCAAGCCCGGCGTGGTGGCGCACGCTTGTAATCCCAGCATTCGGGAGGCTGAGACCGGAGGATCGCAGTTCGTGGACAGCCTCAGCTTCTTAGTGAGGCCCTCTGCAACTTAGTGAGACCCTGTTTCAAAATAAAGAATAAAAAATAGGGCAGGGGGTGTAGCCCGGAGGTTGAATGCCCCGGGGTTCCATCCCCAGACCCACGAAAGAAAGAAAGAAAGAAAGAAAGAAAGAAAGAAAGAAAGAAAGAAAGAAAGTTAGTTCAAGGCCAGACTGAGCAATTCAGTAAGGCTCTCAGCAACTTAGGCCCTGTTTCAAAATAAATAAAAGAGGGCTGAGGGTGTAACTCGGAGGTACAATACTCCTGGATTCAATCCCCAGCACCAAAATAAGTAAATATGAAAAATGGAGGGAGGGAGAGAGAGAGGAAAGGAAAGGAAAAATAGTAAGAAAACAAAGTAGATACTATAGTATGTATTTGTATTTAACTGTGTGTGTGTGTGTGTGTGTGTGTGTGTGTGTGTGTGTGTGTGTGTGTGACTCAGGATTGAACCCAAGGGCATTCTACATCTGAACTCCACTCCCAGACCTATTTTATTTTTTGCTTTGAAACAGGGTCTCACTAAGCTACTGAGGCTGGCCTTGAACCTGTGATCCTTCTGTTTCAGCCTACAAAGTGCTGGGATTATAGACATGCACCATCCCGCCCGTCTTAGCTTTGTTTTCTAACAGCAAATCCAGGGATCCCGGGACAGATGAGGCACTCTGAGACCCAGGTTGCCAACATGCTTGATCAGCTCTGCCTTAAATTTGACAGTAGATAATGAAGATCACTGGTGGGTCTGCAAACACAAAGACAAAAACAAAAACAAAACACATCTGTCTCTCAAAACCAAGTTTAGAATTCTGCCCTAAAATTCAGAGGAAAGAAAGAGAAGCAGAAAATAGACGTGACTCTGCCTAGCAAAATAAACTGGCACAAACACATCCCCCAGGGGAACAACCTCTAATCCGGCTTTGGAAAAGTCCCCTACCTTCATCTCTAGCAAATTCCTTGCTGTTCCAAGTTTGCCCAGGAGATGACAGCACAACCTTAAAAGAAGCAGCTTTGCCAGAAAGAAATTTGTGGATTCTGTGGTGAGGCAACTAGACACTTAAAGCTGGAGAAGAGAGTGCTAAAAAAAAAA
Organism: Muscardinus avellanarius; assembly: GCF_963383645.1. Lineage (NCBI taxonomy): Eukaryota > Metazoa > Chordata > Mammalia > Rodentia > Gliridae > Muscardinus > Muscardinus avellanarius. The sequence continues at coordinate 91,875,003 of NC_137797.1, forward strand.
GCATATAAAATAAGATTGTGTCCTATGTGTATGTTCATAGTGGTCTGTATGTAGCCGATGAACCTTTGACAGTTTGGAAAGCACCTCCCCCTTCTCATTTTTTCATCCTTGGGATAAAGCAAGGAGTAGGAACAAGGACAGCTCTTCCTAAGCTGCAGGGCATCTGGATTGTTGAAACAGTTTTCTCTGCAGAGAAAATGAGTCATCAGTCTCCCATTACTCTCTATCCCCAATCCTACCCTGGAAGGAACTTGGAAAAAGTTCCAAGCTCAGGAACTTGGTTTTCTTTTCTCTCTCTATCTCTGTCTTTGTCTCCCTTGTGGTACTGGGGGTTGAACCCAAAGGCATTCTACCTCTGAGCTACACCCCAGCTCTTTTTTTAATTTTATTTTTAAACAGGGTCTAAACTGCTGCAGCTGGTCTTGAACCTGTGATCTTCCTGTCTCGGCTCTCCAAGTACTGGGATTACAGGCATGCGCCACCACGCCCAGCTTGGAATTTTGGTTTTCTTCCTTCCATTGGGCAGAGTGCTCAGGACACCTTCATCTGTGGATCCAGATTTGCTCAACTTGCCGTAGCAGGTGGCCTACTGGTGTTTCTGTGAACAGACAGAACACTAGATGGAAAGATGCGAGGCCCCGGTTAGAATCCTAGTTCCTTCCATGATGAAGCCTCAGGACCTCTACATAGTTACTAAGCACGTCTGCCCCTCCATCTTCCCATCAGAGGACCCTGATACAGACACCTGCCACACAGGGGGACGGTGAGGTTCAGAAGACCACAGAACCCCTGAAATCTCCCGAATCATTTAGGCTGATACCAGGTGTAATCTGTGGAGGGTTGAGTGCAGAGCAGGAAGTATCTGTTCCACCTTCTCTGTAACCTTTCTTTCTGACATGAAGTCCAACACTGGCCTCTTCCACGCCAAGGTCAGGGTGCAGTTAGCCGGGCCTGTCTTGCTCTCTCCAAGCTGGTTCAACATTTTGGGAATACACAGCATCCACAGCCGGCCCCTCAGACCCATTCCTCCAAGCCAGAGCCCCTCAGTCTGTGGCAATGGATCCTGCCGAGCGTGGGCCCTGGCCAGACGCAAGGCAGGGGGCGAGTGTGGGCAGGCACGCTGGAGAGGGTGTGTTTAGGACAGCCAGGATGTGCCTTCCTCGCTCCAGACTGTCTTCACTTACGTGACATTTTTATGGCCTGGGAAGAGATATATTTAGAGCCAGGCGCGGCAGGGTATGCCTTTAATACCAGTACTTGGGAGGCTAAGACGGGGGGAATGCAAGTTTGAAGCTGACCTCAGCAATTTAGTGAGACTCTTAGCAACTTAGTGAGACCCTATTTCAAAATTTAAAATGAAGAGGGCTGGGGGTATAGCTCAGAGATAGAATGCCCCTGGGTTCATTCTCCAGTACAAAATATAAATAAATAGCCGGGCGTGGTAGCACACGCTTGTAATCCCAGCATTTGGGAGGCTGAGACAGGAGGATCGCACAGGTTCGAAGCGAGCCTCAGCTACTTAGTGAGGCCCTTTGCAACTCAGTGAGACCCTGTTTCAAAAAGTAAAGAATAAAAAATAGGGCTGGGAGTGTCACTTGGAGATAGAATGCCCCTGGATTCCATCCCCAGTACCAAAAAGAGAAAGAGGAATACTTAGAAATGTTCCAGATGTTCCCAAGCCTGCCTCCTTGTCTGAGAGTAATTTGTAATGTCCTTTCTGAGGATTCTTTCTTGTTTTGTCAGAAAATTGTAAAAAATAATAATCATCATCATTTTTAAGTCACCTGGAAAGCCAGGCATGGTGGCACATGCTTGTAATCCCAGCATTCGGGAGGCTACTCGGTGAGGCCCTCCACAACTTAGTGAGACCCTGTTTCAAAATGAAGAATAAAAAATTGGGCAGGGGGTGTAGCTCGGAGGTCAAATGCCTCTAGGTTCCGTCCTCAGACCCGCAAAAAAATTAAAAAATTTAAAAAATAAGTCACTTGGAATTGGGTAAGGGCTAATTGGGTGATGTGTGCATGTCTGTGTCCGCCATCTTGTACCCCATTAAGATGTATGATTACAATGCACCAATAAAAAATTTTGTAAAACGTCACTTGGAGTCAAAGAATTTTGGAGTTGGAAGGAGCTTTATCGCACTACAGTCAAGGAAACTAAGGCTCTACTTGGCAGCTGCTTCTGAAAGAGTCAGTATGACATTAGATAGAACATGAAAGCCGGGCGTGGTGGCGCACGCTTGTAATCCCCGCGCTTGGGAGGCGGAGACAGGAGGATCGCACAGGTTCGAAGCCAGCCGCGCTGGCGTAAGAGACCCTGTTTCAAAAATATAAAATAGGTCTGGGAGTGTAGCCCGGAGGTAGAAGGGCTTCCAGGAACCCCAGTACCATAAAAAAAAAAAAGAACATGAAAGAGTTCATAAGATGAAGGAAACAGGTGTCCAAGCATATTGTTTTGATCAATAACAATTCAGTTCATTCCAAAAATTAAAGGTTACCGAGGCAAGCTCCTACCTACTTGGTTTTCTTTTGAAAATTCCCAGCCCTTTTCTTTCTTTATTTTTATTTTATTTTATTTTATTTTATATTTTATTTTTGCAGGTCTGAGGATTGAACCCAGGGACATTCGACCTCCGAGCTACACCTCCTGCCCTATATTTTATTATTTATTTTGAAACAGGATCTCACTAAGTTGCAGAGGGCCTCACTAAGTAGCTGAGGCTGTCCGCAAACCACGATCCTCCGGTTTCAGCCTCCTGAATGCAGGGATGACAAGCGTGCGCCACCACGCCCGGCTCCCAGTCCTTTTATTTTTTTATTTCAAAATAGGGTCTCACTAAATGACCAAGGCCACCTCTAACTTGAGATTCCTCTGCCTCAGCCTTCCTAGTAGCTGGGATTACAGGTGTGCACCGTAGCACCTGGATCCATTGGGTTTTACTTCTCTGCAAGTCAGGATGGCAGGAAAGTCACCTTTCCTGGGGTTCACTGGGCACAACTCTGGGAGGTGCCGGTCACAGGGCATCTGTGTGAATGGTGCCCCCTGGAGTTGTGTGGCTGTGAACCCTATTTCTTCCCACTCCTGGGCACCATGGGCTTTGATGCTGACGTTCAGTACATCTTCAGCCCCAGCCTTTTGTCCTCAGTGGAGATGGGCGCCTAACACAACACGCTGCCTCCAAGTTCTCCAAGATGGGAAGTTCTCTGGGGAGAAGGTGGTCACACAGGGGAGGGCATGCTGCCACTAGCCCGCCCATTCGGTGTCCTGTTGACAAAAGGCAACCACCCGGGCAGCAAGAGTGAGTGGGTGAGGTCGCCCTTCTCCTTTGACATCCAGAGTCAAAGGGACGAGAAAGAATAGAGGTGGAAAAACAGGAATCCGTGGTATTATAGCAAACAAGGAAATTTGTGTGCACTCAGCTCTGATTGAAACTATCATGTTATTCCAGCCCGTGAAACAGATGAAAAAGAGGCTCTTCCTCCCTTTCTAAGGCCGTCTTTAAGGGACTCCATTCCTCTCTGACTTTTGTCCTTAAGATTTTTCACAACTGCCAGGTTCAATTGCACACTCCTGTGATCCCAATATTTGAGAATCTGAGAGAGGAGGATCGCAGGTTCAAGACCAGCTTCAGTAACTTAGCAAAGCCTTCAGAAACTTAGTGAGGCCCTGTTTCAAAATAAAAAGTAAGCTGGGTGTGGTGGTGCACACTTGTAACCCCAGTATTCAGGAGGCTGAGACAGGAGGATCATGGTTTTGGGCCAGTCTCAGCTACTTAGTGAGGTCCTTTGCAACTCAATGAGACCTTGTTTCAAAATAAAAAATAAAAAATAGGACTGGGGGTGTAGCTCGGAGGTAGAATGCCCCTGGGTTCCATCTCTAGTACTACAATAAATAAATAAATAAATAAATAAATAAATAAATAAATACAGGACTGGGGATGTAGTTCAGAGGTAGCAACACACACACACACACACACACACACACACACTCCAAGAGTAAAAGCAGTCCCAACAAGACCAAAAGGTATAAAGCATATAAGCATCTGAAATCTCACCGTTCAAAATGACAACTTTTAACAATTTGGGTTTTTTTTGTTTTTGTTTTTGTTTTTTTGCGGGTCTGGGGATGGAACCCAGGGGCATTCGACCTCCGAGCTACACCCCCTGCCCTGTTTTTTGTATTTTTTATTTTGAAACCGGGTCTCACTGAGTTGCAGAGGGCCTCACTTAGTAGCTGAGGCTGTCCGCGAACCGTGATCCTCCGGTCTCAGCCTCCCAAATGCTGGGATTACAAGCGTGCGCCACCACGCCCGGCTAACTTTTAACATTTTGATGGACATCCTTCCACTAAGACACACAGCCTATGCATGCAATTACACACAATTATTCTGTCTCATAACATGATTTATTTGCTTACAGCATGTCAGGAGAATCTTTTGTATTCTTTTATTAGATATTGGTATTACCCGCTACCTAAAGCAAGAAATGAAAATGCTGCCGTTACTAATAACAACGTATGCGTTTTCAGGACTTTGTAGCTAAAAGAGAAAAAAAGCAATTATTCATTCTTGATCCCATATAGTCCTGAAGCTGGGAAGGAGAGCTCAGGTATGGCTCTCCCCTCTTTGTGTGTTTAGTGCCAATCATTCTTACAATTTGTGCGGCACTTTACAACTTAAGAATCCACACCCACGAGACTTCTGGGAAGATGGCGACCGAGAAAAGTGGGGCTTAAGAGTCCTGCTAACAACCAATCTCCATTACCACAAAAAGAGCGCCTTTCATAGCCAGAAAACACCATCACCAGAAAAACAAAAAAAACCACCAGGCTCCAGAGAGAAAGCGGACTGAGAACAGAGCTCAGGGCCACAGAGGAGACACACGAGCCCGAGGACACGGCAGCAGTGCCATACTGCCGGCGGCAGCGGCGAACTCAACGGACGGCTACAGCAAGCCAGGTGAGCCGCTGCGGAACAGCCAGGCGGGATCTTTCGGCGTAGACAGCATTTAAAGCTCCCAGTGGCTGAGCTCAGCACACGCTGCAGGGATTCAGAGTGGAAATCAAAACCAGAGAAGAAAAAATACTCCAGCCTCATGGCCGAGGGCGTGGCAGGGGCGCCATATTGCCACCGGCAGCGGCAGCAGCAGTGAATTCACCGAGTCCAGTACAGCTACATCTGCGTACTCAAGAACAGTGAGTCAAATTGCGGGCCACAGAGGAGAAATCGCAGTATTGGGCCTCCTGGGACTTGACCCAGTGAGGGAGTGGTGGTGGCAGAGATATCACACCATAGGAGAACGTGCAACCTGGCACCCCCCATAGTTTAAAGCAGCCTCTATCGACTCCCTGGGTCGGAGACTCTGTGATACAACCCAGTAAAGGAGTAGTGGGGTCTGAGATAATACAGACTCAAGATCCAGAGCACCTTAAGTGAAGCCATAGTGACCCAAGGGAAGAACCCAGAGAAGGCACAAACCTCCGAAATCATGGAAAAGAGGAATAACACTGGAGCAATGAATGTGCACAACCCCACAACATCAGAACCTGATAAAACAGAAAATCAGAGATTTCTAGAAGATCAAATCAGGAAAATAACTGTAGAAATAATAGAGGTGCTTCGAAAAGAACTCAGAGAGAGCCAAAAAGAGATAAAGGATGCAATTAATGAAGTAAAGGCCTCAATTCAAAGCACAAACAACCGATTAGACCACATGGAGAACAGAATCTCGCTCTTAGAAGATGAGCAATCCAAAAATGAATGCATAGTTTCTAATCTAGAAAAAAATATCCAACAGCAGGAATCTGACATTGAAGAAATATGGGCCCATCTTAAGAGAGCTAACCTAAGAATAATTGGAATAGAGGAGGGAAAAGAAAGTGAAACCAAAGGGATCAACAATCTCTTCAAAGAAGTAATAGCAGAAAATTTTCCAAACATAGAGCAAGAGGTTGATACAAAGGTCCAGGAAACTTATAGAACTCCCTTTAGACAGGATCGGAGAAGAGGATCCCCACGCCACATAATTGTCAAAATGACCAATGTGGAAGCCAAGCAGAGAATCTTAAAGGCAACAAAAACAAAGGGCCAAGTGACATTCAGAGGCAAACCAATTAGAATCACTCCAGACTTCCAAAACCAAGTCATGAGAGCCAGAAGGGCTTGGAGTAACATATTCCAAACTCTGAAAGAAAACAACTTCCAGCCAAAAATTTCCTATCCAGCAAAACTTTCTATCAAATTAGATGGAGAAATAAGAAGCTTCCATGACAAACAGAAACTGAAGGAATTTATGTCTTCAAAACCAGCGCTAGAGAAAATACTCAAAGAGATTAAGTACAAAGAAGAAATAGGTAACACTCACCAGAACCAGAGAAACAAGAGTTTCCATCCAACAGACAACTAAGATTGGTTATCTGTGGAGATTCATTATTTATGTTAGTCTTTTACCTATCTCTAAGTTGTATTGTTTGCCTTTATTGTTGTTAATTTTTAGGATTTCTAGTTGGAATATTAATATACCTTCAGATATAGCATTTGGAAATATTTTATCCAATTCTATTAGTAACTTTTAACTCTGTTTACATTGTCTTTGGATATACAATATTTTCTTTTATTTTTTAGGGAGTTTGTATATTCTTCTGTTGCCTGTGCCATTGAAATCATATCCAAGAAATCACTGCCAATTTCAATGTTGTGAGGTTTTATGACCCAGATTTTCTCCTAAAAGTTTATAGTCTTAAGATTTATATTTAGGTCTTTTATCTATTTTGAGTTAATACTTGTATATGGGATTAGGTAAAGGTCCAATTTTATTCTTTTCCATGTAATTTTATTTTTCAACAATATTTAGTTAAAAGATTATTATTTCCACCACCAAATGTTCGTGGAAACCTTGTCAAAAATAAGTTGACAATATAGGGAAGAATTTAGCTCTAGGCTTGTATTTAACTCCAATGGTCTATATATCTGCCTTTAGAACAGTACTACACTGTTTCAATTATTGTAGCTTTATATGGTTTGAAATCAGAAAATATATATCTGCTAGCTTTGTTCTTTTTCAAGATCGTTTTGGGTATCTAGAATTCATATTCCATATTAGGATAGATTTTTTTCTGAAAAATAAATATATAAATATATGATAGTTTCACCTAAAAAAACAGAAAAAAATATGCTCTAGTAAGAAAGAAAGCAAAAAGAAATATTGAAATGCTATCTTTAAATCATCAAACACTTGGTATAAGACAAATGAAACTGTTATGTGAGATTATCATTTTTAATTTTGGATAAATTGCTATAATACTAGATGTCAACCACTAAGCCAAGCATGGGAAGGAGGGATGGGGAGAGAATGGGGTGGGGATCGGGTGGGGGCTGACTGGGCGATGTGTGCATGTATGTCTACAAAAGTTTGTATCCCACTATGATGTATGAATACAGTGCACCAATAAAATAAAATTAAAAAAAAAACAAATAAAACAACAGCAACAAATTCTAATTGTAAAAAAAAAAAAAAAAAAAAAAAAGAATCCACACCCACAATGCTTGATTGGATTTTCACCAGGTGAGAGATGATCTAGAGTAAGATGAGTGATCAAAATTGCGATGATAAGGTGGGACGTAAAGCCAGTGCTTGAGAGGCTGGGACGGGAGCTGGCTCACTCAAGGCCGACCTTGGCCTCTCCCCAAGGTCCTTAGCAACCTAGTGAGAACTTTCTACATAAAAAATAAAATGTGCAAGGGGTATAGCTCGGAAGTAGGACACCCGTAGGCTCAATCCCCAAAAAGAAAAATTGGCACAACAGTCCAGGTCATGATTACATTTATTGAGAGATGGGTGTGCCAGGCTCTATTGGGTCCCTGTGGGCATTGTCTCATCACCCACCTTTCATCTTTGGTGTTTGCTCTGTGTGTGTGTGTGTGTGTGTGTGTGTGTGTGTGTGTGTAGATTGAACCCAGGGATTTTCTACCTCTGAGCTACACTCCCATCCCTATTTTATTTTTTATTTCAAAACAGCGTCTCACTAAGTCGCCGAAGGCCTCATAAAGTCACCAGGCCTGGGATTACAGGCGTGCACCATCATGCCTGGCTCTCATCACCCATATTAAAGATAATACAACTAAGAACTGGACGGGTAAAGTCATCTCAAATTTCCATGGCTAATCCAAGTGGATCTCTAATCCAGGTGTGTCTTATTTTTAAAGTCTCTGTTATTAATCACTGCATCATATTGCCTCTTAGAACAATTAGCCTTTGTGGAGTACTTTGCAAAACACCCTACCATACATTGTGATATCAGCCTTACAGAAGAGACCAAGGGCAAAGGTTAAATGGTTTGCCTGAGAAGAGTCTGGGCTCTTAGCCCTCTGGTTCTACACCAGCTGCAGTTTCTACCCCGCTAGACCAGTCTCTCTCCTCCAGCTGCAGGTAGTGGGTATCACAATTCTCAAGCCTCCAGAAAAGAGAGTTTTTACTGAGACCTTTCAGAAATCCTTCCTGGCTCCAAAGGGACTGAAATCAGAATTTAAGAGCGATGCATGCATGCCCATGTTCACAGCAGCACAATTCACGATAGCTAAATGATGGCGCCAACCCAGATGAATGGGTTAGGAAACTATGAGATAGAGACACAGTGGGATTCTGCTCAGCAACAAAGAACAAAATTATGTCATTTGCAGGACAATGGATGGACCTGGAGAACATTGTGCCAAGTGAGATCAGCCAGTCACAGAAACACAGAAAGTGAAGGTATATATATATATATATATATATATATATATATATATATATATATATATATAGTCTTTTCTTTTTCTTTCATGGGCAGAAGCTAGGGAGTGATCAAAATACAAAAGGGATTTTAGATAAGGGAGGAGAACCCCCAGCGGCACGACGGGGTCTAGGGGATGGTGGGTAATAATGAAGGAAGCACTTCTTTCCATGGGTACCAAATACATAGGCGAGAATACCAACGCCAAACTCAATGTACTGTTTGGGCAGGAGCCGGGAGGAAGCTCGTAGAGCGCTGTGCGCATGCGCGCCTCTATCACTCGGAACTACATTTTGATGAGAGGCTACAACGCAAGAATAAACGTATAAATTTTTAAAAAGAAGAAATCCCTTCTGCCGCAACGTAATTGGCCTCTTGCGCAGAGTCCTGAGCTCTCGGTCACGTCATGCACTCGCTGGGGAGAAGCAGGTAAAGCGGGTGGTGCCCAACTCCCCTCCAAATTGTTCTTTCATCCCGACCTGCTTCTGTTGCTGTCATTGGGCAGAGTTAATCTGCCTCATTCTTTTCTTTCAGAGGGGAGGGAGAGAGAGTGTTTATTCTTGAGGACATGAAACTAGAGATGAAAGGAGACAGAATGAGCTGCAGGAAAACCATTTAAACATAGGGTGGGTGGAAGACACACACCAGGAATTAAACCCCCTCTTTCTGACGTGTTAGGCAATCAAAATTAATATTTTCCCTTTCAGAGATAACACGTTTTATTTATAAAGCGCTCCTTGCTGGCATGAGCTCAAAGCACTTAATGGGCGCTGCCTAATTACTCCACCCAATGAACAATCTGGCAGCTAGGAGAAGGAGGGAGAGGTAATTATTCCCATTTGACAGGTCGAGAGACTGAGCCACAGGAGAGTGGTGCTTTGCTCCAAGCCAGAGCTGGAAAGAGAAGGCAGGCCTCCTAAGAGCACCCTCCCATCCATTAGGAAAGTTCCCCTGTTTGCAGACGCCCTCCTGAGAAGGGACAGCACACACTTGCTGGTCACACAAAAGCAGCCACCACTAACTGGGAACTACAGCTCCCAGCAGGCTACTGAGAAGCCACAGGCTGTGCCCCAGTGCCCAATCCAGATTCCCAAATATGGAGAAGGACTGGGTTTTGGAAGAGGAACAAAAAGCTTGCCCTTGAGAGAGAGAGAGAGAGAGAGAGAGAGAGAGAGAGAGAGAGAGAGAGAGGATGAGGTAAGTTTGGAATATTTAACTCTATCACCAAAACATCTGCCCAGTCTTTGAATGGAGCAGCCAAAGTCATGATCTCTTAATAAATCTTTCTAGATCTTGCTTTTTTGAAAAAGCAGGCCATTGGTTCAGCCAAGTGCTGTTGTCTCCTAAGCAAGAGGTTCAGCCAAACATTGTTTTCTCCTAGGATGAAGTGTGTAATGATGATGACAAAGCAGTTAAAGTTTTAAGAGGCCAGGTGCTCTTTTTCTGAGCCTCATCAGCTCAGAAAGTGATGGTGGGGATGGTGGGGAAGGAAGCAGAGTGGAGAAGAGCTTGCTGGCATGGGAGCTGCACCAGAGGCCGGGCCAGCGACAAGCTCACTGGTCCTTTGGACGAGCCTGGGAGGACAAGGGTTATTTTTTCTGCTTTGGAGGCTGCTGAGCCCGCCTGGTGGGAAAGGCATGAGAAAACTATTTCCACCAGCTCTGTCTTCATTCTATCCACAAACACTGACTATACCACCCATGCTGGGGGCCAGATACTACAGGGTGAAAAACAAAGGGTGGGTCTCTGCCCTCAGGAGGCTTACTCCCGGGATGCTGGGAGGGTGCACCAGGACAGGGAGCAGAGCGAAGAAAAGGATAGCACGGCCCAGCGTGTTGTGTGCGCTTTTCATTCACTGTGTACTGACCCAGCACCCACCGGGTGCCAGGCACCGTTCTAAGCCACTTGGAACAGCACAATGATGAATACGTCCAAAGAGAAAGCGTCTGCCTTCTACATGTTCCTTCCTGGTGGCCCTGAAGTCTGGGGAGGGTTCTCTGAGCAGACAGAACAGGCAGCCGGTGCAGAGCCTTGGCTGGAGGTTCAGAGGAGAGTCAGAGGAGAAAGCCAGTGCAGCTGCAGGACCATGAGGAGGGGGTTCGGGATGCTCAGTGGTAGAGAGCTTCCCAGCATGCTCAAGGCCCTGGGTTCGATCCCCAGCACCACAGAAACAAACAAACAAAAGCAATGATGTCAATGAAGGGCACTGGACGAGGGCAAGAAGAGCAGAGAGCTAGGCTGGAGTCACATTGCAGGGCCTTATAAGGATAAGAAGGATGGACTTCACCCCAGTTGTAATGGGATGCCATTGTGTTTAGGCAGTGGCTTGGAGCGATCTGTGCTAGATGAGTAGAACATCTTTTAAGTGAGTTCAGAAGCCAAGCATGATGATGCACACCTGTAATCCCAGGGCTTGGGAGGCTGAGACAGGAGAATCACAGGTTCGCAGCCAGCCTCAGCAACTTAGCAACACACACACACGCACACACACATGAATTTGGGGAATAGAGAAGAGGTGTCAAGGAGCTGGGATGGCAAGGAAGACTTCCCAGCAGAAGGGGATGCTCAGATAAGCATTATGCTCTAGAAAGAAGGCTTTCCAGGTGGGAGGACTTGGGGAGCAGGGAGTGTGGTCAGAGTGGCACACACACACCCAGATCATCGACCTGCATGTAGTCATGACTGGAGGTGGGGGTGCGTGGTGAGACTGGGGAGAGAGGGTTGGAAAGATTTTGCAGGCCTCCAGGTCAGGAGGTTCTCAGGTCAGCAATCATAGGGGACTTGAATGCACAAATGCACCGATGCATTCTGCACAGACTTAAATGTCCAGTCTGAGAACCTGGCCTCTACCAGGAAGCCAACATGGTCTGCTAAGAGATTTGTTGTGTGTTGTTTGGAAAGCTTTTTCTCTCTTTCCTTCCTTCTTTCTTTCTTTCTTTCTTTCTTTCTTTCTTTCTTTCTTTCTTTCTCTCTCTCTTTCTTTCTTTCTTTACCCCATGGAAAATGAACCCAGGGACATTTTGCCTCCAAGATATTGCCCTGACCCTTTTTAATTTTTATTTTGAAAAAGGTATCGCTAAGTTGCTGAGGTTGGCCTCAAACCTCCAGCTGGCACTATTGACCTGTCCTGTGTGGGACAGGAGCCCCCAGTGCCTGACATGACCCTCCAGGAGCATGTGCCCACTGGCACTATGCAACAGCACAGGTGCTGACAGCCACCTTGGAGAATAAAGCACTGAGCCTGCCAGCAAGTGCTGCATGGTGCTCCAGACAGCAAAGCTCAAAGCCCAGCTGAATAGGCTGAAGTTCTTGAGAAGAGGAATCAGGATAAGAAGAAGGGAGTGAAACCGATCTGGAAAGGAGGAGTATTCAAAGAGGAGGTAAGGAGCCAGGTGTGGTGGCACACACTTGCAATTCCAATACTTGCCACATCTGGATTCCCAGTACTTGGGAGGCTGAGACGAGAGGATTGCAGGTGCAAGGCCAGCCTCAGCAACTCAGTGAGTCCCAAGGAAAAAAGAAAGAAAAGAAAAGAAAGAAAGAAAGAAAGGAAGGAGGGAGAGAGGGAAAAGAAAGAAGAAGAAGGAGGAGGAGAAGGAAAAGGAAGAGGAGGAGAAAGTAAGGAAGGAAGGAAGGAAGAAAGAAAGAAACAAAGAAAGAAAAAGAGGGAGGGAGGGAGGAAGGAAGGAAGGAAGGAAGGGGAGAAGAAAGAAGAAGAAAGAAACAAAGAAAGAAAGAAAAAGAGGAGGGAGGGAGGGAGGGAGGGAGGGAGGGAGGGAGGAAGGAAGGAAGGAAGTCATTGCATTTAGAATGGTGTTCTCCTTTACTTTCTGTATCAAACACAACGGGCATACACCCATGCCCTGCCCCACACTACAGATGCCCATTCTCAAGGACCAGTGAGGAAATTCCTGATTCAGTGCATCAGCCTTGAAGAATGTGGAAAGGACCCTTGTTCCTCTGAACTATTAGAGAATAACACAGCTTTGTGCCGTCACCGTGATGAGGCCCCTGCACACCTGCCTGCTCCTGCCTCTGCCTGCACCTCTGCTGGCATGGCCTCCAGCTCCCTCCCAAGCCTGAGCCCTGGAGAGGATGCGCCCATGACAGAGGGGTGCAGCCGCCCACTGCTCACTGGTGGACACGGCCAGTGAGACTCCTCCAAGGCAAACAGGCTCTCAAGGGGCTCTCCTACCTCCTTCAGGATCCAGCCCCTGCCTCGCTTCCTGGCTGGCTTTCCTTCCTTCCTTTCCTGTCTTTTTATCTTTTGCTTCAATTCCTCTGGGTCCTGGGCATTGAACTTAAGGGGATTCTACTTCCAACCTATCACCCTCAGCCTTTTTTATTTTTATTTGGCAACAGGCCCTAACTAAGTTGCAGAGAATCTCATTAAGTTGCTGAGGCTGGCCTTGAACCTGCAATCCTCCTGTCTCAACCTCCCCAATCCTGGGATTACAGTCGTGTACCACCACACCAGCGTCCTGGCCTTCTTTCTTGCCTCCATGCCCCTCTTCATCCGCACAGCTCCAGTCATGAAGCCCACTCTGCACCACCAATTCATTGAAGTGAACTCCCACCAAACTATTAACTCCTTTGTAGTTTAGCTGAGCATTTTATTTCTGTATTTCCAACACCTAACCCAGGGAGGAAGTCTGTGAGCATTTGTTCAATGGATGTCAGAACCCCTTGCCTGCTGGGCCTGGTGGCGCACGCTTGTAATCCCCGCACTTGGGAGGCGGAGACAGGAGGATCGCACGGGTTTGAAGCCAGCCTCGGCTACTTTGTGAGGCTCTCAGCAACTTAGTGAGTCCCTGTTTCCAAATAAAATATAAAATAGGTCTGGGAGTAGAGCCCAGAAGTAGAAAACCCCTGAGTTCGACCCTCAGTACCACAAAAAAAAAAAAAAAAACAACACCTTGGCCTAATGAGGTTCCTACCAGAAAGGTAAAAAGGTAAAATAAAGAAGTAAGGTAGTTGCCTCAGTTCTCCAGGCCACCCACCTGTATGTCTTAGGAAATACTGACTTCTCCACCCTGCCCTGCCCTGCCTCACCCCCACGGGTGCCACCTTCTATCCTGAGGTATTTGTTTGGCTAAGGTAATACTAAGGTCTCTCTGGATTGCCAAGAAGAGAGCACACCAAGTCCTTGTACACAGCCTTCCCTTTCCTTCTCTTCCTGAATCAAACACTTTCCAAACAGTGCTAGATCAGCCTCTGTCCCCACCCACTCCAGTCCCAGCTAAACGACACCACGAAGGAGAGAATGCAAAACCTCAGAGAGGGCATAGGGGTGAGGAGAGTTCCCTTTGAAAAATAGCATTTGAGCCAGGCTTCATAGTACATGCTTGCAATCCCAGTACTTAGGAGGCTGAGCCAGGAGTATCGCAGGTTCGCAGCCAGCGTCAGCTACTTAGGGAGGCCCTCCGCAACCTAGTGAGAGAGACCCTGTTTCAAATACAAGAATAAAAAATAGGGCTGGGGGTGTAGATCAGAGGCAGATGCACCTGGGTTCAGTCCCTGGTCTGTCTGTCTGTCTGTCTGTCTGTCTGTCTCTCTCTCTCTCTCTCTCTCTCTCTCTCTCACACACACACACACACACACACACACACACACACACAGCACTTGTGCAAACAAAGCAGAAAGGAGAGGAATTTCGGTGTTTTGAATTCTGCCATCTTTAGGGCTTCTTCCCAGCTGCTTGGGGAAATAAGGCTGGAAGAAAAATGAAGTTAAATGTGAACAGGATGCACTCAGCGTTCGCATACATTTTCAGTATAGGCGCTGTCCGCTGGGAGTCAGGGTTAGGGAGTGTGAGACCCCTGGAAGCCCTTCCTGCCCTGGGATTCTATGCCAGAGGCCAGATGTGGCCTTCCGGGACCCACTTTCCACTGGCGCTGTTTGGATCTGCAGTAAATGAGCTAGTCCCTGGAGGATGGGGAAGTAGCTGTTGAAGGAGGCGATTCACTAGCTCAGGATGCCCTGAAGCGATACTGTGAGTCCTTTTGCATCCCAGAACAAGGGCCTGCAGTGTGCAGGGCTCGAGGTTAAGTGGGTAATCTCCACAGTGCAGGACCCATCAGCAAAGAGTGGGCAGGGTCAGGACCATCAGCTAAAATGAGGAGGCTTCTGAACCTCCGGGTGTGCTGATAACCCCTTTCCCTATTTCTTTTTTCTTTCCTATATTTTGGGAGTGCTGGGTATTAAACCCAGGGGCATTCTACCTCCAAGCTACACCCCTGGCCCTTTTTATTGTGAGGGAATGTGAAAAAAATGAACCCAGGGGCATTCTACCTTCAAGCTACACCCCCAGCCCTATTTTTTTTTTAATTTGGAAACAGGGTCTTGCTAAATTGCTGAGAGCCTTACTAAATTGCTGAGAGCCCTGCTGAGTTGCTGAGGCTGGCTTCTAACCTACAGTCCTCCTGTCTCAGCCTCCCAAGTAGTGGGATTACAGGTGTGCATCACCACAACTGGCTCCTTTTAATGTTTTATTTTGACCGGATCATGAAACACCTAAGATTACGTGACTTTGGGTGCGTTGACGGGATGATTGGCTTATGTGATGGCAAATTGAAGGGAATTCCAGCTCTGAACGCAGGCTCTGAAGGGCTCAGGACCTGGATAAAGGGAGAAAGCAGCGTGAAGTCATGTATGGTTCTTCCTGAGGACAGCCTTCTGCTCTCATCTGAAATATCAGCCTTCAGCTCTTCGAATTGGACCTTCATCATCGTTTCTCCAGAGAATTTCCTGGCCTTCCCATCTTTAACTGGAACTGAATTAGTGGTCGCTTAGATTCTGAGACTCCAGTTCTGAGCCACTCAACTGCTGGTTCCTCTGGCCCACCACATGCAGTTGGAAACTTGGGACTACGCTGCTTTGGACTGTAAGCTGATTTGATAAATCCCATTTTACCATATGCATGTCCTGTGAGTTCTGTTACTCTAGTGAACCCTGACCAATACACAGAGTCTCCCTAAGTTACTGAGGTTGGCTTTGAACCTGTGATCCTCTTCTTGTAGGCTCCTAAATACTGGGATTACAGATATGCTCCACCATACCTGGCTCATCCCACCATTTCTAACCCCATCTACTTCTTCACTGAAAGAGGTTTGTGGACCAGGCTTAATTTTTTTTTTTTTTTTTCCGGGTCTGGGGATGAAATCCAGGGGCATTAGACCTCCGAGCCACACCCCCTGCCCTATTTTTATTCTTTATTTTGAAACAGGGTCTCACTAAGTTGCTGAGGGCCTCACTAAGTAGCTGAGGCTGTCCATGAACCGCAATCCTCCGGTTTCAGCCTCCCGAAATGCTGGGATTACAAGCATGTGCTACCACACCTGGCTTGACCAGGCTTAATTTTTTAAAAACAATTTTTTCCTATTGTTTTCTGATGCTGGAGATTGAACCCAGGGCCTCACACATGCTAGGCAAGCACTCTACCAATGAGCTATACTGTAGGACCAAACCAGGACCATGACAGGCTTCATCCATACAGCAAACACGCTAGGCCTAAGTCTCAGTTTCCCAGGAATACAACTAAGAGTTAAGTGCCAGTTTTGGCACCTGGGTCAGGATGAAAAACTCCCAACCAACTCCAGGAGGCACGAACCAAATGGGAGGCACCACGTATCCTGTCCATTGCTTGTGATAACAGCAGTAAAAATTCTTTTTGGTTTAAAGATAACTCCTTTGTAAATCACAGCCTGAGTGACTGAAATGGATAAAACTGCCTTGGAACAAAGACTCGGGGTCCTTGTCAAGACTCCACTGCATTGGAGGGACTTGGACCCTAACTCGAGCTAGTTCCCCAATAAACCCCTTCCTGTTTTTGCATCATTGTGTATGGTGGTGGTGTCTTTCACCCTGGGGTCCCGGACTTTGAGTATAATACTACATCACCAGCCCATTTTATTTTATTTTGAACTTGAGCTCTTCCTGCCTCAGGTGTATGCCATCACACCCTGGTTTATTGTTGTTGTCACTGTTGTGTGAGGAGGCGGTCCCACTGTATTTTGCCAAGGCTGGCTTGAGACTCCTGGGCTCGTGGGATCCTTATTAGTGGGATCCCCCATTCAACATTAATTTTAGCAAGAATCCTGCTAAGTATTTATTACTATTGACATTTAATTGAAGCTTAAAAAGACAAAGAGCCAGGCGTGGTGGCGCACTCTTGTATTTCCCAGTACTTGGGAGGCTGAGACAGAAGGATCGCGGTTCTCAAACAGCCTCGACTACTTAGTGAGGTCCTTTGTGACTCAGTGAGACCCTGTTTCAAAAGAAAAGAAAAAAAATAGGGCTAGGAGTGTCACTTGGAGGAACAATGCCCCTGGGTTTCATCCCTAATACCACACACACACACACAAAAAGGCAAAGAAATTTGCCTGAGGTTCTCAGCTAGTAAATGTCAGAGGCTGTTTCTAACCCAGAAATGGGACAGCAATGATGCTAGATCATGGCCCTTACACACACACACACACACACACACACACACACACACACACACACACACCGTCTTCTCCCAGAGGAACCAATTCCTCCAGGTTGGCCAGTAGAGAGGGAGCAGTCTAGCCGAGGTGCCATTCTTCCCTCCTGGAAGTAGATTAGAAAAGGACCGGTTTCTCAGTACCCATCAGACACTGGGAAGCGGCGTATACACAGCTGCGGACGAGGACCAGCGTACGGGAAGCCCAGGGTGTGCGTCCTCCTAGTTGGGGCGGTTGCTCCTAGAAAGCAAGGGCTGGATATGTATGACTATAATGTACCAAAGAAAAGCTAATAAATGCCGGGCGTGGTGGCGCACGCTTGTAATCCCCGCGCTTGGGAGGCGGAGACAGGAGGATCGCGCAGGTTCGAAGCCAGCCGTGCTGGCGTAAGAGACCCTGTTTCAAAAATATAAAATAGGTCTGGGAGTGTAGCCCGGAGGTAGAAGGGCTTCCAGGAACCCCAGTACCACCAAAAAAAAAAAAAAAAAAAAAGAAAAGAAAAGCTAATAAATAATAAATAAATAAATAAATAAATAAATAGATAGAATAAAATCAAGGGCTAGACACCTGAGCACTGCCCTAGAGTCGCAGGGTCTGGGGAGGCAGAAGTGGAGGTATTAGGAAAAGTAGTCTCTATAAAGATGAAATGCAATCATTGATAGATTACTGAGTAATATCAAGTAGGCTAATGTTTATAGAAATCCTTAAGTTCTTGTATAGCTAAATCTCTAGATCAAAATGTTTTCTCTCTTTATTAATTTATTTATTAGGTTTTTTGTTTGTTTGTTTGTTTTTTACAGTTCTGGAGATGGAAGCCAGGGCCTCACACATGCTGGAAAATAGTTCAGCACTGAGCTACATCTTCAGCTTTATAGATAGTCTCAAGGGTGTGTGTGTGTGTGTGTGTGTGTGTGTGTGTGTGTGTTTGTGCTAGAATCACCATGGAGGCACCCTAGGGTCCTCTGTGATTCTCCTCAGCCAAATCACCCGGCCTCATTAAAACCTTGACCGGATCAGTCCCTACCTTGAAACCAGAGCCCTGACATGAACACCCTCATTTCCACTTCTCTGAACAAATCAAGTTCTTTCTCATTACTGAAACTTTTGCACTCCAAGTCCTGACAGAGAACATTTGGTCTGATTATCCCTCCCGCACATTTTAAGCCAGCTTTGAAAACGCAGAGACTGCACCTTGGGCTTGCCACGTCTTCAGCAGCCAGTGCAGGGCAGAGAGTCAGACGCGGTTGGTGGATATGTGAGGGTCCCTCGGATCCCTCCACACCCACACTGGTTTTTCTATTGCTACTGAGATGATCATTCTGACCTTAACCTGTGAGGATGCCACAGAGATGAGCTAATTAGTGATGGTGAAGTTCTCTAGATACCTGTTAATGTTTAATAGAATTAACTGGGAGCGTAGTGACCCAGGGAGATAATGGAGAAACTCCTTGACCTTTTTGGGGTTGTTTTATATTTTGGGGGGAGTTTGTTTGGGGTTTTTGGGGGTACTGGGGATTGAACCTAGGAACATTCTACCTCCAAGCTATACCCCCAGCACTTTTTTGTTATTTATTTTATTTATTTATTTATTTGTTTGTTTGTTTGTTTGTTTTTGTGATGCTGCGAATTGAACCCAAGGGAGTTCTACCTCTGAGCTATACCCCCAGCCTTATTTTATTTTTAAGTTTGAAACAGGGTCATGCTAAATTTCTGAGGGTCTCAGAGGCTGGTCCTGAACCTACCATCTCAGTCTCCCAAGTCCTGGAGATGAAGGCATGTGCCACCGTGCCTGGTTAACGCCCTGACCTTAGACCATGCAGTTGATTCAGTTCTCCTCCCCCAGAACCCCCAAGTGGCCCAGAGGCCCAGTCCTTGACCTCCAGTGCTCCCCAGCCCCAGCTCCCTTTTCTTGGCAAGACACAGCCCAGCACCCAGCCTGGAGTCTCAACCCACCTGCCTTCCCCACAATGCCCCTCCTCCTGAGGAATCCAGACGCTGGGTCTCTGGGAGGTCTGGAGGCCACAGTTACCTGCTGCTGAGCTCCCCCTCCCTGGCTCCTCTCCCAGGTCAGTCGTGGGGTCCCGGGACTAGGTAGAAGGGCAGTTGGCTTCGTTCTTCCCTAAGATAGCAAAATGGTCACTGGCAGTGAACAAATCAAAGCCAAAGACCATGGCAGCTGGAGACCATCGGGGGGAAATCGGCAAATCCATGAATTATCTTGTTTATCCCAGCAATAAACTGACAGTCTGGACATTTACTTAATAAATTGTGCTGAAATTATAGGCCATTCATGAAGACAAATGCATGAAGTTGTTTTTGCCCCTCTCTATTTGTTAAAGACTTTGGCACCACCCACGCCAAGTCTTGCTATCATCCTGGGTAACTTCAACGTCCAAACAGACCAATTATTTACAGACTAGGGATTACAGCCCATTAGTGTGTCATAAAATTGATTTAGATGACTTAACCAGCAATTTATTTTTAAAGAAACAGAATAGAAATAAAATGTCAGAATACTTCACGTATAAGAAGGGTGGTTTGGGTAAAACATCAATTTCAATGTTATATATTATATAAAATAGTAAGCTCATAACATTTTTTTTTTGGTAGTACTGGGGTGGAACCCAGAGGCTTTCTACCTCCGGGCTATACTCCCAGACCTATTTTATACTTTATTTGGAAACAGGGTCTCACTAAGTTGCTGAGAGCCTCACTAAGTAGGTGAGGCTGGCTTCAAACCTGTGCGAACCTCCTGTCTCAGCCTCCCAAGCGCAGGGATTACAAGCATGAGCCACCATGCCCGGCTCATAACATTATTTTTAAAATATAATATGAGCCTGTTTGAAAATAAAAGGTCTGGGAGGACAGGCATGGTGGCGCACGCTTGTAATTCCAATAGCTGGGAGGCTCAGACAGGAAGATCACAGGTTTGTGGCCAGCCTCGGCAACTTGTAAGGCCCTCAGCAACTTAGTGAGACCCTGTTTCAAAATAAAAAATAAAGTAGGGCTGGGGGTATAGCTCGGAAGTAGAATGCCCCTGGGTTCAGTCCCCAGTACCAATAAATAAATAAATAAATAAATAAATAAATAAATAAATAGTTTGGGGGTATAGTTCAGAGTTAGATTACCTCTGGTTTCAATTCCCAGTATTGAAAGAAGAAAAAGAAAAAAAGAGAGAGAGAGCCTAAAGGATGGTTCCACCAAAAGTAATGATAGTTTCTATATTTGCATAGCCCTTAATAACGTTATACTTGTGGGTTTTTTGTTTGCGTGTGTGTGTGTGTGTGTGTGTGTGTGTGTGTGTTACCGGGAATTAAACCCAGAGGCATTCTATCTACTGGCTATACCCCCAGCCTTTTTTTTTTTTTTTTTTTTTTTTTGGTGGTGGTGGTACTGGAGATGGAACCCTTCTACCTCCAGGCTACACTCCCAGACCTATTTTTTTATATTTTATTTGGAAACAGGGTCCCTTAAGCCAGCGAGGCTGACTTCGAACCTGCACAATCCTCCTGTCTCCGCCTCCCAAGCACGGGGATTACAAGCGTGCACCACCACGCCCAGCACCCCCAGCCCGTTTTAATTTTTATTTTATTTTATTTGTGTGGTACTGGGGATTGAACACAATGACATTCTACCTTCAAGCTATACTCCCATTCCTATTTTTATTTTTAATGTTGAAACAGGGTCTCCCTAAGTTGTGGAGGGACTCACTAAGTTGCTCAGGCTGGCCTCGAACGTGTGATCATTCTGTCTCAGCCTCCCACGTACTAGGAATTCAAGCATGTGCCATCACACGTGACTTACTATGTCCAGTTTTTGTTATCTTTGTTAACATACTTCATGACTTACGAAGTAAGCAGGAAAGCCACTTTTAACACTGATTATTTATCTATCTCTATATCTATCATCTATCTATCCATATGTAGATAGATAGATATATACATATATATAGATAGATAGATATAAATACCTATCTAGAGAGATAGATAGATAGATAGATAGATAGATAGATAGATAGATAGATGATAGATAGATAGATATAGATTCAGTACTGAGGATTGAACCCAGGGGCATTCTACCTCTGAATTACATCCTCAGCCCTATTTTTTATTCTTTATTTTGAGACAGGGTCTCACTAAGTTGTAGAGGGCCTAAGTATCTGAGGCTGGCCTGTGATCCTCCTGTCTCAGCCTCCCAAGTACTGGGATGATGAGCGTGCGTCACCACGCCTAGTTATCGCTGCATTATAAATAAGGTAACTATAGTTTGTCCAAGATTAGAAAGTTATGAAATGGTTGAGCTGGAACAAGGGCTCACATCTTTCTTCCACCCACTCTACCATGCTGTATTTAACCTGTTGAAATAAGAAGAATCAGAATAATTCATCCTACAATCAAAACCTTTCAGAAAACAAGAAGGATACACATCTCACGCTTCTCTAGGGCCCTCCCAAGGTCCTTAGTTCACAAGTGTTTAGTGAATTTAACTAGCTGCACTGCAGCAACATTTTGATGTCCCTTGCTTTTTCATATTTTCCAGAAAAAGAAACAAAACTACCCAGAAAGATCAATGTCTAACGCTATATTGGTATAGCTTCCTATGTTCAGCCTACATCTCTGCAGTTGCAAATCAAGCCCAGTTTCTTTTTTATTTGGTTCTCAGCAGAGAGAAATAAATAAAAGGGGATGAATCTTATTTATACTCCATTTACATCCAAGAAGCCAGAAAAAAGAGAAGCATTTATGGCTACTCCCTTACAATCTCTTCCTCTGTCCTCTCCAGCCCGTGTCCAACAGTCCTTGTGCCCCTGTGTTTGGCATAAGATCTCTTTTCCAAGCCTTTGGTCATTTTATTTGTTCTCATATAGAGCATATCCAATCAATTGTTCCCAGTTGTTGTTGTTGTTGTTTGTTGTTGTTGTTTTACTTATAAGCCAAAGCTGGACATGGATCACCAGTAGGATTCTGGTTAAAGCCAAGAATCCTGGGAGGATTCCCATATTAGTGCATCCCAGGCACAAGATCACTGGGCGTGTCCACACAGAGCCCTGGAAGCTGCACCAGGGAAAGGGCTGCAAAGTGTTCTGCTTCCTGCACACACCACAGCCACTTCAGCCTGTTTTTTCTTCTTTCTTTTTCTCTCTCTTTCTTTTTTCTTTCCTTCTTTTTTTCTTTCTTTTTTATACTGAGCTTTGAATCCAGGGACATTCTACTTCTAAGCTACACCCTCAGCCCTATTTTATTTTCTATGATAAAACAGGGTCTCTCTAAATTCCTGAGGCTGTCCTCGAACCTGTGATCCTTCATTCTTAGCCTCCCAAGTGTTGGGATTGTAGGCGTACTTCACCACGCCCAGCTTGATCACAGCCTTTTGCACCACTGAAGTTTGCTGAAGACTTTGGCTCTGATTTCAGAGACATGGAGAAGTCCCAGTGTCTATGGAATCATAGGTCCCGACTTTTCCAGAATTGACCTGACTTTAAAAATTATGTTCTGCCTCTCTTATCTAAATTGATTTTAAAAGACCTTTGAACATGGTGTCGCACACTTGTAATCTCAGCATTTGGGAGGCTGAGACACAAGGATCACAGGTTCGCAGCCAGCCTCAGATACTTAGTGAGGTCCTCCAGAACTTAGTGAGACCCTGTTTCAAAATAAAGGATAAAAAGTAGGGCTGGAGGTGTAGCTCAGAGGTAGATCGCCCCTGGGTTCAATCCCTAGTACTGAAAAAAAAAAAAATAGGGCTAGTGTGGCTTGGAGGTAGAATGCCCCTGGGTTCAACCCCCAGCACAAAAATAAAAAAAAAGGAAAAAGAAAAAGAAATATACATTCGAGGGAGAACATAGGCCATCTCCACAGTGAAAGAGATGTATATTGGGGGCGCATGGCTCTTCTTTTATAGGAACTTGTGTAAATGGTGCACAGGAGAGGTATGTGGAGTAGTGTCAGCCAAATGAGTTTGATCCCTTTGATGGTGGAGCACAGAACAGGCAATGATGTCTAGTTCTCAGAATCTTCAGGTTGATGTCATCTATTTGATGGCTAGCATTTGGACTGTACCCATATCTATATCATTGGGCTTTGAACAATATTGTCTCTAGATGTGTGTGTGTGTGTGTGTGTGTGTGTGTGGTAGTGGGGTTGAATGTAAGGGAATTCTACCTCTGAGCTACACTCACCAGCCCTTTTTTGTGTGTGTGTGGTACTGAGGATGGAACCCAGGGGCATTCTACCTTCAAGTGACACTCCCAGCTCTATTTTTTATTCCTTATTTTTGAAACAGGGTCTCACTGAGTTACAAAGGGCCTCACTAAGTAGCTGAGGTTGTTCGCCAACTATGATCCTCCTCTCAGCCTCCCAAATGCTGGGATTACAAACATGCGCCACCATGCCCGGCTCCCGGTTTTTTTTGTTTGTTTGTTTGTTTGTTTTGTTTTTGAAATAGGGTCTTAATAAGTTTCTGAGAGTCTGAAACAGGGTCTTAATAAGTTTCTGAGAGTCTTACTATTTGCTGAGTTTGTTCTCAAATCTGCAACCCTCCTGTCTCAGTCTCCTAAGTACTGGGATTACAGGCCACCACACCTGGTTTCTAGACTTTTTTTTTTTTTTTTTTTTTTGGTGGTACTGGGGTTCCTGGAAACCCTTCTACCTCCAGGCTACACTCCCAGACCTATTTTTATACTTTTTTATTTGGAAACAGGGTCTCTTAAGCCAATGCGGCTGGCTTTAAACCCTCACGATCCTCCTGTCTCCACCTCCCAAGCGCAGGGATTACAAGCGTGCGCCACATACGCCTGGCTTCTAGACTTCTTTTGATCAGTCTAAAAATATGTTCTCTAAGCTAACAAGATATCTAGGCACTAATTAACTGGACTTATAGTACTCTAAGATTTATTGGACCTTTTAATAATTCACGATGAGCTAGGTGTGGTGGTACACACCTGTTATCCCAAGTATTTGGGAGGCTGAGACAGAAGGGTCTCAGATTCAAAAAAGGCCTTAACAAGTAGTGAGATTTCATCAAGCTAGTGAGACCCTGTTTCCAAATAAAAATAAAATAGGGTTTGAAGGTTGAATGTCCTAGGGTTCAATCCCCAATGCCACACACATAAAAAAATACAAAGTTAGCCGGGCATGGTGGCACACGCTTGTAATCTCCGCGCTTGGGAGACTGAGACAGGAGGATCTCACGGGTTTGAAGCCAGCCTCAGCTACTTAGTGAGGCTTTCAGAAACTTAGTGAGACCCTGTTTCCAAATAAAATATATATTTAAAAAAAGGTCTGGGAGTATGGCCCGGAGGTAGAAAGCCACTGGGTTCCACCCCCAGTACCACCAAAAAAATAAAAATAAAAAGTTATTCTGGCCTACGGAGTGGAGGTGAATGTGTTCATGGAGTTTTCAGATTTAAAGTTATAATCCCTCTTTCCTTTCCTGTTTGTCTCCTATCCCACCTCAAGTGCTTTATATAAAAAGACAAGTATAATACCTTCAGCCTCCCAAGAATCAATCTACCTGCCTTGAGAACTGAGAATAGATAGATGAGAAGCAGTGATCCAGAGCAAAAATACAGTTTCTCTAAGAAGCTGAGAGGAAGCATGGCCAAATTCTTCCTGAGCCATGGCGCCTCCTTCTGCATGCTGGAGAGCCACTCCCAGGCTGTGGGAGCAGAAGTTAGCCTACATACAGTCTTTCTCCAGCTTTCAGGGTCCCCTCTCTTGGCCTTGACAGTATAGGGAATAATCGGCCCCAAGGGAGAGAAAATGTTGCTGGACAGATTCCTAACTCAGCGGGGTATTAGTCCCACTCGTGATGGGTCAGGCACCCCAGAAAAGGGCCAGACACCCCAGAAAGTGGTCAGGTACCACCCCATGTGTGGGGATGGTGTGCCCTACCTACCCTGAGATGGATTGAGGGAGGGCTTGGCAGCAGGAAGCTTGGGACAGCAGAAGGGAAAAAGACTACCAAGTTCTACCCTCGCCAAAGGCTACAGGACACTGCCATGAAAAATCATCACAGCTGGGTGTGGCAGTGCACACCTGTAATTCCAGTACTTCAGAGGCTGAGACAGAAGCATCACAGGTTCAAGACCAGCCTTGGCAATTTAACAAGACGTTCAGCAACCTAGTGAGACTGTTTCAGAACAAAAAAAAAAAAAAACAAAAAAAAAAAATGAAAGGGCTGGGTGTGGAGCTCAGAGGTAGAATGCCTCTAGGTTCAACCCCCAGTACCACGGGGGCGGGGGGAGAAGAACAGAAGGAAGGGGAGAAGAAAGAGAAAAGAAAAATCATCACAGAAGGCTCAGCTACAGCTAAGGTTGTCTATCTTTTTCTATATATATATAGTACTAGTTACTGCCTTGGTAACTGGAAATCACAAACTGTTTGGCTTGAAAAGAGCCCCACGGATGAAAGCAAAGAAAAGAAAACAGAGGAATCGGAAATCCAACGCAACTAAGAGCAAGAGATAAAAAGCCGCTCCCCACACATGGAACTCTAGATGAAAGGAAGGTAAACAAGATAATGCCAACGAGGGCTGGCCAAGGAAACGCAAAAGAGTTCTATAAATATAACCAGAAAAAAAAAATATTTGTCTTAGCTGATGAGATCACCACACATGGCTCACGATCGGGACCTTTTGTTGCTTCCTTAATTGAAGCTTGGAAAGGAGCAGGAGCGAGAGCGAGAGCAGGCTGTTGGCCCGCAGGGTTCCCAGGCGCCAGGCCACGTGTAATTAAATGCAGCTGAAGTCATCAAGCCTCAGTGTCATCAACCTGGGCTCTGGCGTGTTTTCCCACTGACATGCTGGCACCCACCCCCGGCCTGGCACCCACCTCGCTGGTGGCTTACCCACACCGAGAAATGGGGACAGAAAGAGGCAGACAGCTGTGGGCCGCACACAGGCCTAGGGGAGGCTGAGCGAGACCCCAATCTCTGCTTCTCGGGGACTTCTTTTTTCTCTGAAGGATACTTACTGTATGAGACAGGAGCAGGAGGAGCGCTGGCAACCTCCACAAACACTCGGCGCCCGCTGTGTGACAACCAGAGTTCTCGGCATTGGCAGAGACTTGGGGGTAGTTGGAGACAGTCAGCATAAATGAGTATACAAAATAATCTCATGTGCCAATAAGTACTACATAGAATGTGAAATGAGAGAGACAGTGATGTGGGGAATCCTTTAGCCCACAAGGTTTGGACAGGCCTCTCTGAGCAGGCGGCATTAAAGTCGCCACCTGAAAGGTAAGAGTGTTCCAAGAAGAAGGAGCATTGCGGGAAGGCTTTGTGTTAGGACAGAGCTTGGCATGTTCAGGGGACAAAAAAAAAATAGGCCAATAGTTGCAACTTAGTGAGACCCTGTTTCAAAATAAAGAATAAAAAATAGGGCAGGGGGTGTAGCTTGGAGGTTGAATGCTCCTGGGTTCCATTCTGAGACACGCAAAAAAAAAAAAATTAATTGATTATTTAAAAAAAAAAAAAGGCCAATAGAACAGTGACACAGAGGACCAAGGGCCAGGGGAGATGAGCTGCAAAGCAGACAGGGCCAGGCATGTAGGGCCTTGCAGGCCATAGAAGGGGATGTGGCTATGAAATTCTTTTAGGGAAAGAATGTGGTGAGGCAGGATATGCTTTAGAAAGATCACTCAGGCTGCTCTGCAGAAGATGGGCCAGATGGGGCCTAGAACAGAGACAGGGAAAGTAGGTAGGACACACTGGTCCACAGAAGAGAGAATGGTGGCTTGGATGTGGGTGGAGGAAGTGGAGGCACTTAGTGGTCCATTGTGAGATGCGTTTTGACAGTGGAAGGGAGAGAGCCAGGCACGGTGGTACACGCCTGTAATCCTAGTACTGAGGAGGCTGAAACAGGAGGATCACAGGCTCAAGACAAGCCTCAGCAACTTAGTGAGACCCTATTTCAAAAAGTGGGAAAGAAAATAAGGCTGGTAGAATGCCTTGAGCTGGTGTGGTGGTACACACTTGTAATCCCAGTACTTGGGAGGCTGAAACAGGAGGATCTAAGGTTCACAGCCAGCCTCAGCTACTTAGTGAGGCCTTCCACAACTCAGTGAGACCCTGTTTCAAAATAAAGATTAAAAAATAGGGCTGGGGGGGGTGTAGCTTGGAGGTAAAATGCCCCTGGATTCAATCACTAGAAACACACACACACACACAGCAAAAAGTTAAGGATGAGGTCCTGAGCAACAGGACAAATAGAGGTTTTATTTATAGCCACCCCATTTTATCCACAGTTTTACTTTTCACAATTTCAGTTACCCATAGTCAAAAATTATTAAATGGAAAACTCCAGAACTAAACAATTTGTGAGTTTCACACTGCAAGCCATTGTGAGAAGCTGGATGCAATCTCAGTGTCTCACTCTGTCTCACTAAGGACACGAGGTCTCCCTTAGTCCAGCATGTCTACACCGCACTGTTTCTATATACAGTGTAGGAAAAACAGTGTAGACAGCCCTCCACTTACGTTGGTTCGACGTAGGATTTTCTTGACTTCACAATGGTGTGAAAAGGACATGCATTCAGTAGAAACCTTACTTCAGATGTTGAATTTTGATCTTATCCTGAGCTACTGATACAATATGGCCCCATCATAAGCCAAGGAGCATCTGTATGTACAAGGAGCCAACACTTGATTGGTGCTGGCCAAGTTATTTCTTTACTGGAATTGCTGGTAAGGCTGCTTCCCTAAAAGGCAACTTAAATCCTCTCTTGTGTCTGCCTTTCCCCGGTGCTATGGCTCCCTGACATCATGCTGCTACCAAGACTTCTCCAGACGCCCTTAAGTACAGGGTTCTTCTTGTCCATCTCCCCTAGTTCAGTTCCTTAACTCCTCACTCAACTCCCCGCCATCCACCCAGGATAAAATACAGTGTTGGTGAGATTGCAAATTAGTGCAACCACTTTGGAAAAGAGTATGGAGAATCCTCAGAAGAATGGGAACAAATCTACCATTCGATCCAGCAATACCACTTCTGGGTATCTACCCAAAAGAAAGGAAACCAAACTACCAAATTAATGCATGTGTATCTATGTTCATAGCTGCACAATTCACCATAGCCAAACTATGGAACCAGCCAAGACCCCCATCAACAGATGAATGGATTACAAAACTGCGGGATATGTACATAATGGAATTTTATTCAGCCATAAAAAAATACAATTGCAGTATTTTCAGGGAAATGGATGGTTCTTGAGCACATTATGCTAAGCAAGATTAGTCAGTTGCAAAAAGTAAGGAATCGGATGCTTTCCCAAATATGTGAAAGCTAGGGTGAAAGGGGTCAAGACAAGAAAATGCCCTTAGTTTACATATGGTGCAACTCCAAGCCCTTATCTTTGGGCTTGGAAATGGTGCTTCTCAAAAGCTTAAGTCCAGCTGGGCCTGGTGGCACATGCCTGCAATCCCAGTACTTGGAAGGCTGAGACAGGAGGATCACAGGTTCAAAGACAGCTTCAGCAAGTTAGTAAGACCCTGTTTTAAAATAAAAAATAAAACAGGACTGGAGTTTAGCTCAGAGGTAGAATGCTCCTGGGGTCCATTCCTATTACAAAAAAATAAAAAATAAATAAATAAAGCTTGGTGTGGTGGTGGTGCATTGCACACCTGTAATTCCAGTACTTGGGAGGCTGAGACAGGAGGACTGATCACAGGTCTGAAGACAGCTTCGGTGAGTTAGTGAGACCCTGTTTTAAAATAAAATAACATATGGATGGGAGTGTATAGCTCAGGTGTAGAATGCCCCTGGGTTCCATTCCTATTACAAACAAAACAAAACAAAACAAAACTTGGTGTGGTGGTGCCACACCAGTAATGGCAATACTTGGGGAGGATTGCAGGCTCGAGGCTGGGGGTGTAGCTCAGAGGTAGAATTCCCCTAGGTTCGTTCCCAAGTATTTAAAAAAATAAAAATAAAATAAATAAAGCTTAAGTCCATCCCAGAACACTTAAGAACCTGTCCTTCTGTGGTATAAACTGATTTCCAGATCCTGGTTGTCCCTGGCCCATCAGATCAGTTGGATGTCAGATGAATTTAGTTACATCTTCCCTGCCTCCTTTGAGGGCTCTGACCCACTCAAAGTAGGTCTGGGATAACAACATAAAAGTGGGTTCACATAGGCTGTGGGTCTCACTGCCTCTGCCCTCTGAAAAGCAGACATATGAAATAAAGGGAAATGTTGCCACCCTTTTTTTTTGGAGGGGGGGATATGGGGAATGAACCCAGGGGCCTCTACCTCTAGGCTACACCCCCAGCCCTATTTTATTTTTTATTTTGAAATGGAGTCTCTCCAAGTTGCTGAGGCTGGCCCCCAGTCTGTGATCTTCCCGACCCAGCCTCCCAAGTATTGTGATCACAGGGGTTCACCATCACCCCCAGTCAGGAAAGGCTGCCATTCTTGAGGCCTCCTGCAACTTCCTGGGGCTCGGCGCATGGAATAAAGGACTGACTGTGACCTCAGTCTCCTGTGCCAACGCCACATTTTGATGCCTGTGCTCTGGCTGCTGCCATTCTGACCTTCTTGAGCCCTGGAGATGAAGTCTTTCAACGGGTTGGAGTTCCCAGGCCCAAGGGTGGTGGCAAGAAACTGGAGGAGTTTCAAATATCTTCATAAACAGAAGCACTTAGAATAGGAGAGGAGACAAGAAGGGAAATCCATGAAAGGTAGTATGAGACAGATAGAAATGGAGTGAAAAAGATGAGTAGGAGGAGCCAGGGTGGGATAACAGAGGGGGAAGATGCCTCATCTAATGACAGCAGCAAGCTACACCTAGTGTTCGCTGAGCTCCCTAAACGGAGAGGGGTAGAAAGGGCTTGAGTTTGCCTTTGGATAGAAGGAGCTAATTCGCTTGAAAAAGGAATAGGTTTTAAGGAGGTCAGAGGGATTGCGCCAGCATCCAGGGTTCTGTGGAAATAAGGGCCATGAATCAGTAGCGAAAGGGTCACCCCCAATCCTGTTTGTTCCACATACTGTGGGATCTTAGATCTGTCACTTGCTTCCTGAGTTTGTTGTTGTTGTTGTTGTTGTTGTTGTTGTTGTTGGGGGTTTTTTTTTTGTGTGTGTGTGTGGTACTGGGGTTCCTGAGAGCCCTTCTACCTCTGGGCTACACTCCCGGACATATTTTATATTTTTTATTTGGAAACAGGGTCTCTTAAGCCAGCAAGGCTAGCACCGAACCAGTGCGATCCTCCTGTCTCTGCCTCCCAAGCGCGGGGATTAACAAGCATGCGCCACCACGCCCGGCTGCTTCCTGAGTTTTTTAAAGTGCTAATACACAGTGGAGGTTCGTTCGGGGTTTTGTTGTTGTTGTTTTGGTTTCTGGTACTCAGAATTGAACCCAGGGGCATTCTACCTCCAAATTACAACCCCAG
This sequence comes from Muscardinus avellanarius, assembly GCF_963383645.1. Classification (NCBI taxonomy): domain Eukaryota; kingdom Metazoa; phylum Chordata; class Mammalia; order Rodentia; family Gliridae; genus Muscardinus; species Muscardinus avellanarius. The sequence continues at coordinate 91,905,635 of NC_137797.1, forward strand.
TCCTATTTAATATTTTCCCCCTTTGGAAACAAGGTCTCGCTAAATTGCTGTGGTTGGCCTCAAACCCATGATTTCCCGTCTCAGCCTTCCAAGTACTGGGATGTCTGATGTGTGCCACCACACCTGGCCATGGTAGAGATTTGAGAGCTACATTTATTAAATATTCTCAGGCTCTCAAGAAAAAAATATTCCTATTGTTGATTTATTTTCATTACTTTATTTACAGTTCACAATACCCAAAGCTTCTCTTTAATCAAATCTATATGAAATGACTCTACAAATAGATCATGCACTAGAGGATGTGGGCTGAGATTTCAGGAGAGTATATTATACATGTGCAATTAGGGTGTGTGTGCATGTGTGTGTATGTGTGTATGTGTGTGTGTGTACACATGTATGATCCCAGGGGCTCTACCACTGAGCTACATCTCCCGCCTTTTTATTTTTTGTTTTGACACAGGGTCTCACTAAGTTACTGTGTAGAACCTGTGATCCTCCTATCTCAAACTCTCAAGTACTGGGATTATAGGTGTGTGCCACCACACCTGGTTTATTACCATTTTTAAACTAACTTTCTATTTTAGAAAGTCTTATAAGAGCTCATAAAGACTTTTTTTTCTCGGAGGGTCCTAAACTTTCCTTAGTATTGATACTATTTGCAGTATTTATCTCTCTAGATCAGCATAATAACTAACCTTCTAGCTAAGTATGGTGGCACATGCCTGTGATCCCAGTACTTGGGGGGCTGAGAGAGAAGGATCCCAAGTTCATGGCCAGCCTCAGCTACTTAGTAAGGCCCTCCACAACTTAGTGAGACCCCATTTCAAAATAAAAATAAAATAAAATAAAATGGGGCTAAGGGTGCAGTTTTGAGAAAGAACGCTCTGGGTTCAACCCCCAGTATAACACACACACACATACATACACACACCCTTAACCATCCAAAGAGAGTTCTCTGTTTTAACTCAATCTGTCCTTTAAACTGATCTATTTTTTTCCCTTCTAGAAATGGTTATCTGATTTGGGGCCAATTGCAAGATATCCTAAATGCAACAGAGATACACCTTGAGTTCAGTCTGTTCCAGGCACCGTCTTGAAGCCAGACAGCAGCCAGTGTAAGTTTTCACTGCACAGTTCCGTAGTGATCCTGAGAAAGACCAATCCGCCATTTTATAGATTCATAGAGAGTGCCACAGGTCCTTAAATACTACGTAAGAGATGAGGAAACCAAGTCACTTTCTCGTTTGCACCGGAACCTGTAGCATTTCATGTTTGTTTGTAGATTTTATAACATTTAAAAGAGTTAAGGGTCTGGGGATGTTGCTCAGTGGTAAAACACTTGTCCAGCATGCATGAGGCCTTGCGTTCCACCCCAGAACTGCAAATTAAATAAATGCATACGTGCATAAATAATAAAGAGTGTGCATGGTGGCACACACCTATAATCCCAGCCACTCAGGAGGCTGAAGCAGAAGGATCACAGTTTCAAGGACAGTATCTCAAAATGAAATTTAAAAAAGAGGGGAGACTGGGGATGGAGCTCAGTGGTAGGGCTCTTACCTCATCGGATTCGATCCCCAGTACAAATGAATAATGATCAAATTTGATAGTAAAACAATGCATAAAATAATTTTGATGTTGATTCATGTTACTTTAACAAAAATGATGGCCACAAAGTTTATCAATAAACGCTTATTTTCTGATTTCTTTTGTTCTCTTTGTTTTTGCAGTAGTTGGGATGGAATCCAGGGATATTCCATATACAAGCTATACCCCAGCCCTATTGTTTTATTCTTTATTTTGAAACAGGGTCCCACTAAGCTGTGGAAGGCATTACTAAGTAGCTGAGGCTGGCTTTGAAGCTGTGATCCTTTTGTCTTAGTCTCCCCCCAAAAGGTTGATTTTTAATATTGTATATCAGTGATATTTGACAAGTAATAGAGCTAAAAATGGATGTTTTATAAGAATACAAAAGTGCAATCTGCTGCTTTAAAAATAACCTGCTGAATTATTACTCTTAATATTTTAATGTGTGTGGAAGGTTACTGGAGATTGAACTAAAGAACGTTCTACCTTCAAGCTATACCCCAGCCCTTTGGTCTTGAAACAGGGTCTTGTTATGTGGCTGAGAGTCTCAATAAATTGCTGAGGCTGGTCTTGAACCTACTATCCTCCTATCTTCTCCTCACAAGTACTTGGATTACAGGCATGAGCCATCATGCCAGGCTAGTATTTTTAATACTTAACACCTGTCCTTATCACATATATCAGCTGAATATAAAACATCTCTTGCTTAATTTACAAAATAATACTTCCAGGGTGTGTTTTCTGTGTGCATGTGTGTGTGTAATTTGTGTGTGTGAGTCTGTGTGTATGTGTGATTGGTACTAGAGTTTGAACTCAGGTGCATTCTACCTCCAAGCTTATCTTTATTTTGAAATAGAGAGTCTTGCCGGGTTGATGAGAGTCTCACTACTTGAGGAGGTTGTCTTGGAACCTGTGATCCTCCTGTCTCAACTTCCCAAGTATTGGAATTATAGGCGGACGCCACCACACCCAGTTTAGGGTGCTTTATTTCTTAGTACTTTCTATTACTATTTTTTTTTTTTTTTGCAGTACTAGGGATGGAGCCCAGGGGCATTCTACCTCCAAGCTATACCCCCAGCCCTATTTTTTAAAATTCTTTATTTTGAAACAGGGTCTCACTAAGTTGCAAAGGGCCTCGCTAAGTAGATGAGGCTGTCCACAAACCTGATCCGCCTGTCTTAGCCTCCCGAATGCTAGGATTACAAGCGTGAACCATCACACCGGGCCTTCTATTACTTTTTAATCCCACTTTATCTTTGAGAGAAAAGGTAGGTAGAAATGATCATTAAAAAAAATATCAAGCCGGGTGTGGGCACGCTTGTAGTCCCCACGCTTAGGAGGCAGAGACAGGAGGATCACGCAGGTTAGAAACCAGCCTCACTGGCTTAAGAGACCCTGTTTCCAAAATATATATATAGTGGTGTCTGGGAGTGTAGCCCGGAGGTAGAAGGGTTTCCAGGAACCCCAGTACCACCAAAAAAAAAAAAAAAAAAAAACAAGTGTGGAGGAAGTCAAACTGGCTGGTTGAGACTGGCTGAGAAGGGTCCTGTCTGTGGATCCGGTTGTAGTCTAACCAGAGTATCCAGGTCTAGAGTGTGTGTCGACAATGGAATAGTCTTGGTTTGCTACCAAGTTTGGAGAAGAAACAAAAGAAATCAAGGTAATGAGAGCAAGAGATTGGGAGATTGCTTTTATATTGGGGGTTGTCACTGGGGATTGAACCCAGGGGCACCATGGGGCTGAGCTACATCCCCAGCCCTTTTTATTTGATTCTGAGACAAGGTCTCAGTAGGTTACCAAGGCCTGGAACTCGCAATCCTCCTGCCTCAGCCTCCGGGGTAGCTGGGGTGGTGGAAGCGCATTGGACCTGGCTTGTCTGTTGCCCACCCCCCACCCTCGGCCTCCAGCAGCGGGGTCAGGGCCTCCAAGGCGGGGAAGCTTTGTAAAAGGGTGCAGGACCTGGCAGAGACTTCTCCCTGGGCCCAGAGTCGTGCTGAGCTGCTCCTGGTGTTCCAGGCACATGGACCTGACTGCACTTACCCCTGAAAGGGTCTCCTTCCCTTCCCTGTACCCCAAACCCGAGCTCTCCAGGATCCCCCTGAGGCTGAGAGTAGCCTCAGGCTCTGGTTTCTGGGCCCTGGCTTCACTCTTGGCTTTGGGGGAGGGTGGAGGTAGGAGGGGGGAGCAGGGTAGGGGCTGCGGCCTCCAGGTGGATAAGCCGGGCTTGTGGCCGCGGGGAGGCGGCTCCTCGATGCCTGCAGCAGGCCGGGCTCTGGCCGCTGGCCTGGGCCGAACCGCAGTCTTTGTTCCCGGCGGTCTCCCCTTGGCACCCGCACAGGCTTTCAGTGTGTACTTTCGGGGTCACGTGGCACATCTTTGCACAGCTGCTTGGAGAAAGGAGACTGAGGGCGAGAGTGAGACTCCTGCCACGTAAGAGGCTAAACACGGCCTGGAAACCCGAAAGCCATACAGGGCTGGGGTGGCTGCTGCCCCCACCCGCCCCGGTGTGCACGAGGCCCAGCAACAAAGAAATAAAAGTACAAAAGCCCCTCACAGCACCCTCTCCGCAGGGCTCTTGCCCAGTGACTCAAAGAACCACCTCACCCTAATCTCACACCGGGACCCTCTGTGGTCCACGAGGCTTCCAGGGTCACCTGCCCAGGCGCGGGCACAGGTGTACGCCCCGACTCCCACCACTAAGAGGAAGCACCGTGTGTATATTAGTGGGTATTTAATTTGATTTTCCCCCCAGGAAGTATCAGTGCCTGTGGTAACACACACACATACGCACGCACGCACACCACTGGCTTTTTCCATACTGTTTTAAAGTTTGGCAACTCCTTTCTCCAGTATCAACTCTTGAGTTCTAGCCTCCAGTTTTTCCATTGTTACACCATTCCTAGCAGATAAGTTGTCCACTGTGATTAGACTTCACCCTACACACACCGTGGTTTTTTGTTTTTTGTTTTTTGTTTTTTTGTTTTGTTTTGTTTTTGTACTGGGGCATTCTATCTCTCTGCTACACCCCTTTGTATTTATTTATTTTTTGAAACAGGGTCTCCCTAATTTGCTGAGGCTGGCCTCGAACCTGTGGTCCTCCTGATTTAGCCTCCCAAGAATTGGGTTTATAGGTCTGTGCCCCTATATCCAGCTTACTTACTTATTTATTTATTTATTTAGGTACTGGGGGTTGAGCTCAGGGGCATTCTACCTCTGGGCTACACCCCTAGCCCTATATTACCTTTTTTGAAACAGGGTCTCACTGAGTTGCTGATGGCCTCACTTGCTAAGTTGCTGAGGCTGGCTTCGAACCACAATCCTCCTGTCTCAGCCTCCCAAATCCTAGGATTATAGGTATACACCTCCCCACCTGGCTTTATTATTATTATTATTATTATTATTATTATTATTATTATTATTTTGAAATAGGGTCTCACTAAATTGCTGAAGGTCTGGCTAAACAGCATGCTTTTTTGTTGTTGTTTTGGTTTGTTTTCAGTACTGGGGCTGGAACCCAGTAACATTCTACCTCTGACCTACACCCCAGCCCTATTTTTTATTATTTTCTTGGAGGGTGGTCCTGGGGATGGAACTCTTCTACCTCCAGGCTACATTCCCAGACCTATTTTATATTTTTATTTGGAAACAGGGTCTCTTAAGCCAGCGAGGCTGGCTTCGAACCCACGCGATCCTCCTGTCTCCGCCTCCCAAACGGGGATTACAAGCCTGCGCCACCACGCCCGGATTATTCTTTATTTTGTAACAGGGTCTCACTGAGTTGCGGAGGGCCTCACTAAGTAGCTGAAGCTGTCCACAAACCGCGATCCTCCTGTCTCAGCCTCCCGAATGCTGGGATTACAAGCGTGCGCCACCACGCCCGGCTTAAGTGTGGAATTTTGGATACGTTATTTAAAAATTAGTCTCAGCCAGGCATGGTGGCACACAATTTTAATTCCAGTACTTGTATGGAAGACTGAGACAGGAGGATCCCAGATTCGCACACAGCCTCAGCTACCTAGTGAGGCCCCCTGCGACCTAGTGAGACCCTGTTTCAAAGTAAAGAATTTTAAAATAGGGCTGGGGGTGTAGCTCGGAGGCCGAATGCCCCTGGGTCCAATCCCCAGCACTGCAAAAGAAAAAAAAGAAAAATAGTCTCATGATCTCCTAGGCCCAGTTCTGCCACATCCAAGCAGATTTTGAAAACACAGACCGCAGTGGAGACAAGAGTCGCATCCTGACACAGCACTGGTGCTGGGGTGCCTGAGCTCTCTGAAGGGATTTGCTCATCTGGAGTGACCCCATTAGGGCCCAGATGAGAAACACGCCCTGCCCTGGGTCCCAGAAAGTGCAGACCTATTTACTCCTGCCCATCAGGGAGTTGGCACTTGCCGTAGCATGTTGTAAATCCTTTTCTCTTCTTCTAGAACAAAAGAAAAGATTTTTAGAACGACAAAAAAAAAGAGTGAAAGAAAAAAGAAACATACAGATAACTAGCAAATTCATAATAAACGCTCACATTGTTTATGTCTTTGCATTTTTGGTAGGAATTGTATCCTGTCCAGCAAAGATTAGCAAGCTCCAGCCTGGAGCCAAATCCTATTTTTATGTGACCTGCAAACTAAGAATGGGTTTTATACATTTTTAGATGGTTGGAAAAAATTGAAAGCAGAATATTATGTCATGACACATGAACGCTATATGAAATTCAGAGTTCAGTGTCTGTAAATACAATTTTATTAAAGCACGACGATGCTTACTTGTTTACATCTTGCTTATGCATGCAGCGACTGCGTGGAGTAGCTGTGACAGAGACCATATGGTGTGCAAAGCCTAAAATATTTACTATCTGGCCTTTTACCAGAAATGTTTGCTAACCCTTGCTCAAGGGTATTGCTTTGCTTTCTTTTTTTTATTATTATTTCTTTTTATAGTACTGGGGATTGAACACAGGGGCATTCTTTTTTTTTTTTTTTTTTTTTTGGCGGGTCTGGGGATGGAACCCAGGGGCATTCGACCTCCGAGCTATTTTTATTCTTTATTTTGAAACCAGGTCTCACTGAGTTGCAGAGGGCCTCACTAAGTACCGAGGCTGTCCACGAACCGCGATCCTCCGGTCTCAGCCTCCCGAATACTGGGATTACAAGCGTGCGCCACCACGCCCAGCTAACACAGGGGCATTCTACCTCTATCCTACACCCTAGTCCTGTTTTATTTTTTATTTGGAAACAGGCTCTCATTAAGTTGCTGAGGCCGGCCTCAAATCTGCAATTCCCCTGTCTCGGCCTTCCAAGTGGCACGCATCACCACACTCCAGCCTGAGTGTATTGCTTTCCAACCCTTAAATATCTTTAGGAAATTATATGTGTCATTCAGGAAGATGTTGGTTTGCTGGAAACAGAGGCCTTAAATGACGGGGACTTAAGGAAGATACAGATTCCTTTTTCTCTCACGTTGAGTCTGGCGCTCAGCCAGCGGATCTGCCATCGCCTTCTTGGGATCGTCATGTAGCAAAGCTGCTGCGTCTTTCTTTTCTGCCATCCTCACTGCGGAGCTTCCATCTTAAGACTGCCTCACACTCACCGAATGATTACTGGAACTCCAGCCATCACATCCTGATCCCGGCACTAGAAAGTAGAAGGGGGTCAGAACAAAAGGGGATGCCACGCCACCCGGCTGAGTTGCCCCCCCCCCCAAATAGCTTCCCTAGAAGTTCTACCCAAACGTGGATTATATCTAATCGGCAACCTCCATTTGCAGAGGCTGAGAGATGAGAACTTTGCCAACTTAAAACAACAACAACAACAACAGCAACAACAACAACAACAAAAATGGCATTCTGTTAGTGAGAGAGTAGATGTTTAGACAAATCAGTCATTCTCGCCCAGGCACAAGTGGGGTCATCTTCTTTTCAATAGATGTCACGTAATATTTTTCTTCCTTTCCCTTCCCTTCCCTCCTCCTTTCCCTCTTCCTTCTCCTCTTCTTTATTTTTGGTACTGAGGATGGAACCCAGGAGCATTTGACCTCTGAGCTACACTCCCAGCCCTTTATACTTTGGAACAGGTCTTTCCAAGTTGCTGAGGGCCTCACTAAGTTTCTGAGGCTGGTCTTGAACCTGCAATTCTCCTGTCTCAGCCTCCCAAATACTGAGGTTACAGGCATGCACCACCATACCCGGCTAATAGTTTCTTATAAACCTAACCATTCTAGAGGGCTGGGCTGTAGCCCAGTGGTAGAATGCTTGTCTAGCACGCACAAGGCCTTGGGTGTGATTTCCGGAACTGCAAAGAATAGAATAAAAATAAGATAAAATAAAAATAAGTAAGAGCTTTATTTCAAAGACCATTTGTCTTTTTTAAGCATACACCCTCGCTCAGCCTCCTTAGGTCCGGCTCCTTACAAAGTAAATTTTATATATAGTGATTCATTTTGTCCTTAAACTACCCTGTGAAGTGCAGTTGCTGCTGGAAAAGCCAGGAAATTGAAACTCAGAGTTTAAGCAGTCGACAAAAGGTCACTCAGATAACAAGCAGCCGCTGAACCCAGGCCCAAGTCTCCTGCCCGAATCCAGGTAACATTTTTGGTTTTGGGTTGTTTTTTGGGTTTTGGGGGGGGGGGTTGGCGGTGCAGGGCCTTGCCCGTGTTAGGCAAGTGCTCTGCCTCTCAGCTACCCCCCATCCTCAAACTGTAGCCATACTGATGTCACAAGCCCCAGACGATTCCTCCCCACACCACTAACTCTGACCCCCTCTCTCATCCACAGGCACCCTCCTCTGCTTCCTCCCACCTTGGCACTGTCATCGCAGTCCTAAGTATTCTTGCTTAGTCAGTCACGGCAACCTCTTTGTCTTTTTCTTGTGTTCTTTTTGTTTTATTGTTTTGTAACCAAACATGAAGGAGCACACCTATATTTGGGGGGCTGAGACAGGAGGCTGAAGGTTCAAGTCCAGCCTCAGCAACTTAGCAAGAATTTGTTTAAAAATTAAAAAAAAAAAAATAGGGATGGGGTTGAAGCTCGAAGGCAGGACACCCCTAGGTTCAATCCTCAGTACCACACACATACACACAAAATTTGGTGCCCAGGACATTTTTTTCCTTTAGTATCTTTGTACCAATAATTGTAGTATCTTTGTACCAATAATTACATTATTACACATAACAATTATATTACTATATCTAGTTCATGAACAGTGACATAACTCTGTTTAATAATATCAATATCCAGGGAGCAAGGATGGATGAATTAAAGCCATTAACAAGATGTCAACCATGCCAGGCGTGGTGGCGCACGCTTGTAATCCCCGTGCTTGGGAGGCAGAGACAGGAGGATCGTGCAGGTTCGAAGCCAGCCGCACGCGCTGGCTTAGGAGACCCTGTTTCCAAATAAAAATATAAAATAGGTCTGGGAGTGTAGCCCGGAGGTGGAAGGGCTTCCAGGAACCCCAGTACCACCAAAAAAAAAAAAAAAAGATGTCAATCAAATGTGTGCCACAGCCTTCATTCTCTGTCACTTTCCTGAACCCAGGGATGGTCTACCCCCAAGCTACACCCCCATCACTTTTTCTTTTTTATTTTGAAACAGGGCCTCACTGAGCTACCACGTGCTGGCCTCAAACCTGTGATCCTCTCGTCTCACCCTCCCATGTACTCGGGTTACAGCCGTGTGTGCCACTGAGCCCAGCTTCAAAACTCTTCCTTTACACTTGCTTAAAAGAGACACTCCTTTTATTGAAGACTCACCAAGTTTTGTGTTTGATCATGGTGATATAAAGTCATTCTTAATAAAGTGTACAAGAGTATATCTGATGGAAAAATTGATCTCCTTTTTATCTCTGTTCCCAGCTATGCCACTCTGTCACCCAAGGCAATCACGTCTACATACACGCAGACATAGACATCTGTGTCTGAAGTTTATTTTATTAGAAGGAATGGTAGAACAGTCACCACTTGGCATCCTTGAGGAACTGGTTCCAGATCCTCCACAGATAGTAAACTGCTCAAGTCCCTCACATAAAATAACTTATTATCTGCATGTAATCTACACAAATCCTTCTATATACTTCATTTGTATTCTTTATTTTTACAGTACCGGGGATGGAACCCAGGGGCACTCTACCTCTGACCTACAGACAGGGTGTCACTGAACTGCAAAGGTCATTACTAAGTAGCTGAGACTGTCCAAGAACTGTGATCCTCCTGCCTCAGCCTCCCAAATGCTGGGATTACAAGTGTGCGCCACCACGCCGGGCTAGTCTTTATTTTAGAAACAAGATCTCACTAAGTTTCAGAGGGCCTCGCTAAGTAGCTGAAGCTCTCCTCAAACCATGATCCTCGAGCCGGGCGTGGTGGCGCATGCTTGTAATCCCCGCGCTTGGGAGGCGGAGACAGGAGGATCGTGCTGGTTCAGAGCCAGCCTCACTGGCTTAAGAGACCCTGTTTCCACATAAAAATGTTAAAAAAATAGGTCTGGGAGTGTAGCCCGTGGGAGTGTATACCGGAGGTAGAAGGGCTTCCAGGAACCCCAGTACCACCAAAAAAAAAAAAAAAAAAAAAACCCCATGATCCTCCTGTCTCAGCCTACCAAGTAATAGGATTATAAGTGTGCACCACGCCCAGCTTTGCCATATACTTTAAATCATCTGTAGACTACTTGTAATACCGAGTGTGATATAAATGCTATGTAAATAGTTATCATGCTGTATCATTTAAGGAATAATGACAAGAGAAAAGCCTGTACGTGTTCTATACAGATATAATATTTTTAAATGTTTTCAGTCCAATGTTGTTTGAATCGTTGGGTGCTGAGCCCATGGATACAGAGGACTGCTACATATTATTGTGTTAGTCAGCTTTCCGTTACTATAACAAAATACCTGAGACAGAGAACATAAAAAGAGGACATTTTTATTTTGGAGGTTTTAGTCCATGGTTAGTTGGCCCTGTTACTTTGGGGCCTGTGGTAAGGTAAATACATCATGGCAAGAGTGTGTGGTGATTGATATTGTTCACCTTGTGACAGCTGGGAAGCAGAGAGAAAGAATAGGGAAGAGCCAGGATCCCACAATGCCCTTCAAGGGCACACTCCTGCGACCTTCATCCCACGAGGCCTGCTCGAAGACTCCACCACCTACCAACAGCATCAAGGGCTAGAGAGCATGCCCTTGGGGAGGACTCAAAATCCAAACTAGCTAGACATCATGGAACATGCCTATACCCCAAGCACTTGGGACCCTGAGATAGGAGGCTTGCGGGTTCAAGGCCAGCCTTAGCAACTTGGTGAGACCCTGTTAAAATAAAAATAAATAAATAAATAAATAAATAAGCAAGCCAAGTGTGGTGGCCATGTCTGTAATCCCAGTATTTGGGAAGCTGAGACAGAAGGACTGCAAGTTCAAGACTAGCCTCAATAATTTAGTGAGACTCTCAACATCCTAACAAGACCCCATTTCAAAACAAAAAATAAAAAGAGCCGGGGGTATCACTTAGTGGTAGAATGCCCCTGTTTTTCATTCCGAGTGTCAGAAAAATAAGGGCTGGGGTATAGTTTGGAGGTGGAATGCCTTTGGGTTCAACCTCCAGTAAGAAAGAGAAAGAAAGAAAGAAAGAAAGAAAGAAAGAAAGAAAGAAAGAAAGAAAGAAAGAAAGAAAGAAAGAAAGAAAGAAAGGAAAGGAAGAAAGAAAGAAAGAGAGAAAGGAAGGAAGGAAGGAAGGAAGGAAGGAAGAAAGAAAGAAAGAAAGAAAGAAAGAAAGAAAGAAAGAAAGAAAGAAAGGATCCAAATTATAGTAATGATATGCACTGAGCAGCATCTTACTCTTCTGACTTTGAGTACATCTCAAGGACTCTCCCACCTGTAGTCAGATGTACCTGAGAACTCAGACTGGACCACGTCACTGTCACCTCAAGTGTGGCTTTCCATTTCCTCAGAGTGAAGTTCATCCTCCCAGGCTGAGCCTCAAGGTCCTCTCTACCCTGCTCCCTCCCAGTTCTTCAGCCCCTCTCTCCCTTCAGGGACTCGGTGTCCCTAGTATAGGAGCTCCTAGCCCGTGCAGTTTCCCAGCTCCGAGCCTGTGGGATGCTCTTCCTACCTCTCCTCACCTCGGTGTTTTCTTCTTCCTTCAAGACAGCCTAGGTGCTCTCCCCCAGGAGCTTTCCCTGAACGCCCAGCCCCAGGACCCGCTCTGCTTTCTTGGGACTCTGCTCACCTGTAGCCCAGTCCTTACTATATAGATCGAAGATTTCTGCTTCAGTGCATCTTTTTATCACTAACTGCCTCAGAGCAAGGAGGAACCTTCTTATTCGACGATGTGCCCCAGAGCCTAACAGCATGTCTAGCGTAAAGAAACAAATGCGTAAGGTTGTGGGTTTGGTCTCCAACAACCACCACCCCCCCAAAAATAAGCATTTATTGACAAAGACTGATTCGAACTATTGAACTTCCTCTGAGCTACAGTTAGAATCCATTTTAAGGCTCAGAAGGAAATGAAATAATACACATTTCCAGCAATAGCTCATAGCTTGGGATAGAATTATAAAGAAACTTTCTTGAAATGTTGATTGAAGCCAGCCATGGTGGCACACGCCTATAATCCCAGTGCTTGGGAGGCTGATACACGAGGATCACAGGTTCAAAGTTAGCCTGGGCAACTTAGTGAGACCCTGTTCCAAATTAAAAAATAATAATAATATAGACCAGAGGTAAAAGGTCCCTGGGTTTCATCCTCAGTAACACAAAAATTAATTGAGTAATAATTAATTAATTAAAACCTTCTTCCACCCAAGAATGGTGGCCCATACCTATAATCCCAATACTTGGGAGGCTGAAATAGGAGGATCACAGGTTCACAACAGCCTCAACAACTTAGTGAGATCCTGTTTCAAATAAAAAATAAAATAGGGCTAGGGTACAATATAGAGGTAGAATGCACCTGAGTTCAGTACCTAGCACCACACAAAAATAAATAAATAAAACCTCCTCCAACCCAATAATAAATAATCAAACCCCAAGGCTGGGCAAAGGCTGGGCAAGGTGGCACATGCTTATAACCTTATAATCCCAGTACCCGGGAGGCTAAGACAGGAGGATTTCAGGTTTGTGGACAATATTGGCAACTTAGCGAGAACTTGCTTCAAAATAAAAAGGACTGAGGGTGTAGCTCAGAGGTAGAATGCCCAGCATAGGGTGGAAAAATGGGCAAAGAACTTGAATAAACATTTCTCCAAAGAAGGTATCTGAGAGACCAGTGAGTATATAAAAAGATGTTCACTATCACTAATCACCAGAGCAATCAAGTCAAACCCAGAGTGAAATAGAACCTTATACCCATCAGGAGGACCACTATAATAATTTTAGAAAAAAATAACAAGCCAGTCGTGGAGGTGCACGCTTGTAATCCCTGTACTTGGGAGACTAAGACAGGAGGATCCGGGTTCATGGCCAGCCTCAGCTACTTAGTGAAGCCCTCCACAACTTAGTGACACCCTGTTTCAAAATAAAAATAAAAAATTGGGCTGGGGGTATAGCTTGGAGGTAGAATGCCCTCAGGTTCAATCTCCTGCACCAAAAAAAAAATTATTGGGGAAAATGTGCAGAAATTGTATTGTTGGTGGATATGTAAAATGGTAATGCTTTTATGGAAACAGCATTGAGGTTACTTGAAAAAATTAAAAAAGAGTTACCATATGTTCTGGCAATCTCACTTCTGGGCATGTATCTGTACTAGTCAGCTTTTGTTGCTGGGACCAAAATACCTGAGAAGCACAACTGAGAGGAGGAAAAGTTACTTTTGGCTCAAAGTTTCTGTGGCCCCATCATGGTCAGCAGGCTCCAAGAAAAGCAACAGCGTGCAGCAGGGCCTGGCTGACACAGCTGCTCAGCTCATGCAAATGTAGAAGGGACCAGAGACAGATACAGTCCCCATGGCTACGCCCTGTAACCTACCTCCTCTTTTATTTTGAAGCAGAGTCTCAGCCTAAGCAGCTGAGGCTGGCCAGGAACCTTCAGTCCTATCACAGCTCACCTACTGCAGGTACCACCCAGTAAACACATTCAAATTATTAACCATCGATGGATTCATCTGCTGAGGAGATCAGAGCCTTCATGATTCGATTACTTCAGCTCTGTAAACTGCTGCGTCACCAACACAGGAGCTTTTGGGGGACATTTCAGAATCAAACCGTGACAATATCCAGAGGGATGGAACACAGGATCTCAAAAGAGTTATTTGCCCACCCATGCTCTTTGTAACATTGCTCATGATAGACAAGAGGTTGGAAGCAACCTAAATGTTCATCCACAGATAAATGACTAAATCAAGTATGGTACATACATAGCAGGATATTATTCAGCCTTTAAAAAGAATAAAATCATCTCACATACCACAAAATGGGTGCAACTTAAGGACATTTTAAAATAAGTAAAATAAGCCAGTCATAAAAAGGTACTGCACGATTTTACTTATAAGAGGTTATATTTGGTTGGTTGGTTGGTCTTTGAGGTACTAAGGATTAAACCCAGGGCTATTCTACCTTCAAGGTATACCTCTAGCCCTATTTTTATTCTTTATTTTGAAACAGAGTCTTACTAAGTAGCTGAGGCTGGCCAGGAACCTTCGAGGACAGCCTCAACTACTTAGTGAGGCCCTCTGCAACTCAGTGAGACCCGGTTTCAAAATAAAGAATAAAAAATAGGGCAGGGGGTGTAGCCCAGAGGTCAAATGCCCCTGGGTTCCATCTCCAGACCCACACACACACACACACAAAAAAAAAATAATAATCAGGCTGGCAGTGGAGCTCGGAGGTAGAATACCCTTGGGTTCCATCTTCAGTACTGCAAAATAAATAAATAAATGAATGAATAAATAAATAAATAAATAGTATTTTACAGGTACAATAGACATGATTGGCTGGACGGAGGTTGACAGAGAGATGGATGCTGCCCAAAGTTTCCAGCCTCCACACCTCCTGAGCAGGTGTGGGCCGTTCCCGGGGGCAAATACCAGACTAGTGGGACTTGGGAGGCAGAGCACTTGGGTGTTAGCCCCAGCTCTGTGCCTGCTTCTGGGATGTGGCAGGGCACCTTCCCTCTACAGGCCAGAGTCTCCTCATCTGTCAGCAGAGAGGGTTGAACTAAACACTTTCCAAAGTCCCTTCCAATAAAGGGCTCTATATTCACAGATGTGATATGGTCTTTTTTTTATGGTACCAGGAATGGCACCCAGGGGCTTTCTACCTCTGGACTACACTCCCAGACCTATTTTATACTTTATTTGGAAACAAGGTCTCACTAAGTTGCTGAGAGCCTCACTAAGTAGCTGAGGCTGGCTTCGAACCTGTGCGATCCTTCTGTCTCAGCCTCCCAAGTGTGGTGATTACAAGCGTGCGCCACCACGCCCGGCTGTGATCCGGTCTTTGCATGGGACTGCAGGTGCTGGGGAGAGGGGAATTTGAGGGGACAGAGTTCTAAGGGCCTGGGGTGGCTCAGAGAGAGCATGGAGAGAGCGGCAAAGAGAAAGATGCAAGCCAGGCGCAGTGGTACGCGACCAGAATCCTAGTACTTGGGAGGCTGAGACAGGAGGATCCCAGATTTGAGGACAGCTTTAGCGACTTAATGAGACCCTGTTTCAAATTTTAAAAAATAAAAGTAAAAAGGGTCTTGAGATGGAGCCAAGTGGTAGAGCACCCCTGGGTTCAATTCAAAGAGAGAGAAAGAAGGAGAGAGGAGAGAGGAAGGAGAGGAGAGGAAAGAGGGAGAGAGAGAGAGAGAGAGAGAGAGAGAGAGAGAGAGAGAGAGAGAGAGAGAGAGAGACCATAAAGGGTGCACAACACAGAATATTTGTGCATCTTGGGCTGGCCACGGGTCAGCCTGCTCACAGAGGGAAGGTTATAAAGGAGGAATTTTGACAATGATTAATCAGTTTCAGTGGGAGAGAAAACCAAAAACATACAGCCAGGAAGGGAAAAAAATCAGACAGTGTGATCTAAATCCAACGGAATGCCCAGGTCTCCCTCTCATCCTTTTGTTTCATAATGATTGTTTGAGTGGCAGGGAGAGGGGTGGGTGTAGCTTCCAGGTAAAGCACATGCTTTGTGTGTGCGAGGCCCTGGGTTCAATATCCAGCATTAAAAAAGAAAGAAGAAAGGAATAGAATTGATTCAGGTGGAAGTCAAAGCAAATCTTCCCACAGTAGTCTGTCATTCCCAACCTCATTCTTCATGTGAGTTTCAGGTGTCTGGTCTCCCCATCGGAAATGTCAGCTCCCAGAGGGAACGCGCCTGGTGCCCGCACACATCACATCAGGTCATCGAGGCCTCACGTCTAGGAAAGCGGCTGCAGAGCTGGCGAGGTGTCGCGCGCCTGCGATCTCAGCACTTGGGGCACTGACGCGGGAGGGTCAGAGGCTCAAGGCCAACCTCAGCAATGTGGCAAAACTCTCAGGAACCTAGCGGGACCCTGTTTCAAAACAAACAAAAAAATAAAATAAAGAAGTCTAGGGATGTAGCTTGGAAAGTAGAATGCCCTGGATTCAATCCCAACACCACATAAATTAATAAACTATAGATGATAGATGAGAGAGAGATAGATAGATAGGCAAGATGGGGTATAGCTTGGAGGTAGAATTTCTCTGTCTCCTGGGTTCAGTTACTAGTAAGAAAGAAAGAAAGAAAGAAAGAAAGAAAGAAAGAAAGAAAGAAAGAAAGAAAGAAAGAAAGAAAGGGAGGGAGGGAGGGAGGGAGGGAGGGAGGAGACGGGAGGGAGAGAGGGAGGGAGGGAGGGGAAGGAAGAAAGAAAAGAAAGAAAGAAAGAAAGAAAGACTACAGAAAAAGCATGCCCTGACCTGAAAACAGAGACACAAATCTAATGCCTTTTCCTTCCTTACTTATACAGTGACTTGTCTCCAGAGTGGAACTTTAGAGGAAATTGGGGTCTTATCTATGGAATGGGGAGCAAGGACCGGCCTGTTCTTGGACGCTCAGGTCAAAGGAGCCATTCAGTGGAATAAGAAAGGAGGACTTTGTGGCTTCTGTAGGGAGGGGAACAGCAGAAGCCCAGGGGAGCCGGGCTCCTGAGCTAAGCTCGCCCACGGCCCTCACCCCCTGCCCACTGCCACCCCATATTAGCCCCATAGTGATAGCTCAGTTCGCCCTCCCTCATGTCACAAAGTGGCCTGCAGACAGCAAGTGCCACCGCCCGCCAATCGCGGAGAGCAGTAGGTAGGCAGAGCCCTGCAGGTTCTTCCCAGGCAAGAAAAGACTGGAGGGGCAGGGGGCTGCAGCCTGCATCTTCCCCTTGTGGCGACATGCTGAGAAAAAAATCCAAACAAAAATGTCTACGTGTTTTCCTTCCTTCGTTGTTTTGTTTTTGTTTTTGTGGTACTGGGGGTGGAACCCAGGGGCTTTTCTACCTCCAGGCTACACTCCCAGACCTATTTTATACTTTATTTGGAAACAGGGTCTCACTTAGTTGCTGAGAGCCTCACTAAGTAGCTGAGGCTGGCTTCGAACCTGTGCGATCATCCTGTCTCAGCCTCCCGAGCTTAGGGATTACAAGCTAAACAGGATCTCCCTAAATTGCTGAGGCCTTGAACCTGGGATCCACCCATCTCAGCCTCCCAAGTACTAGGAATACATATATTATATATGCATACTCTTACATATATATGTGTGGAACATAATTCTGCTTGAGTGGATTGCATATCACACATATAATAGTATGCATTATATGCATATTATCTATACTCTGTATATATTATATGAACGATAAAATTGATGGGCCCATGAGGAAATGCACATCTGCAGAGGTTGATATGGACCTGGTGTATGCAGGCATGCCAGGGCAGCAAGGTGGGGTCAGGGAAAGGCTTTAGTTTTGTGGTTTGGGGTGTGGTTTGTTACTGGGGATTGAACCCCGGGCATTCTGAGCTACAGCCCCGTTACTATATTATTTTTTAGTTTCAAAACAGGATCATGCTACGTTACTTGTGCTTGCTGGACTTGAACCTGTGATCCTCCTATCTCAGCCTCCCAAGTACAGGTATTACCGGCCTGTACTACCGGGCAGGCTGAGGGGGCAGACCGTGAGCTGAGCTTGGTCCAGGGTGCTTCTTGACTAGGGCAGGAAGAGAGGCGAGCAGAGTAAACACGATGCTGCCTCCAGCTGCCACATGACATCAGCTCCCAGCCTCCCCCACATGCCCATGAAGGCCAGGATCCCCATTAGCCCTGCCTGGTTAATGAGGCAAGGCGGGCTCTGCTCCCCAAGGAGGGGCGGGATGGGGAGCCCAGCATGCAGGGCTCAGCCATGGAGAGGGGAGGCTAAGAGCGCCAAGCCCCAGCAGAGTGGGCGCCATCAGCTCTCCCCGCAAAGCCTCTCCTTTGGGTAGGAGAGCTTTGATTCAACAGGCTTTGCGCTCGGGACCCTGCATGTTCTTGTCACATCCATTTAAGACCACACATCCTCTACCTGCTCCTGCTTCTCTCCAACTCACATCCTCTGCTTCAGCCAAATTGGTCGGCTCGTTTTGTCCCCTACATAGCTGGGGATTTTCTGTGGCTGCTGGAGAACCCCCTTTTCCATACCACCCCAATTCTACACCAGACAGCGATCCCTTTCCTCCGGGAGCCTTCCCTGACCTCCCCACTGGGAGCCGGCTCTCCCTCCTCAGACAGTCCTGGTTCTTGTTCCCTGGCCACCTGGGTTCTCTCCGCTGTGTGCCTCCCACCCCTAAACCAGATGGGAAACTCTGCTTTCTCATCAGATATCCCCGTATAAGCCGGGTGTGGTGACGCACACTTGGACTTGGGAGGCTGAGACAGGAGGATCGCAGGTTTGAGCACAGCCTCAGCAAGTAGTCAGGCTCTTATCAACCTAGGGAAACCCAACTAGCAAAACCCTGATTCAAAATAGAAAAGGCCGGGTGTGGTGGCACACACGTGTAATCCCAGCGCTTGGGAGGCTGAGACAGGAGGATCGCACAGGTTCAAAGTCAGCGCAGCTACTTAGTGAGGCTCTCAGCAACTTAGTGAGACCTTGTATAAAACAAGTCTGAAGCCAAGTGTGGTGGCACACGTTGTAATCCCAGCATTCCAGAGGCTGAGACCAGAGGATCGCATTTCGCGGACAGCCTCAGCTTCTTAGTGAGGCCCTCTGCAACTCAGTGAGACCTGGTTTCAAAATAAAGAATAAAAAATAGGGCAGGGGGTGTAGCTCAGAGGTTGAATGCCCCTGGGTTCCATCCCCAGACCTGCAAAAAATTAAAAAAATAAAAATTTAAAAAATAATAAAACAGGTCTGAGAGTATAGCCCGGAGATAGAAAAAAACCCTGGGTTCCATCCCCAATACCACACACACAATATATATATATATATATATATATATATATATATATATATATATATATATGACTGGGGGTGTAGCTCAGAGATAAAATGCCCCTGGTTCTACCCCTAGTAACACACACACACACACACACACACACACACACTCTCTCTCTCTCTCTTTCTCTCCCTCCCTTCCTCCCTCCCTCCCTCCCTCCCATCCTCCTCTCTCTCTCTCTCTCTCTCTCTCTCTCTCTCTCTCTCTCTCTCTCTCCATCTCTCTCTCTTTCCCACTGTATGTACCTAGGAGGCTAAAACAGGAGGATCACAGGTCTGAGACAAGCTCAGCAACTTAGCAAAAGCATCAACAACTTAGGGAGACTCTGTCTTCAAATAAAACGTAACCAGCATTCAGGAGGCTGAGACAGAAGTATTGCAGTATCAGCTACTCAGTGAGGCCCTTTGCAACTCAGTGAGACCCTGTTTCAAAATATCCCCAGTATTGCAAAATTAAAATAAATAAATTTTAAAAAAAAAAAGTAAAAGAGGCTAGAATGTAGTTCCTGGGTTCAATCCTCACTACAAAAAAAAAAAAAAAATCAAATCAAAACAAAGAAACCCTGAAGTGCCCAAACAGAGGCCCTGCTCTGGCTGGCTTCTCAGATCGTATAAATGGCCATAGAGTCTATTTCATTCTGTCTCCCACCCACCCACGCACCGCCACCTAGTTTCTGTTACAGTTAAAAAAGCTGCCCTGACATAATAAAAATGATTGAACAAAACACCACTAGTAACCACACATAGCTTGTAGTCCGTCTGTAACTCCTGAATTAAACCAAGAAATAACACCTGCGTTGTCCTTTTTTGTTGCCGCGGGGAAGACTGGAACCCACCGTTTCTTGAGCTCTCTGCTCTCAGCATCGGGCCTTCTTCATCACCCTCCCTGAACAGTCATTTGCAGGGTGCAGTTTGCATTGTTTGGTTGTTGTGGGATCTGGGAGGGGAAGTCTACAAAGACACCTCTAAGCCAGGCATGGTGACACATATTTGTAATCTCAGTACTTGGGAGGCTGAGACAAGAGGATCTGAGTTCGCAGCCAGCCTCGTCTACTTGGTGAGGTCCTCCACAACTTAGTGAGACCCTGTTTCAAAATAAATGTTAAAAAATAGGGCTGGGATATAGCTTAGAGGTAGAATGCCCCTGGGTTCAATCTCCAGTACCAAAAAAAAAAAGAAAGGAAGGAAGGAAGGAAGGAAGGAAGGAAGGAAGGAAGGACGGACTAGGAATGGGTGAAATTTCTTTGAGACCCAAGGTCCTGGGTTCTGGGTTCTGTCCTTAATTGTCCATTATATTGGACTTCCAGGATTAATTGTCCAATCTGGGAATGATCTGAGCAGTGTTCGTGTTCCCCTCTGAGCCTCCTGATGGTTGTTTTCTTCAACATCTCTCCCAGAGGTTGGTGTGGGTAACAACAGCATGATTTCTGCTAGAACTCTTGTCCCAGGCACCCAAGCAGAGTAAAAACAGCGAGGCTTCACGAAGGATGAAGTTTCTGATGCCAAACTGCAGAAGTGCCTGCTTAGGAATCCAAACCAGAAACCCAGGAGGGGATGAAGAGACACAGGGGAGATGAAGGGGAGACACAGGGGATTCCACATTTGCCCAGAGACAGAGCTCTGTTTGGACAGTGACACTGAAGGCTGAAGGGTACACAGCAGGAACCCTCTCTCAGGGAACCCCATCTGCCCCAGCCAGGCCAGGGCCAGTCTGGAGGCAACTAGGGATTTCTGAGCAGCCCTGGACAGGAGGTCCCCTCCCACAGGGATTCCTGTCAGAGGGCCAGCTGCCTCCGCATCTGTATTGGCCTCAAACTTTGCTTGAGGTCACTTTCTGCTCACACTGACCCCATTGCCTGCTGAGCAGCTCTGCCTAGAGACAGTGCCTTCACTTGCCCTGCCTGAGCCTCCTGCAGGGGTTCCTCTCCTGCACCGGCCCAGCAGGCTATGGTGCTCCACCTGGCCAGCTCCCAGCGCCTCCCATGGGCTGCTTCTAACAAGCTCTGCGAGAAGGGAAGGATGGCTCACAGTGGCTTCTGCCGCAGCCGGCCCTAATGCCCTTTCCTGACAAGTCACCTCTGAACTGATCCACCTTGCAGGCATCGCCCACACCTGTAATCCTAGTAGTTGGGAAGCTGAGACAGGAGGATTGCAGGTTGGAGGCCATCAGTATGCGGTAACTATAGCTCAGAGGTCGAACACCCCTGGGGTTCAATCCCAAGTAACACACACACACACACACACACACACACACACACACACACACATACACACACACACTCATTGCCTTACAGAAAACACTGATGTCTACTGCTAAAGTTGAATCAAAGTGAAATGTTTAAAAAAAAAAAAAGTCAAATTCTAGACAGGTGTGCTGGCATACACCTGTAATCCCAGTACTTGGGAGGCCGAGACAGGAGGATCACAGGTTTGAGCTCAGCTTCAGCAACTTAGCAAGACTCTTAGCAACTTAGTGAGCCCTTGTTTCAAAATAAAAATTAAAATAAGGTTGGGGGTGTAACTTCAAGGTAGAACATTCCTGTGTTCAAGCCCCAGTACTACACACACAAAAGAAAAGCATTTTTCTTTTTCTTTTTCTTTCTCCTTTTTCTTTCTTTTG
Organism: Muscardinus avellanarius; assembly: GCF_963383645.1. Classification (NCBI taxonomy): domain Eukaryota; kingdom Metazoa; phylum Chordata; class Mammalia; order Rodentia; family Gliridae; genus Muscardinus; species Muscardinus avellanarius. The sequence continues at coordinate 91,927,214 of NC_137797.1, forward strand.
CAGAGCTTGGGATGGAACCCAGGCCTTGTGTGTGCTGGGCAAGCACTCCTCCACTGAGCTATACCTCCATCCCTACCAAGTATTTTCACGTGAAGCATCATTCAATCCCCATGCACTCTGGCAAACTGAGGAAAACTGATATTTCCATTCCCATTTGACAGCCAAGAAAATGTGTGGTTTACAGAAGCCCACTGATTTTTGCTCAAGGTCACAAGGTCACACGGTTAATAAGTGCATGGTGTACCTCTATCACTGAAACACGGGCCTTCTTGTTCTAGATCTAAAGATTTTTTTTTTTTTTTTTTTTTTGCAGTACTGGGGATTGAACCCAGGGGCATTCTACCTCCAAGCTACATTCCCAGCCCTATATTTTATTCTTTATTTTTAAATAGGGTCTCACTGAGTTGTGGAGGGCCTCACTAAGTAGCTGAGGCTGTCCATTAAACGCGATCCTCCTATCTCAGCCTCCCAAGTACTGGGATTACAAGCATACGCCCCTACGTCCAGCTCTAAAGACATTTTTTGCTAGCCATGGTGGCTCACATTTGACATCTCAGTATTTGGGAGGCTGAAACAGAAGGATGGAAAGCTCAAGACCAGCTTGGGGCCGGGCGTGGTGGTGCACGCTTGTAATCCCCGCGCTTGGGAGGCGGAGACAGGAGGATCGCGCAGGTTCGAAGCCAGCCATGCTGGCATAAGATACCCTGTTTCAAAAATATAAAATAGGTCTGGGAGTGTAGCCCGGAGGTAGAAGGGCTTCCAGGAACCCCAGTACCACCAAAAAAAAAAAAAAAAAGACCAGCTTGGGCAACACAGTGAGACCCTGTTTCAAAATGTAAAAAGGGCTGGAGATACAGCCCAGCAGTAAAGTGCCTTTTGGTTCAATTCCTAGTACCATCAAAAAATAAAGAAAACGTTTTCGAGGTCCATTTATCCATGCTCTTCCTGCCAACCTATAACAAGGCCAGAACAGGAAAGAAAGATCTGAACAGTCTCCACGTGACCCCTGAAGTCAGGCCTCCGTCTCCCCCGACTTCACTACCTCCATGGCCGGCTGTTTCCAAGCTCCAGGCTCAGTGCGCCCAGGTGGAGGAGTGTTCGTGTACTGCTTCCCGCCAAGGAGCCTCTCCCAGCCCTTCAGCCCCATGGGGCCTCCAACAACAGAAAGCATTCCCTGGGACGAGGGTTGACTGAGCTCCATCCAGCAGGTTTGGTGCCAGTGACTGGGTTGTGGAGGGAAGGAGAGTAGCGACTCCTGGGTGTGTGGGAAGCGGCCTGAAGCAGGGCAAAGTTCCCGTGGCACACCCCTGCTTCTTTCTACTCTTGGGCCGAGCAATGACTAGCCACAGCAGCAGCAGGAGGACCAGGCACAGACCTGCCTGCCCTGTCACCCTGGCCTGGACAAAGTCATGGGCAGGGCTTGGTCCCAGCCCTATCTCCACCTGATAGGACGGTCTTCATCAGAAAGCTCCTCTTAGGTGTCTACCTGCTGGTCATAGGTGAAGAGTGATTTCTGCAATGTCACGTCCCATAGCAGCAGTCCGGTGTCACAAGACTGCTGGGAGTTCTCCTGATCCCAGGGGCAGGGTGGGGCAGGGGAGAGTGGTGGGTAGAGGTGGGGTGAAGGGTCAGGAAACTGGTGATAAATCGATAAATCCCCTAAATTAAATGCATCAGAATTCACATTGATTTAAAAACAAAGGTATAAGCTGAGCGTGGTGGCGCACGCTTGTCATCCCAGCATTCGGGAGGCTGAGACAGGAGCATCGTGGTTCGCGGACAGCCTCAGCTACTTAGTGAGGCCCTCTGCAACTCAGTGAGACCCGGTTTCAAAATAAAGACTAAAAACTAAAAACTAGGGCTCAGGGGTGTAGCTCGGAGTTAGAACGCCCTTGGGTTCCATCCCCAGTACCACAAAAAATACATGTAAATAAATGAAAATAAAGGTATACCCTCGGTAATTTGGGGAAAATAAAGAGGGGTGGGTTTGGAGAGAAAGAATTACTATGTGGCACAAAACCAGGTTGTAACCCCTGCAGTCACTTGGGGGAGTTTGGTCTTCTGTCTTTCACTCCAAACTCCTGAGGCAAACCAACTAGGTAGCAGAGTGGACGGCGGCCAGCCCAGCAAACCAGGCTGGGGAGAGAAAGACAGCAGGGCAGGTTCTTAGCTGTTTCCACGAAACTGAGGCAAAGGAAACCTAGTATCACCTGGTATTTCCCTACTGAGAGTAAGGAACTCATTGGGACTTCAGTCCCTTGGTGATTTGATTGAATCTACGTCGTCAATGGACAGCTTGTTGATAGTGGAGTGGTTAGAAGCACAAAACCCGGAGTTGAGCTGGGTGTGGTGGCGTACACTTGCAATCCTGATGTTTGGGAGGCTGAGAGAGGAGGATCCCAGGTTCAAAGCCAACCCCAACAACTTGGCAAGGCCCTCAGCAGCTCAGTGAGACTCTGTTTCAAAATAAAAATAAAATAGAGCTGGTGGTGTAGCCCACTGGTTAAATCCCAGTACCAAAAACAAAAAACAAACAAACAAACACCTGGAGTTCGAAGGATGAAGTGAATAAACATGTAGAAGTCATCTAGAACAGTGCTCACACCCAAGTCCGTGAAATATAAACTTGGATTCTTGTTACTACTGAGTACTATGAGCGCTACAGAGGAGAGAAAGCCAGGACCCTAGAGCAGCAGCAGACAGCAACACAAATGCATCTAAGACATGTGTACTGAGAACACGAAGGTGCACCAGGACACGGCCATGGCAGTACCAGGCCACGAGCCCTTCCTGTAGGCCAGGTTCAGGCCTATATAATATGTAATTTCAGAACTATGACAAAGAGCCTGACTCCTTCTATCAGATCCCAAGACAGGGAAGGGACAGGGAAAAAATTCCTATTCCATCTTTAACAAAGTCAAATCACTGAAAATATACACAAGTGCCTGGCTCTTGTAAGGCCAGTACCTGTGAGGCTGATACAGGAGAGCAGGTTTGAGACCAGCCTCAGCAACTTAGAGAAACCCTGTTTCAAAATAAAAAAATAGAAAGGGCGGGAGTATCCCTTGGTGGTAGAATGCTCCTAGTTGCAATTCTCAGTAACCCTCCCCCATACACACACACACACACACACACACACACACACACACGCATACATGCATACATACACACACACTGAGTTATTGCTCTATATAAATAGTCTGGTATTTGTTATTGGAGTTAAAATGAAGTAAAGGAGTTGTTTCCTATCACTAAGCATCTTATAATTCCACATACTAGGTCAACAGTAATACAGATCAAAGTACAGTTTTCCTGTACTTTTTTACATTTTATAGAACAGTAAGAATCTATAACAGCAAACATTTCTCTTTGCCCAGACTTTGAGTAGCTTACATTTAAATTTAGTGTCCTGGCATGCTTGTGGCCTTGGGTTTGATCCATAGCAGGAAAAACGGAAGGAAGGCAAAAAGGAAGGAAGGAAGGAAGGAAGGAAGGAAGGAAGGAATATGATTTTTTTATTTTTATTAGTGCAGTGCATGCTTGCAATTCCAGTACTTGAAAGACTGAGACAGAAGGATTGCAGGTTTGCAGCCAGCCTCAGCAACCTCCTAAGGCCCTTTACAACTTATACTGAGACCCTGTTTCAAAGCAAAAGAATAAAATAGGGTTAGGAATGTAGTTCAGAGGCAGAACACCCCTGGGTTCAGTCCCCAGTATGAAAATATATATATATATATATATATTATATATATATATATACATTTGACATATATATGACAAATATATATATGACAAATATATATATGTATATATACATATATATATACATATATATGACAAATATATATGACAAATATATATATATAGTGTGTGTGTGCACACACACACGTGTATTACAATTGTAAATCATAATGAAGTTCCGAGTGATAAAGACATATGCACACACAGCACTCAGTGAGCTTCCTCTACCCCCACTCCCTCCCCTTCCCTGTAGACAATACTGAGATTAACACTGATAATGTTGTACACGTACATCATGTCAATTGAAGTGTTTCCTTCATCAAAGCTCCCTCCCAGCCAGGTGTGGTGGCGCACACCTGTAATGCCAGTACTTGGGAGGCTGAGTTAGGAGAATCGCAGGTTGGAGACCAGCCTCGGCAATTTGGTGAAACTCTCTGAGACCTAGCAACATCCTGTTTCGAAACAAAAAATAAAAAAGGGCTTGAGGTGTAGCTCAGAGGTATGCCCTTGGGTTCAATCCCCAGTAATACACACACACACACACACACACACACACACACACACACACACCTTTCCTCCCACTTGCCTTTCCTTCCATCATCCACTGGGTTCTCTCCTCCTTTGTCTGGGGTCCCATTTGTATCCCAATTTTTCCCAGCGTCCACATATGAAGGGAAACATATGACTTCATTTTTCTGTGACTGACTGATCTCACTTAGAATGATATTCTCTAGTTCCAGCCATTTTTTTGGCAAATGACACAGTTTTGTTGAAAGGAAAAAGTTTATTGTTCAAATTCACCTTTTCTGCATTCTTCTCAATTCAATGTTTTATTACATTTTTATTTGCTTCCCTCTTCCCTAATGAGCCTACTTCTGCCCTGTATGGAAGGAACCAGCCACATATCCGTGTGTGTGTGTGTGTGTGTGTGTGTGTGTGTGTGTGTGTGTGTTACTGAGAACTGAATCCAGGGACACTCTACCTCCAACCTCCTCTCCCAAACCTATTTTTATTCTTTGTTTCAAAATAGGGTCTCACTAAGTTGCAAGGGTCTCACCTAAGTAGCTGAGGCTGGTTGTGAACCTGCAATAGCCTCCCAAGTACCCCTCTTTTTGACAGCCCTTCAGATTTTGTGTGTGTGAGTATGTGTGTGTGTGTGTCTGTGTGTCTGTGTGTCTGTGTGTGTCTGTGTGTGTTACTGAAAATTGAACCCAGAGGCGAGCTATGCCCCCAGTTCTATTTTATTTATTTATTTATTTATTTATTTATTTATTTATTTATTAGTACTGAGGATGGAACCCAGGGGCATTCTACCTCTGAGCTACACCTAGCCCTATTTTTTTTTTTTTTGGTCTTTTTATTTTGAAATAGGGCCTCACTGAGTTGCAAAGGGCCTTGCTAAGTAGCTGAGGCTGTCCACAACTGCGGTCCTCAGGTTTCTGCCTACAAATGCTGGGATTACAAGCATCCACCATCACACCCATCTTATTTTAGTTTTTATTTTGAAACAGAGTCTCACTAAGCTGCGAAGGGCCTCATAAGTTGATGAGGCTGTCCTTGAACCTGCAATCCTCCTGTCTCAGTCTCCCAAGTACTGGGATCATAGGTGTGTGCCACTACATCTGGCTGGCCCTTCAGATAGTTGAAGTCAGCAATTATGGCTTTCAGAAGTCTCCAAGCTAAACATACCACCAGCTGTGACCCACACCCTGCCATGTGGTACTAAGGACCCTCTCTTTCCAATGGCTAATGAACTACAGCTTATCAAGGTCCCTTTTGGAGACTTACACCCTGAACCACATGTAGTGGTCCAGATATGACCTAGTTGGCACCAAGTGTCCTGGATCAGTCACTCCCTGTGACATCAGGTCACTTTGTGTCTATGACCACAGCCTTTGAGGTTGCATTTGTTGTTTAGTAGCAGGGCTCTTTCAGAACCTGTGGTTGTCTAACTCTCCATCTCTTGTTTCATGTGAACTTTGGCCAAGTCAGGCAATCAGGCTCATACTGTGCAGTTGGTTTTCTTTTCTTTTATAGTACTAGGGATTGACTTTAGGGGCATTCTACCTCTGAGCTACACCCCAGTCCTATTTTTTTTTTAATCTCAAAACAGGGTCTCACTAAGTGGCAAAGGGCCTTCCTATAAGTTACTGAAACTGGCTTTGAATCTGTGATCTTCCTGTCTCGGCCTCCCAAGTACTGAGATTACAGGCATGTACCACCATAGGCACATAAGCACTGACATCACAGAGGTGCACTTGATTCCCACCAAGAGTGGATGCCATTATATTTACTTATGTTAAATTTCAACATATTGGTTTCAGCCTACCATTTCAGGCAATTTTTTTCTTTTCCTTTTTCTTTTCTTTTTCTTTCTTTCTTCCTTTCTTTCTCTTTTTCTTTCTTTCTTTCTTTTTTATTTTTGCACTGGGTATTGAACCCAGAGTCAGTCTACCTCTGAGTTACATCCTCAGCCCTTTTCAATCTTTGTTCTTAAAAGAGTTTCTCACTAAGTTGAGAAACTTAGTGATACTAAAGGTATCACTAAATTGCTAGGATTGCCCTCAAACCTGCAAACCTCCTGTTTCAACCTCCCAAGTACTGGGATTATAGGCATACACCACTGCAACCGGATGAAGCAAACCTTTTTTAATGTTTATCTTGTCAACTGTAGATTAGAAATCATTTTTGTGTACATGCATGGTACTAGGGATTGGCCCTAGAGGCATTCTACCTCTGAACTACACCTCCATCCCTTCTTTTATTTGTTTTGAAAGAAGTTCTGGCTAGGTTGCTCAGAGCCTTGCTACATTGTGGAGATTGGTCTTGAACCTGAGATTTTCCTGTTTTAGCCTCCCGAGTACTAGGATTACAGATGGTACTACCATGCCATCAAGAGTAGAAATAAATTTCAACCATTTCTTTTTTTTAATTTTTTTTTTGTGTGTGTGGGTCTGGGGATGGAACCCAGGGGCATTCAACCTCCGAGCTACACCCCCTGCCCTATTTTTTATTCTTTATTTTGAAACAGGGTCTCACTGAGTTGCAAAGGGCCTCACTAAGTAGCTGAGGCTGGCCACGGACCTGCAATCCTCCTGTCTCAGCCTCCCAAATGCTGGGATTACAAGCTTGTGCCACCACGCCCAGCTCCATCACAGCATTTTTGATGTCTGCAGTTACAAAGCTGGGTCTACACAATTCTCAGCAATAATAATATGCATTTATATATCTTGCTTTTTAACCTATTTATGAATACTTTGCTTGCTGTGTGTCTGCCCTTACCATTCCTGAGGGTTTAATGCTTGCATATATATACTAATTATTAATATATTATTGCTGTGAGGGGTACTGGGGATTGAACCCTTTGAGCTGTACTCGTAGCCTTTTTAAATTTTTACATTGAGACAAAGTCTCTAAGTTGCCTAGGTTTGCCTCAAACCTGCAGTCCTTCTGCTTCAGCCTCCCAAATATTGGAGTTATAGACATGTGCCACCATGCCCTGAATTATTGCCTATTTTATTGAATAAAGTGGCCTATGAAGTATTATGCTGTGTGTGTGTGTGTGTGTTTGTGTGTGTGTGTAACTGTTACCGGGGTCTGACACCAGGGGTGTCCCACCACTTAGCTATACCTCCATTCCCTTTTCTTTATTTTTTATTTGGAAACGGGGTCTTGCTAAGTTACTAGCATTTAACCTGTGACTCTCCTGTCTCAGCCTCCCAGGTACTGGGATTACAGGTGTAATCCCAGGTGCCACCATGCCTAGCTTATGCTTTTGCTTTTCAAAGAAATCCTCCTTAAAATGTAAAATGAGACAGGAGGCTTTCAGCAACCTAGCAAGACCTTGTTTCCAAACAAAAAATTTTAAATAAAAGATTGGGGTGTAGTTCAGAGGTAGCATGAATGTGCCTCAATTAAGTCCTCAATAAAACGTACACACACGACGTAAATAAATATCTTTTTAAAGAATTTTTAATTTTCCCCCTGAATTATATTGTTGATCTTTTGAGATTTTACACCTCAGGAATTTTTTATCATTCAGGGTTGTGGCAATTGGGTTTGTATTTTTTTAAGATTATACCCCCAATCTGCTGTCACCATTATAGTAATGCTAACAATAGTGACTTATTTATAGCCCTGTGTGTGTGTGTGTGTGTGTGTGTGTGTGTGTGTGTGGTACTGAAGACTGAACCTACAGGCATTCTACCTCTGACTCTTTTTTTATGTTTTCCCAGCCCTTTTTTATGTTTTGTTTTGAAACAGGGTCTAACTTAGGTCGCCGAGAGTCTTACTAAATTGCTGAGGTTGGTCTTGAACCTGTGATCCTCCTGCTCAGCCTCCCAAGTACAGGAATCACAAGGCTGCGCCACCACACCTGCCTGCATTTTCCATTTTATGAGACAACTTTGTGTTTTTCATAATGTTGAAATTTGCCACAGCCCACTTGCTCCGCATTCAACTCTTGGTTCCTTCTCCAGCTCCCCAGAGAGCATCCTTCCGCGGTCACTGCTGCACCGGGGTGTCCACGGCGAGCCCAGCAAACAGCTTGTGTGTAGCAGAATTCTCTGGGGCGAGCTGCCTGTGGGTAGTGCTGGAATCTCTAACCCTTAAGAAGTGCGTGTGTGTGTGTGTGTGTGTGTGTGTGTGCGTGCGTGCGTGCGTGTGTGTGTGTGTGTGTGTGTGTGTGTGTAACAGGAATGGGAATGCAGGAAAGAGAAAAGGAGGAGGAAGGATGGCTTGGTTTGGGTTTGGGTTTGAGCCTCAAGAACGGACTTCCTGGATGGTACCCAGGAAGTCCACTTTTTAGGTCTCTGGCTGCTCAACAGATGCCCAGGAGAGAGCCCGGCACGTCATCGCTTCTCGGTTACCTTGTCCCCACAGCCCTCCGCAGCCGCCAGGCGCCTGGTTACTATGGCAACCGCGGGGAGCCCGCGGCCAGCTCTGCAGCCGCACTGACTTCTCCAGCCCCAGCGGAGATGCAGCAAGCAGCGCGGACAGACAGACGGAGGCAGATCCCGCGTCTCAGTCCTTCCTTACTGCGCCCACCGAGAGCCTCTGGACCCCGAGAGAAGAGGCGATAAGGGACACGGAGGGAGCAGGATGAACCTTGGAGCCTCCCGACGCTGAGCCCCGTGGGATTCCAGCCTGAAGGAGGAGCGAGCGGCACTTAAGTTGTGTGCGGCCATAGGAGCACCTGTGATCTGAGGGCCGCCTGACCCCGGGGAGGCTGCCATTCACCGCCCATGGAGGAGATGCTGGTCTGAAGCCCGAATCGGTGAGTACCATCCACTCTTCCTTTGGGTGAACACATCTAAATGACAGGCTTTGTGTTTTAATTGATGCTGTTTAAAAAAAAAATCACATCTTTCCATTGCTTCTGACTTTATATTGGTTGCATTTGCCTTTCTGACATCTCTGGGTTTCTTAGAACTATTTTGTCTCCCTTAAAATGCACCACTCTCTCAACCAGTGGGAGTTACACCCCAGTATCCGTATCTCCATGACCCGCCAGTGCAGATACCATGCATCACAAATACACACCCACAGCCTCTCAGAGAAGCAGCAGTTTCCCAGCCACTACCATCCAATTTCCTGTATGCTTGTGACCCTCCATCAAATAAATAGCATCCCTGGGCAAACCAGGGGTGTGCCAGATGTCAAAGGAATGCCAAGAGATTCCTGGAGAAGCGACGCGTTGTCCTTTCTGGTGAGCTCAAAGTGAATCCATTAGCTCATCCAGAGGGAACAATTGTTACACGAGGGACGGCTACCTCAGTCCAGTAGAGGGCGCCAGCGCTCATCTACACCGCTCTGTAAACAGGCTCGGAAAAGCTGCACACAGGGCAAGTGCTACTCTGGAGGGCTATTTAACAAAGGGATGGTTAATTCCCTCCTGGAAGCCATGGGGAGGGCCAAATGACTTCTAGAAGGCTGCATTTGTTTTAGAGCCGAACGAGTATAATTCCGTGGCGAAGTACTGTGCACCAAGTCCTTCCCTTACCTGCCAATCTCTTCCTTCCTCTCTCCTCCCTCTGAAACCGTCCTGATTGCTCTAGTACTGTAATCAACTATCTAGAATTTTCCCTGTTGGAAAGATTCAAAGAAAAGGCTAGGCTTTGTTAGAATGAAAAATAAATTCAAGGCTAACCCCCTGGCTACACTTGGAACACCTGGGAGGGCTTAAAAAACAACAACCCGGTCCATTCCCCACAGATCCCGACTTAATTGGTCTGGGATACAGTCTAAACACTGGGATCTTTCTAAGCTTCCAGATGACCTCATGAACTGAGGTTGCAATCCTCTGTTCTAATCCTTAGCATGACATTTTGCCAGGTGAACTTGCTAGCCATTCAGCCTCTCTTAATAGGCGGCTGTAGTAGGGTGGGGTATATAATTGCCACAGACACCTAGAAGCTTCAGGCAGAGAGCTGGCAGGGACCTGAGCTACTAAAGAAGCTGAGGCTGAGGCTGGTGTTTTGGAGGAGGGACGGAGCATCTTTGTGAGAATAGGTCCTGGCACTAAGAGATGCTCTCATCTATGCTGCAGAACAAGGGAAAAAGGAGCTGTGCACCTTTGCAAGTCTGGAGAGCAAAAGAGTGGCCTCTGATAGGTTTATGGATTTCGTGTCTTTGTATTAATCACTATGTAAATACTCCACCCATCTGCACCCTTCAAGGAGTGTGAGAGCTTAGAAAGAAGAGAGGGTAGGAAGGTAGTGGCTACTGTAATGAAGGAAAAAGCAACAGTAAGATCATGTAGGAAGGTCTTACTCTTCCTTCTCAGCCCTGAAATACAGCTTGAACCCCTCCTAGAGCTAAGGGGAAACAGAGCTTTTCCTGGAAATTGGAGGCCCAGGGTAAGAGCCTCTGTACAAATAATCTTCCGGAGTGTGCTGCAAAAACATTCTTCTAACTCTTCTGAAGCCACCTCATGAATATTCACAAATCATAAATGCTGGGAAGCAGGTGGGAGGCAGAAACTACACAGCAAGTTCTCAGTGCCTCGGGGGCTCCAGGAAATTAGGTAAGGCCTTAGAATGCGGGGCCTGAGAAATTCGACTTTTAAATACACTAGAAAATAGGGTCTACCAACCTGGTGCCAGAACTTCACCATTCAAAGCTTCCTCTAGCTCCTTCGTTTTGGTTAACTAGAGAAAGGGTTAAGTTCTCCTCGGGAAATAGGCATAAATGTCTTCTGAAACCCGTGGCCAGGCTCGGTTATTCACCTGATACACCGGCAAGAGAATTAAGTCACTGTATAGAGAGCATACCACCCACCTGCTTGGAATCACAAAGCCTGGTGTGCCAGGGACACCCAGGGAGTGGCTGAGAGGTGTCTTCTGACACAGAATGGCCACAGCTCTCCCATGCTGCTTACCAGATTAACTGCCTCCACATTCCCAGCTAGTGACCTAACAAGCCCTCTCCTCGTGCCTTACAAAGCAGCCTCGAAACAGTTATAGCCATGCCCACCTGCCTTCCGTCACTGTTTTTCTAGCCTGTGCACAGCCCTGCACACATTAGTGTCCTCCAGCCGCTCTGACCCCAACACTGCCTTCACCCGCCCAGCAGGCTATGGTGCTCTACCTGGCCAGCTCCCAGCCCCTCCCACTCACATGGGCTGCTTCTGACAAGCTCTACAGGAAGGGAAGGACAGTGCACAGTGGCTTCTGCTGCAGCCGGCCCTAGTGCCCTTTCCTGACAAGTCACCTCAGAACTGACCCATCTTGCAGGCATGGCCCACACCTGTAATCCCAGTACTTGGGAGGCTGAGACAGAAGGATTGCAGATTTGAAGACAGCAGTGCGCAGTAACTATAGCTCAGAGATAAAACACCCCTGAGTTCAATCCCAAGACACACACACACACACACACACACACACACACACACTCATTACCTTACAGCAAACACTGATGTCTGAAACTAGAGTTGAACCAAAAGGAAATGTTACCCAAGAAAGTCAAATTCTAGCCAGATATGGTGGCATACATCTGTAATCCCAGTGCTTGGGAGGCTGAGACAGGAGAATCACAGGTGTGAGGTCAGCTTCAGGAATTTAACGAGAATCTCAGCAATTTAGTAAGAATCTGTTTCAAAATAAAAACTAAAGTAGGGCTGGGCATGGTGATGCACGCTTGTAATCCTGGTACTTGGGAGGCTGAGACAGGAGGATTGTAGGTTTGCAGCCAGCTTCAGCTACTTAGTAAAGCCCTGGGCAACTCAGTGAGACCCTGTTTCAAAAATAAAGAGCTTGGCGTGGTGGCGCGTGCTTGTAATCCCCGCGCTTGGGAGGCAGAGACAGGAGGATCACGCAGGTTCGTGCTGGCTTAAGAGACCCTGTTTCCAAATAAAAAAAATAGGTCTGGGAATGTAGCCCGGAAGTAGAAAAGTTTCCAGGAACCCCACTACCACACACACACACACAAAAAAAAAAGAATAAAAAATAGCACTGGGGATGTACCTCAGAGGTAGAATGCCCCTGTGTTCAATCCCTAGTTCTATAAAATTTAATAAAAATAAAAATAAATAAAACAGGACATGGGATATAGCTAAGAGTTAGATAGCCCCTGGGTTCAACCCCAGTAAAGCCACAAAAAAAACAAAAGCAAAAACAAAAAACAAATTCTAGAAGAATAACAAAAAAATAGAATTCAGTATGTACTTTTGAATATTGCTTGTTTTGATTCTGGGAATGGAAGCCAGGGCCTCATACATGCTAAGCATGTACTCTACCACTGAGCTATACCCCAGCCTGAACCAAACCTTTAATAATCTGTTGTTGTTGTTGTTGTTGTTTGTGGTATTGGGATTGACCTCATAGGTATGCTATCTCTAAGCTATACTCCTAGACCTTTCTATTTATTTATTTATTTATTTATTTATTTATTTACTTATTTTAGTGGTACTGGGGTTCCTGGCAACCCTTCTACCTATGGGATACACTCCCGGGCCTATTTTATATTTTTGAAACAGGGTCTCTTACACCAGCGTGGCTGGCTTCGAACCTGTGCCATCCTCCTGTCTCCGTCTCCCAAGCACGGGGATTACAAGCGTGTGCCACCATGCCCGGCTATTTATTTATTTTGAAATAGTGTCTTGCTAGGTTGCTAAATGTTTTGCTTAGTTGCTGAGGCTGGTTTCAGAACTGTCTCAGCCTCCTCAGTACTGGGAGTATAGGCATGTGCCACTATTCCTGGCTAATAAAGCATTTTGAATACTGTGGAGAGAAAAGTAAGCATTTCCTTTCTGTTTTTCTTTTCTTAGTGCTGGGCATCTAACTCAGGGCCTCAAGCATACTAGGCAAGCACCGTACCAATGAGGTACATTCCTAGTTCACATGTCAGGGTTTGTTATTGCTTTTCTTTTGTTTGTACTGAGGATTGGACCCAAGAACTTTCTACCTCAGCACTACAACCCTAGCCCTATTTTATTTTTTTATTCTGAAACAAGGTCTCACTAAGTTGCAGAGGCTGACCTTAGCCTCCCGTCTCTGCCTCCCAGGTACCAGGAATACAGGCATGCCCACCACGCCCACCTCACATTTCAATTTTTTTAAAAAAGCACTATAATTTCATGTATAAATACCTATTGTATATTCCATTTACGTAACATTCTGGAAATTACAAAACTCTAGTGAAAGGAAACATCAGTTGTATAGGACTGGAGGTATAGGGTAGAAATTTACAATTAAAAGGTATAAAAAGACTTTTCAGGATGCTAAAACTATGCTTAAATTGTATATGTTAGAAGTCACAGAACTGGCCGGGCGTGGCGGCGCACGCTTGTAATCCCCGCGCTTGGGAGGTTGAGACAGGAGGATCGCGCAGGTTTGAAGCCAGCCTTGCTGGCTTAAGAGACCCTGTTTCCAAATAAAATATAAAATAGGTCTGGGAGGTAGAAGGCCCCTGGGTTCCATCCCCAGAGCCACAAAAAAAAAAAAAAAGAAGTCACAGAAAAAGCAAATTATGATATGCAAATTATACCTAGACCTCAACAAACTTGATTAAAGAAAAAAGCAAAACAAACCAAAAACCCTCCATGGGGACTGGGGATGTAGCTCAGTGGTAGAGTATTTGCATCTAGCACTTCAAAAACAAAACAAGATCCTCCATGGATAAATTCAGTCCAGAATAAGAAATGTCTGTATGAGGAAATGCAACTAGCAGATAAATACTTGGAAATATGTTCATTATTGCTGATTAGCAGCCATCAGATGTGTAAATTAGAGTAAGCAACACCGTTAACTGTTTTACTGGCGCACATTTGTAATCTCAGTACTTGGGAGACTAAGACAGGAGGATCGCACAGGTTCAAAGCCAGCCTCAGCTATTTAGCGAGGCTCTCAGCAACTTAGCGAGACCGTTTCCAAATAAAATATAAAATAGGTCTGGGAGTATAGTCCGGAGGTAGAAAGCCCCTGGGTTCCACCCCAAGTACCACACACACACAAAAAAAAAAATAACAAAGAAACAAGACTTTGTAGTCACAATAAAAATTATTAGCCCAGAGAAAGAGAGAGAGAGAGAACGTACTTGGATCATCTCAGAAGCAGTAATATTTGGGCCAAATAAGGCATCATTTAAATTTATTTACATTACTATGCAGATATAGTACTTTTCCATTTAGACAGGGGACATTAATATTTACTAGCACACACTCTAAGCCAAATACTTTCATATATGTCATCTGTGTTAACTCTCAACAGCTCTGTGAAGATATCACTATTATTTTATTCTTTCTTCCTTCCTTTCTCTCTTTCTTCTTCTTTTTTTTTTTTTTTTTGGTACTAGGGATAGAACCCAGGGGCATTCTACCTCCAAGCTACACCCCTAGCCCTTTTATGTTTTTTTATGTTTTTTCAGACACAGGGCGTCCCTAGGTGGCTCAGAGTCTCACTATGTTGCTGAGGCTGGTCTTGAACCTGGCTGGGATCCTCCTATCTCAGTTTCCCAAAAGATAGAATTACAGGCATGAGCCACCACGCCCAGCTCCATTTTCCTGATTTAGATAAAGTTATTACAATTCACAAGCATTAATGTGAATGGAGTTTTTATGCAGAAAGCAGGAAAGTAGGGATTTGAACTCACATTCTTCTCAGGACAAAAACCCATTATGCCCTCAAGTCAGACAAACTTGGTTTCAAATTCTTTCTTTCTTTCTTTCTTTCTTTTTCTTTCTTCTCCTCCTCTTCCTCTTCTTTCCTCCTCCTCCTCCTCCTCCTCCTCCTCTTCTTTCCTCCTCCTCTTCCTCCTCCTCCTCCTCCTCCTTCTTCTTCTTCTTTCTCCTCCTCCTCCTCCTCCTCCTCCTCCTCCTCCTCCTCCTTCTTCTTCTTCTTCTTTCTCCTCCTCCTCCTCCTCCTCCTCCTCCTCCTCCTCCTCCTCCTCCTTCTTCTTGGATCGAACCCAGGTGCGTGTACCTCTGAGTTACACCCCACCCCAGATCTATTTTTTTTTTTTTAAACAGGGTCTCACTAAGTAGCAGAGGGCTTCACTAAGTAGCTGAGGCTGGTCGCAAACCTTCAATCCTCCTGTCTCAGCCTCCCAAGTACTTGGATTACAAGCCTGTGTCAACATGCTCAGCTTGAGTTCAAATTCTGAATGGGGCATTCATTAGCTATGTGATCTTGGGCAAGTTTATTAACTTCTCTGAAGCTCAGTTACCTAATATTAAAACCCCATTAAAGCTGGGCGTGGTGGTGCACACTTGTAATCCCAGGGTTTGGGAGGTTGAGACAGGAGGATTGCACAGGTTTTAAGCCAGTCTCAGCTACTTAGTGAGACCCTGTTTCCAAATAAAGTATAAAATAGGTCTGGGAGTATATCCTGGAAGTAGAAAAAGCCCATGGGTTCCACCCCCAATACCACCAAAAAAAAAAAAAAAAAAAAAACCCCATTAAGTCAGGTACAGTGGCAGACACCTTTAAATTTCAGCTACTCGGGAGGCTGAGGCAGGAGGATGACAGGTGTAGGGCCAGCCTAGACAACTTAGCAAGACCCTGTTTCAAAAATAATAAATAAAAAAGGGTAGCCAGGCGTGGTGGCGCACGCTTGTAATCCCCACGCTCAAGAGGCAGAGACAGGAGATCATTCAGGTTCGAAGCCAGCCTTGCTGGCTTAAGAGACCCTGTTTCCAAATTTTAAAAATACATAAAATAGGTCTGGGAGTGTAGCCCGGGAAGGGTTCCATCCCCAGTACCACCAAAAAAAAAAAAAAAAAAAAAAAAAAAGTTGATGGTTAAGCCAGACGTGGTGGCTCACACTTGTAACCCCAGCATTTGGGAATCTGAAACAGGAGGATCTCAGTTCACTGACAGCCTCAGCTACTTTAGTAACTTAGTGAGCCTTTGCAACTTAGTGAGACTCTATTTCAAAATAAAGAACAAAAAATAGGGTTGGGGGTGTAGCTCAAAGGTAGAATGCCCCTGGGTTCCATCCCCAGTACCGGGGGGGGGGGGAGGTTTCTCTCTCTCTCTCTCTCTCTCTCTCTCTCTCTCTCTCTCTCTCTCTCTCTCTCACACACACACACACACACACACACACACACACACGAGAGAGAGAAAACTATTTTCCTTCTCCAGGGTATTCATGACTAGATGAATGAACTTGCTCATTTTCAGTTCCCGTGTGGCTCTCTGCTTAACCTTCAAATTATGAGTAGAGAGGTCGGAGTGACCGAGGCTGGTCCACACACCACCTGCTCCATGGAGAAGCACAAGACACCTTCATCCACATGCCCACCAGGCTATGAGCAGTTCTGCTACTGAGCAGGGGGCCTGGATGGCTAAAAGCCACACGTGTCTACCTTGGAACTAACACGGTCAAACATCTCAGTCCTAGCTGGGCGTGGTGGTGCGCGCTTTTAATCCCAGCATTTGGAAGGCTGAGACAGAAGGATTGCGGTTTGTGGACAGCCTCGGCTACTTAGTGAGGCCCTTTGCAACTCAGTGAGACCCTTTCAAAATTAAAAAAAAAAAAACTAAAAAAAAATAGGAGTGGGGGTGTAGCTTGGAGGTACAATCTGGGTTCCATCTCCAGTACCACAAAAATAAACAAACAAATAAATAAAATAAAGAATAAAAATAGGGATGGGGGTGTAGCCTGGAGGTAGAATGCTTTTGGGTTCCATTTCCAGTACTGCAAAAGAAGAAAAAAAAAATCCCAGACCTGGAATGTGTCACTAAGTTCCCCAGGCTGGCCTTGAATTTGTGATCCTACTGTCTCAACCTCCCAGATACAGGGATTACAGGTGTTGAGCTGCCACGTCCAGCTTCCCCCAAGTTTTTAATGAGGCCTCCCAGTAGGCCTGGAGTGGAGCCAGTAGTGGTGTTGCGCTAGTCGGCTTTCTTGTTGCCATGACCAAAACACCTGAGAAGAACAATTTAGAGGAGGGGATTTTTATTTGGGCTCATGGTTTCTGAGGCTTAGTCCATGGTTGGCCACATCCAAGGCAGAAACAGCATAGTGGCAAGGCATGATGGGAGAAAACTGCTCAGCTATGGCAGCCAAGAAACAGAGGGGAGGGGAAGGGACCACAGACAGATATAGGCCCCCAGGCCACACCCCTGTGTCCCACCTGCCTACCACCCAGTAAATTCACTTAAAGGATTTATCTACTTACAAGGTTAAAGCCTTGATGCAGAATTTTACCTCTGAACAATGTTGCATGGCCAATACAAGAGTTTTTTTTGTTGTTGTTGTTTTTTTGTTTTTAAATACTGGGGATTGAACCCATGGGTATTATACCTCTGAGCAATATCCCCAGCCCTGTTTTATTTTTTAAAACAGGATTTCACTAAGTTGCTGCGGGTTTTGCTAAATTGCTGAGGCTGACCTTGAACCTGTCATCCTCCAGTCTCAGCATTTCCAGGAACTGGGATATAGGTATGCACCACTGCATCTGGCAGTGCATGAACCCTTGGAGGGGACATTCCAGATCCGAACTCTAACAGGTGTCTTGGCTTTTGCTATACTGATGACTGTCAGCTATCTTCTGTCCACTCACCCTTTAGGGGTCTTGTTATCAGCAATTCTAGGTTTTCAGGAGGTAAAAGCAATTTCTTAATAAGATTTGGGACATCTGGCCCAAGAGGCCTAGACTATCTTAGAGGTTTTATCTCTCTACATACTTGTCAATTATGGTATTGATTATTAAAGTCTGATTTTGCTGTAGTATACCCTGGGGGCGTAGTCTGCCATTGTTGATGTGTACTGGGTAGATTCCCATGCAGAGAAGAAAAGCAGCACTGGAGGTGGTTTGGGGAACTAATAGACCGTAAATCTGATCAAGATGGGAATGTTTTTCTCAGTCCCTTTTTTGTTTTATTTATTTATTTATTTATTTATTTATTTATTTTGCAGCACTGAGGATTGAACCCTGGGGCATTGTGCCTCTGAGCTACACTCCCAACCCCATTTTTTAATCTTTTTTTTTATTTTTGAAACAGGGTCTCACTGAATTGCAAAGGGCCTTGCTAAGTAGCTGAGGCTGTCCACGAACCACGATCCTCCGGTCCCAGCCTCCCGAAGGCTGGGCGTTTTTAAAATGCTTTTATTAGTGCATTGTAAATATACATCATAGTATTAGATGTTCAAAGTATTACAAACAAACACACACACACACACACATCACTTGGTGCATGTCCTTCTGCCTCCCACCCTGCTCCCCGTCCTCCCCACACATCACATGGCTTGAACCACGCCCTCCCCAGTCCTCCCTTCCCCTCGCCCCACCGCTCTCCCCCAATCCCTTTTAGTGCACTATTCTACTGGGCTGTCTCCTCATTTACCTCAAGTCTTTTTTTTTTTTTCTATTTTCTGTCTAACTTCTACTTATGAGAGAAAACATAATATCCTTGACTTTTTAAGACTGGCTGGTCTCACATAGGTATAATATTCTCTATCACGGCTGGGCGTGGTGGTGTCACTTGGAAGGCTGAGACAGGAGGATCGCGGTCATGGACAGCCTCAGCTACTTAGCAAGGGCCTTCGCAGCTCAGTGAGACCCTGTTTCGAATTATAAAAAGACTAAAAAACAGGGCTGGGGGTGTAGCTCGGAGGTACAACGCCCCTGGATTCCATCCTTAGTACCGCAAAAAAAAAAAAATTCTCTAATGCCATCTATTTTCCTGCAGATGACATAATTTTGTTCTTTATGGTTGAGTAAAGTTCCAATATATGTATATATCACATTTCTTTTTTCTTTCTTTTTTTATGGCACTACGAGTGAGACGCAAGGGCACTCTACCACTGAGCTGTACCCAGCCTTTTTTATTTTGAAACAAGGTCTTGCTAAATTGGAGAGGCTGGCTTCCAGGTTATAATCCTCCTGTCTCAGCCTCCCAAACGCTGAGATTATAGGCATGTGCCATCGTGCCTGGCTTGCTTTTTCTTTATCCATTCATCTGTTGACAACACACCTAGGTTGGTTCCATAATGAGGCTATTGTGAATTGTTCTGTTATAAACATCCATAATCACTCCAATATTCTGACTAACTCTTTTGGAAAATACCAAGGAGTAGTTGGGTCATAAGGTGCTTCCATTCCCAGTCTTGTGTGTGTGTGTGTGTGTGTGTGTGTGTGTGTGTGTGTGTGTGTGTGTGTGTGGTACTAGGGATGGAACCCAGGGGCATTCTACCTCCAAGGTAACCCCCCAGCCCTATATTTTTATTCTTTATTTTGAAACAGGGTCTCACTAAGTTGTGGAGGGCCTCACTAAGTAGTTGAGGCTGGCCACAAATCCAGATCCTCCTGTCTCAGCCTCCCAAATGCTGGGATTACAAGTGTGTGCCACCATGCCTGACTCCTTCCCGGTCTTTTGAGAAGCCTCCCAACTGATCTCTTAGTGTTTGTACTAATTTAGATGCCACCAACGCCGTATCGGACTTCCTATGTCCTCACATCCTCATACTGGTACTGGGGATGGAACCCAGGGACGTTCTACTTCTACGACACATCCCCAGTCCTATTTTATTCTTTTATTTTGAAACAGGGTCTCACTAAATTGTGGAGGGTCTCACTAAATTGCTGAGACTAGCCTTGATCCTGCGATCCTCCTGTCTCAGCTTCCCAAGGACTGGGATTACAAGCGTGCACCGTCACACCTGGCTCCTATTTATTCTTTTAAGAAATATCTATTCAGTGTAATTGCCCTTTTTTTTTTAATTTGGGGGTTTTTTGTTTGTCCTTAAGTGTTAAGCTTTTCTCCCTTTCTTCTGTAGGTTCTCTCTTCCAAGACTTGTTTCCTTTGCTGTGCAGAAGCTTTTTAGTTTGATGCTTTTAATTTAATTGATTCTCAGTTTTATTTCCTGAGCTTTGAGGGGTCTTATTGAGGAACTGTCCACCAGTGCCTAAATGTTGGAAAGTTGGTCTTATGCCCTCTTCTAGTAACTGCAAAATTTCTGGTCTAATTTCCAGGTCTTTGGCCCATCTTGAGTTGACTTGTGTGTAAGGTGAGAGGGTCTAATTTCTTTCTTTTACACATGATATCCAGTTTTCCCAGCACCATTTGTTTAAAAGGCTGTCTTTTCTCCAGCATATATTTTTGGATCTTTTGTCAAAACTTAACTTGCTAGTCAGGCGTGGTGGCTCACACTTACAATCCCAGTACTTGGAAGGCTGAGACAGGAGGATCGCAGGTTTGTACGTAGCCAGCTTCAGCTACATAGTAAGGCACTCTGCAACTTAGTGAGGCCCTGTTTCAAAATAAAGAATAAAAAATAGGGCTGAGGGTGTAGCTCAGAGGTAGAATGTCCCTGAGTTTCATCCCCAATACCTCAAAAATAAATAAATAAATAAAATAAAAAATAAAAAGGGACAGAGATCGCCGGGTGTGGTGGCGCACGCTTGTAATCCCCGCGCTTGGGAGGCAGAGACAGGAGGATCGCGCAGGTTCGAAGCTAGCCGCGTGCGCTGGCTTAGGAGACCCTGTTTCCAAATAAAAAATGTAAAAATAGGTCTGGGAGCGTAGCCCGGAGATAGAAGGGCTTCCAGGAACCCCAGTACCACCAAAAAAAAAAAAAAAAAAAAAAAAAAAAAAAAAAAAAAAAAAGGGACAGAAATCTAATTTAGAGGTAGAACACTTTGGGATTTAATCCCTAGTAACATATATGCACCCACACATGAAATCGTTGGGGTAAATGTACTTGTTTTAGTTCTGTAGACACACAGAATTTAGTCAACCTGATATGGGGGGATAGAGCCTCTAAGGCCTTGTGATCAAAGAATCTAAACAATGTAAAATATACACACATATAATTAGAGTCATATATATAGTAAATTATTTTCTGAGGCATAATAGCATATGAAGAGATAAGTCCATAAAAAAACCAACAACAACAAAAACCAAACCCTGTTGGCAGAATTTTCTGAGTTTCCCAGAGATTGTCAAGAACCCGGTTGGAATTGGCTTCGGTCAGAGTCCTTCTGCAGGTTACAGGTCACAGCAGGACTCCAGGAATCTCTGTTTTGATGATTATGACGTGGTGCTTCTCAGGTCTGTTCTGCAGGGTTTTAGTGACTAGATCCCTTCCATACAGCACCAACTTGATTTGGCCGGCTTTGTACTTGGTACTTCTGGCTACTGCAGAGCACAATGTGCCAATGAGTTAGAGGAAAGCTCTCCCAATCTTCTGCCTTTGAATAATTGATGCAGAAGTACATTTGCTATTTTGTTAAGCTGCATCTTAATTTCCTTCCTGATTGCAGGGGGGGGGGGACCCTTGTGAATCAGTCATGAATTAGTGAAAAAATAAAAGGATTTTATTTTTTAAAAAATCTAAGTATGAGCTGTTACTCAAGGGATAAACCCTAGAAGCCAGGGTTAAGTCTTCCAGCTCTGGGACAGCTGAGTCCATGGGTCCCCTTAGCTCTCCTCCAGCACCCTGGCTGACTCTGAGCCAGCCCTGCCACACAAAAGAGGCAGAAGGACATCAAGCCTGTCATAGTCTATGTTCTCTGTGGCAATGGATGCAGCTCTTATATCAATTTCATTCCAAACCACTTTGCTGCTCCTCCTTGACTCTTGTAGCTACAGAGATAGGATGGACACCTGAGCTTGTCCAGGGCATCCTGGAATTCTTGAGGCTACACACAGCTTGGCGCTTCCCCAAGGCACTTTATAACTGTGGGCCACAAGGAACTGAGTTGGTGGCAGTATTGTGTGTGATGCTTGGAAGGGATGGACTGGGTTCCCACTGGATGGGACCCACGCATAGTAAATGTCTCAGTCAGCATTTTATGCTTTGTTAGTGGCAGAAAGCTGACCCAAACTAGTTTTAGTTAAAGAGAGAATTTCTTGTGCCATGTAATGATCCAGGCTCCTGTTATGACCTCTCTCCATTTCTCAACTCCAGGTGACCTTCACCCTCATGCAGGCCCTACCATCATGGCCCAAAAGAGCTGCAGCAGCTCACACAGCAGCCTGCATCCGCTTCACGCTCAGGAAGAGTGTGGTAAACTCCATCTACACCACACTGGGACCAGGGGAATGGGAAAGCCTTTAAGACACTGTAATAATTAAAACAACTAGATAATTTTTTTCATCTGTCAAATTGTCAAAGATAATAAAGAATGCCTAGGATTGGTGAGGGTTCAGATAAATAGCTCCATCCTATACTGCTGTAGAATATAAATTGGTGTAAGTTTCCTGAAACATAATTCGGCAATATATGTAAAATCTTTAAAAAATATGCATATCCTTTGACCAAGCAATTATATTTTTAGGAATATTAGAAAACAATTGTAAAGATATATAAGCACATGAGTAACCCTTGAAGTTACATCTAATACTGAAAAATTGGAAATAACTTTAATGAAAAAATGAAATTTTGGTTAAATAACATGGTATAGCCATATGATGCAATCATTTAAAATAATTTCTTCAAAGCTGAGCATGGTGGTGCATGCTTGTAATCCCAGAATTTGGGAGTCTGAGACAGAAAGATTACAGTTTCACAGCCAGCCTCAGCTACTTAGTGAGGTGCTCTGCAACTTAGTGAGACCCTATTTAAAAATAAAGAATAAAAAACAGAACCCCTGGGTTATATCCCCAGTACCATATACACACAAAAAATTACCTAAGTCATATTTAGAACAATATATAGTAACATGGGAAATCTGGAAATCTTTTTTTTTTTTTTTGCATATGTACTGAGGATTGAACCCAAGAGCATTCCACCTCTAAGCTATACCCCCAGCCCTATTTTAATTTTATTTTGAAATAGAGTCTTGTTAAGTTATGGAGGGCCTTGCTAAATTGCTGAGGCTGGCCTTGAACTTGCAATCTTCCTGTTTCAGCCTCCCAAGTACTGGGATTACAGGCATACATCACCACCATGCCTGGCTTCTTCCCCTCCTCCTCCTCCTCCTCCTCCTCCTCCTCTTCCTCCTCCTCCTCTTCCTCCTCCTCCTCCTCCTCCTCCTCCTCCTCCTCCTCCTCCTCCTCTTCCTCCTCCTCCTTTTTGTAGAACTAGGTATTGACTCCAGGGGTGTTCTACCTCCGACATATACTCCAGCCCTTTTTATTTTCTATTTTGAAACAGGGTCTTTCTAAGTACTGTGTGCTGGCCTTGAACCTGTGATCCTTCTGTCTCAGCTTCCCAAGTACTGGGCTTAAAGGTGTACACTATCTCACTGAGCTGGGAAAACTCTTATTCATTAACCAGAAAAATACTATAGAAAAAATACTGTTAAAAGGTATATATATGCTGGGTGTGGTACACAGGCACACATAAAATGGAGATAAAGTATAGTAACATTTACATCAAAATAACAGTAATGACGGTGGTGTAGCCCCTTATCTGTGCTCCAAGCTACTCGGGAAGACTGAGGATCACAGGAGGAAGACAGGAGGATCACTTTAAGTCCAGGAGTTTGAAGCCAGCTTGGGCAACATAGTGAGACCCTGTCTCAAAAACAAACCCCCAAACCAAAAAATATCCCCTCCACACAAATAGAATGGAATCCTGTCCCACGCTCTCTAAGGAGCTCAGGCTGACTCCATCCTTCCCAGAGTGTGCTCAAGAAGTCCACCCATCATGGGCAGCCCACAGGCTAGCCCCATACAACCTCACAGTTCTGTGTTCATAGTAGATGCCCCCCGCAAAAGTTTGAATGCATTAATAAAGCACATGAGAAACAGACACAGTTGGAGTTCTCTGGGGATGAGAAAAGACAGGGGAGTTCTAAGAGGGACAATGAGCTGGATTGAGTAGGGCTGGGATGGCCAGAGAGCAATTCAGGAGGTGGCTTCAGAATTCCCTTGCTCAGGCGTCTTAACCAATATCTACTTTGTTACTCCCACACCATGTTGCATGTCCATCCTTGTGAGGATTTCAACACTTTAGAAAGAATGAAATCAATCATTAGCTCAGCCTCTGTTTTCAGGGCTGTGTTTAAAGTGCCAGTGGATGCCGGGCGTGGAGGCGCACGCTTGTAATCCCCGCACTTGGGAGGCAGAGACAGGAGGATCGCGCAGGTTTGAAGCCAGCCAAGTGCGCTGGCTTAGGAGACCCTGTTTCCAAATAAAAATGTAAAAATAGGTCTGGGAGTGTAGCCCGGAGGTAGAAGGGCTTCCAGGAACCCCAGTACCACCAAAAATAAATAAATAAATAAATAAATAAATAAATAAATATAATAAAGTGCCAGTGGAGCAGGATCATTTACTAAACAACGGAATGAGAACATGTGGGGATTGGTTGCAGAAGGAATGAGAACATGCAGGGATTGGTTGCAGAAGGAATGGCGCAGCACACAGAAGTCCCTTCCTCCTGGACACAGGGCCCATTCAAGCTCCACACATTCCAGGCAACGGGGGCAATTTCTGTTGTCTTTTGCTACTTTTGCTAAGGTGTCAAAGATAAAAGCTTGCTGGGCATGGTGGTACACGCTTGTAATTCCACTACTTGGGAGGCTGAGACGGGAGGATCACAGGTTTCAGGCCAGCCTCAGAAAGTAGTATGATTCTCATCAACATATTGAAACCCTGTTTCAAAATTAAAAAAAAAAAAAAGGGTTTTGCAGTGTAACTAGGAGGTACAATGCCCCTGGGTTCAATTCCCAGCATCACGAGAGGAAAAAAAAAAAAGAAAGAAAGAAAGAAAGAAAGAAAGAAAGGAAGGAAGGAAGAAAGAAAGAAAGAAAAGAAAAGACCTAAGCTCACTGGCAGAATAGGGACAGCAAACCAGTGAAAAGATTCTCACTTCTCAAAGAAGTCTTTCTTGTTTTCTGCCCCTTGTAAGCATTCCTGTTCTGTACCTCCTGCCCTCCATGGAACAAGTTTTGCTATTTTGTATTTATTTCCTTCTGGCTTATCCTCTGGTTGTTAATGTGAAAAGGTGTTCACTCAGGGGACGGAGACTGCAGTGGAAAGAGGGAGCAACTCGGAAACCAGGTTCCATTGTGTCCCGGCCTTCTTTACCAGAGCCAGGTCGCTCAGCCTCTCTGAGCTGTCTTTCCCTCCTCATCCGTAAATAAACTTCTACTAACTCTCCACACAGTTATTGTTTTGAAGCTGACATGTAATACAGGCATAGAAAGAAATGCAAAGCAAAGTATATGACATTATCTTTTTTATGGGATGCTGTAGATTGTGTGTGTGTGTGTGTGTGTGTGTGTGGTACTGAGGGTGGAACGGAGGGGATTTTCTACCTCCAGGCTACACTCCCAGACCTATTTTATATTTTTATTTGGAAACAGGGTCTCACTAAGTTGCTGAGAGCCTCACTAAGTAGCTGAGGCTGGCTTAGAACCTGTGCCATCCTCCTGTCTCAGCCTCCCAAGCACTGGGATTACAAGCGTGCGCCACCATGCCTGCCTGATGCTGTAGATTTTTAAGAATTAGAAGACAAACCGGGCGTGGTGGTGAACACCTGTAATTCTAATACTTGGGAGACTGAGACAGGAGAATCAAAGGTTGGTGGCCAGCTTCAGCAACTTTGCAAGGCCTTCAGCAATTTAGTGAGACCCTGTTTTAAAGTAAAAAAATAAAGTAGGGCTGGGCATGGTGACGCACACTTGTAATCCCTATACTTGGGAAGCTGAAATAAGAGGACCACAGGTTCAAGTACAGCCTCAACAATGTAGCAAGACAATCAGCAATCTAGTGAGACTCTGTTTCAAAACAAAAAATAAAAAAGCACTGGAGGTGTAGTGTAGCATGGAGGTAGAATTTCCCTGGGTTCAATCCCCAGCACCACAATAGAATAAAACAGAATAAAATAAAATAAAATAAAATATGGTGAGGGTGTAACTCAGAGGTAGAATTCTCCTGGGCTCAATCCCCAGTGAACACACACACACACACACACACACATGCACGCACGCACGCGCACACACATACACACACACACATTAGGAGACAGTGTTGTATTTTAGGGTTATATGTAAGGGTGGGCAAGAGGGTTAGAACTGTTCACCAGGGTAAATCGGCTTCTCTAAGTGTTTTTTCCTTCCTTCTTTCCTTCCTTCCTTTCTTTTCTTTGGTACTGGGGATAGAACTCAGGGGCATTCTACCTCGGAGCTACACCTTCAGCCCTATTTTTAAATTATTTATTTATTATTTTTGGTGGTACTGGGGTTCCTGGAAGCCCTTCTACCTCCGGGCTACACTCCCAGACCTATTTTTACATTTTTATTTGGAAACAGGGTCTCCTAGGCCAGTGCGTGCGGCTGGCTTAGAATCTGCGTGATCCTCCTGTCTCTGCCTCCCAAGCGCGGGGATTACAAGCGTGTGCCACCACGCCTGGCTTTAAATTATTTTTTTTTATCTTGAAACAGGGTCACACTGAGTTGCAGAGGGCCTCACTAAGTAGCTGAGGCTGTCAGCAAACCTGCGATCCTCCTGTCTCAGCCTCCCAAATCCTGGGATTACAAGTGTGCGCCACCACGCCCGGCTTCTCTAAGCCTTTTTTTTTTTTTCTCTTCTGAGAAATACTGGTACAAATGGGAATAAGATTGGCACTTATTAGAGTTGAAGTGAAATGAAATAATGCATATAAAGCACTTCCCAACAATTCCTAGCACATAGGAAACAATAAATATTAGCTACAGCTGCTGCTGCTGCTGCTGCTGTACAGTAGTGAGAACAGGAACTATGTCAACAAGGAAGCAGATTGGGGCGGACAGCATGAAAATCACAGTACTGGGGTCACAGAGTAGAAGTGAGAGCTCTTACAGGCCAGAAGTTTTGGGTTATCAATCTGGGAAGGCTACATGGTGGAATTGGACTTTCTGGAATTCTGCATTATAGATGAATCGTCTGGCTGGGAGTAGAGCTATTAGAAAGGATGTCCCCAAACACCTGACAGAGTAGAGGTCAAGTGATGGGCGGCTGAAAAGTTACGAAATAAAGAAGGCGGACAGCCTCAGAAACTTAATGGGACTCTTTTTTTTTTTTTTTTAATGCTGGCTATGTAGCTTGGAAGCAGAAAGCCCCTGGGTTCCATCCCCAGTATCAAGAAGGAAAAAAAAAAGATGGAGTTGCTCTGAAGCATGGTAGGCAAAATGTAGGTGTAGCTGCTCTGGGTAAAGCTCTGAAATAAGACAAAGTCGGCCCCTAAGGATGGTTTGGAAAGTCTTAAACGTGACATGCGGTATGACTGAAAGCACAATTGTCCATGCACAGGTGAGTGGTATGTTACAGACTTGGGATAGGGGCACACACTTTAGCAATGGTAATGAGACCTGACTTGATGCTGAAGGAAGGAATTCTGGAGAGTTCGACAGGCAAGTCAATTATAATAGGAGCTTTGTCTGATTGTGAGATGGGAAGGAGAGAGAAGGCAGAGAAAGAGATGATGGTTGAACAGTAGAAGTTATACCTCCTCAGAAGTGTGTTTGTGTGTGTGTGGGTGTCTGGTCTTTTTTTTGAGGGGGGGACTGGGGATTGAACTCAGGGGCATTCTACCTCTGAGCTACACTCACAGTCTTACTTTTTATTCTTTACCTTGAAACAGAGTCTCACTAAATTGCAGAGGACCTCACTAAGTAGCTGAGGCTGGCCACGAACCTGTGATCCTCCTGTCTCAACCTCCCAAGTGCTAGGATTATAAGCATGTGCCACCATGTCTGGCTAGGTCTGCTCTTCTTTAAGAGATGAGGAGCCCCCAAAGAATGTTATATTTGCCTTTACAAAAGGCGGGGTTGATATAATCGCCAAGAAAGATTTGGTGTCATAACGAAAGTCTACCTGCTTAAAGAATCACAGTTTTATTTTTCTTTTTCTTTTTTTCCTTTTTTTCGGTACTGGGGATGGAACCCAGGGGCTTGCTTTCTACCTCCGAGCTACACTACAAGCCCTATTTTTTAGTCTATTTATTTTTGAAACACTGTCTCACTGAGTTGCGAAGGGCCTCACTAAATAGCGGAGGCTGTCCCTGAACCTGGATCCTCAGGTTTCAGCCTCCCAAATGCTGGGATTACAAGCGTGCGCCACCGCGCCCATCTTAAAATCAAAGTTCTTTAAGGTGGTGGATTATGCCTAAAATTGTAGAGACTGCTGATCCTGTGTAAAGGATGATGGAGTCACAAAATATGACAAGAGACATCCATTAGAGGTCAACTGTGGTCCAGCACCTTCATTGGACTAGACTGAGAGCTGGGCTTACCTGCACAGTGTCACACAGATGTCTCTGATTTAATTCTTGTATTTCCTTTTGGCTCTTTCCTCCTAATATCTGAGATTCCTCTACTCTCTTTGTTTCCTATCTAGTTAGGATCTGGAAGAAAAATCCAGTTGTTTCGTGGCTTCTCCTGAGCAACAACAAGTCCTCTTTAAATGTGTCTTTGGGTCTCTCCAGCTGGCAGGCTTTGATATGCCCCCCGCGTTTCCCCATTGGCTGTTTTGTGTAGCTTCTCGCCCCCTTCCCAGATTCCCAGCCAATCATCTCTTCCCACTCTCCCTCCCGGGGCTTCGCGGACTGTACCATGTGGACCACGCGGGGGGTGCGCGGGAGGAAGGGCGTGGCAGCCGCTCGCTCCCGTCCCTTTTGCACAGAGGCCTGTTAGTTGCGGCTCAGCCCGGCCCGGGGGGGTGGCGGCAGCGTCCCGAGCTCGGGCCCGCGCCCGCGGCGCCCCGGCGCGCTCCCCCCGGCCCGGGCCAGTGGTCGCGCCCGCAGGGCCGCAGCCCCCGCCTCCATGTGCCCGCCCAGCCCGCCGCGGCGCGCCGCTCCGCCGCTGCCCTGCCGCCCGCGCCCGACGCTGCGGGCTGCGCGTCCCGGAGGGGCAGGGCGGCGCGGCGGCACGGACGCCGGCGCCGGGAGCCGCGGGAGCGCAGCATGAGGCGCAGGTGAGGACGGCGGCGGCGGCCCGGGGCGCGGGGTTTCCGGAGCCCGGCCGGCGGCGCCTGGCCATGTGGCCGCGGCCCCCGCCTGGCAGCCCCGCCGCCCCGGCCTCGGCCTCCGGAGTCGAGGTTAAGGTCCAGATCGCCCGGGGTCGCCCCGGCCCGGGCAGGCGGGCGCCGGGGAGCCAGGAAGGCGCCCCGCTAGTGGTGGGCCAGGAGAGCGGCGTGGACTGGAGGTGCGCGCAGGCTCCTGCGAGGCCGGCGCGGGGTCTCCAGCCGTAAACAGGGTCCGAGGCTCGGGAGGGGCGCGCACCGTCCTGCGGGCTCGGAGCCGCCCCGCCTCCGCGGTGGGGCGTGAGTCCCGTCGCGGTCCCCGGGCTCCGGACCCGGCCTGCGCCGTGTGGGTTGCCGAGGTCGTTATGGCAGGTGGCCAGGAGAGAACCCCGGAATTTCCTCCTGGTGGTGGACCGAGAGGGCTGATGGCAGCCGCTGAGACCTGTTATCTCAGCCCCCCCCCCTTCCTCCCCTACCTGCCTCGCGGCGCGCCAACGCTGTTGGCCTCCGTGGCACATCGCAAATTCCTAGCTTAAAAATCACCTTGAGGAGCCCTACACGGAACCCGGCTGCCAGGTGGTAGCAGAAAGCCAGACCTAGTGAGGGCCAGCTGCAGGCAGCGCAGGCTGGCAGGGATCCGTCATCCACCTCGCTCACCATGGTTTGTTGGGAAGAAGGGGTCCTTCAGGCCCCTCAGGCAAGGCCTCTGCACCTCCACCCATTAGGAGGCGTGGGCCAGCTCTCTAGTTTGCAGGATCTGGAGACTGAGAAAATATTTGCCAGAGTACAAACCACATTTATGTTCTTTTAATGTTGGTGTTTAAGGCAGACATTAATTATGGTTTATATGAAATGGGTTAGCGCAGAACAATGGAGATGAATTGTGGATGGTGTTTTTTTAATTTTCTTTCTTTTTTTTTTTTTTTAATGGGATGTAGATGGAGGGAATAGATAGCATTTAAGTACCCGGACACCGATGTGTATTAGGTCCTGACAGTTTGCTGCGTAGACAGTCATTTAGGTTGATGGCTTGTACCCCAAGGGTGAGAGCCAGTTAGGTTTTATGGTGAGAAGGACATCTTACTACAAATCAGCTGCTACCAGCAGGGATGTGTCACCTTCTCATTACCTGGCCACACAGATGCTGCTGGTTCATCGCTGTGGTTGCCTTTCCCCGGGAGCACATTTCTAAAGAGCCTTTAAGAGGTTATTGCAAATTCCACATTTGATTGTCACATCTCAGGTTAGAAAATTGGTCCAGGTTATTTTAGCCTTACAGTGAGTTGTTGTGCTCCAGGTTGTAAAAGTTTTAAAACTCTTTTGATGGTGTATTAAATAATATGATAATTTCTGAATTAGAGGAAGCATGTCTTTTGGGTAGTCTTTTGAAGAATCATAACTTGGACATGATTCTTCAGCCCAAACTCATTTTTATGTTCATGACATTAACATTTGAAGTGCATAAAACTTGACTACCAGGTTGATTCCCCCTGCCCCCACAGTTATTTTGTTGTGTTTCTAGGTGTGGGAGAGAAAGTAGGCTTCGGAGATAATGTAGGAAAGTACTTAGTTCCGTGCTGGCACACAGTAGGTGTGTTTAATAAAGTGAAATTTCCCTTTTCTCCTTGGGTTTGAGACTGGGCTGGGAATGATGAAATTGGATGTAGGTTTGACTGCATACTCTCTTTGTATATTAGGAAGACCAGCTACCCCTGCCTCTCATACTCCAACCTCAAGTTCTCCCAGCATTTTAATAGTAGGTTATAAGTGAAACTCTTACCTCTGGACTTAGACGTTAAACTCAAACAAGGAAGAATTGAGCTTCCCCTCCTGGCTCTTGTGTTTCATTTTGAAAGGAAGCGTGGTGTGTGCCCTGGAAGTGGTCTTAATACCACTCAGTGCAGGAGAAGAAACTGCCAGCATTGCCCCTGTCTGTAGTAGTCTTGAAGTAGAAAAGTACTGAGTATCTGAGTATCTGAGAAGTGGCCCAGGGTGGTCAAGGTGGGACCAGCAGGCCAGGCGTAGGCTCTTAGCTTCCATGGTTTTCCCTCTGAACTGGGCTTTGTGAGGAGCAGCTATGTAGCTCCTCCTATTATTAGCATGCTCATGTGGACAGATTAAAAAAGGCTATCAGACTTAATGTTCTTGAAAATGTAAGAACCATCATTGGTTTATAACAATGGGCATGACGTTTTAATAACAGTAACACCCCGGATCGCCGGGTTTACTTACTGCTCTTTTAAGTGGCATCTCTTCCATCAACTCTTACTGCATTGATGTGTGTGTGTGTGTGTGTGTGTGTGTGTGTGTGTGTGTGTGTTACTGGGGGATGAATCAAGAGGTATTCTACCTCCAAGCTATGTCCCTACTCCTTTTATTTTATTTTATTTTATTTTGTTTTAAAACAGGCTCTCACTAGGTTGCTAAGAGTCTCACTAAGTGGTTGAGGCTGGTCTCAAATCTGATTCTTTTATTTAGCCTAGTAAGCACTAGGCTTATAATTGTGCATCTGGCTTCATTGATTCCTATATGTCTCTGAGGTCATCAAAGTTTAGCACAGTATTTATTTCCATTTTATAGACAAAAGAAATGGAGGCAACAAGATTTACTCTACGTTACAAGTGAGTTGGTCTCTGAGCTAGGACTTGGAGGCCCCCCCCCCCCAGTACCTAGGATTGAACCCAGGGGCATTCTACCTCCGAGCTATACCCCTAGCCCTATTTTTAACTCTTTATTTTGAAACAGGGTCTCACTAAGTCACAGAGGGCCTCATTAAGTAGCTGAAGCTGACTATAAACCTGTGATCCTTTATCTCAGCCTCCCAAGTACTAGGATTACGAGCGTGTGCCACCATGCCCAGCTTTGGGCTTTCTTTCTTATATTACATTTCATTGATACCTTTGGAGGAAAACACATGTACCCACACACATTTATTTTTTTTGGGGGGGGATGCTGACTTAAGAGACCAGATTGTTTTTTTTTTTAAATTATTGAATAGCTAAGAATAGTTAATGTGCTTTATGGACATCAGCTCATTTATTCCTCACAAGGTAGGAGTTATCATCCCCAATTTTAGAGATGACAGGCTAGGGTTTGCTGAGATCCCAGGGCAAGGGAGTGACTATATGGAGGAGCCTTGACTGGGAGCGAGGCGGGAGCCCTGGGAGCTCAGACTCGGGTCTGATTCCAAAGCGCTTCCACTCACCCCGCGCTTCAGTGGTGACTAATGAGCAGATCCGAGTTCCGAACACCTGTTGCTGCTGCCCTCCCGGGGCAGTGGGGGACGGGCTTTATTTTTCATTGCAGGACAGTTTTCACATTCTGGCCTTTTCCTTTGCCAGAAGCATTCCTCTAGCCAGGTGGACGGTCATTACTTTAAAACAAATAATCGGAGCTGAAAAAACATTTCTGTTTGGAGAGTGTGAAGTATTTAATAGAACCAGTTGGGGAGATGAGGGCCAGAGAGAACTGAAGTGTTTGTAGACAAAGGGCGTCAGTGATGTTCTAATCCAGAGACCAGCTTTAGTGCCCGGGCTTCGGAAACTTCAGCTGCTGCTTGAATTGTGAATCTGGAGGGACAGCACTTCTGCCAAAATCAGTGCAGTAAATACAGCTCTCAGTTTCTACTTTAGATGGCAAGAGTTGAAAATCGGATTCCTTTTTAGTCTTTAGCTTCCATAAATAATGCAGCACATTGTGGGAATGAAGGGGAAATTGTTTGGAAATTTACCTAAACTCTTTATGGGCTTCCCCTTCCTCCATTCACCCCCTCTGTCACTTTGGGTCATTTTTTACAATTCAACTCTAATCCGATGGCATCGGATCGGGTGGAGGTGGGAGTCAGGCACTCAGGTGCTTGGCTACACCAGCGGGCCAAGCACCATCCCTGCCCTAGGGGAACTAGTTATTCCTTTGGGGGTGGGCTTTGGCCGTCTTTAACTATGTAAGCACCGTTGCCCAGAAGCTGAGAGAGCAAGGAAAAGTATTCCCAAACCCTGCAATTCATTGACTTTTTATCATTGCCAGTAGAGATTGCCACAGCTTTTTTTTTTTTTTTTTTTTTTTTTAAAGATAAAAGTGGTCGGCAGATTAAGAAAGGGAGAAGCAGCAGCAGGGCCCAGGGCTGGTACCTGGTGGAAGGGGAAGGGCAGGGGCCGCCACTGAGCAGGAAGATCCTGGGCGAGACAACTGAGCCTTTTTCTGTGGCGCTTTGTGCGCCTCTGCAGTGCCTGGCCTGGCCATGTGACCCAGGCAGGACTGAGCACATGTGGCCTGTGGCTGGTCACAGCAGGGGTCTTTCTGCCCTGGGTGGGTCTGCAGGTGTCTTTGTAGAGGAGAGGGACAGCATGGCCGGTGGTTGACTAGTAGCTTCTATTGACTCTTCCTTACTACTCTAAATATGCAAGGGCAGAGTGAAACTTGGGTTGGCTCAACCTTGCCCTCTCTCCTGCCCCTGCCTATTTCTCCTGTGGAATTCAGTTTAGAGGCCTCTTTAGGCCTGGGTGGCCTTCTCTACATCCCCCAGGCTTGGGGAGAGTAAGAGTAATCACACCCAGCACGGGTAGCCCGATTCCTTAGCCACTGACCATGAAAAGTCAGTTCTCCCAGATTACGACTAGAATCCTCTGTCTTCCCTCCTCTTCCCCTGACTCCTCCCCCAAAGCTGCTTGTGATGGAGTATTGGATTTGTGAATGGGAAACCAAGAAAGCTAGGCAGGGCCGTCTCTGAGGTAAAGGACCGTCAAGGTCGCCGCAGCAGACACAGACAGTCCTCTGCATGCGGCCCTGCTTGCTGTAGTGTCCTGGCTTGGTCCTCGGAGGGTGGGTGCTGGTATGATCCCTCTGTTACAGGTGAGGCGGTCCAGGTGCGGAGAGCTGTAGAAGGTGGGCTCAGGATTCCACTCGGGCATTCCGCCTTGTACTTAGACTCTCACGGACCCGGGCAGACTCCATCCCGGAGGTTACCCCTTTCTCTTAGAGTTCCCCCCCCACATTTCCTTCTTTATTCTGAATTGCTAAGGAGAGATGCGTGTAGTTAACGTCAGAGTCCTTTAACTATTCCTGGCATGTTTCTCAGAGGACAGTCAGAGGTAACTCTGAAGTGCTTGGAGGAGGAATAGGCTGGGGTGGGCTTCTCAGAAGGACCTCTTAGGGCAGAATTAGGGTCTTTGTGGCCCTGGGCACTCCAGGAAGTGTGGCGTATAGCCTTACTTCCAGAAAAATCAACCGTCTTCCTTCCTCAACCTGCTGCCTGGCATGGGCTTCTGATTTCTAAGACCTTGAATTCAAGCAAATCCGTAATGGCTCTAGCTTACTTTATGGATAACAAGGAAAGAAAAGAAAAGCTAGTCTAGGGAATCTACCCCTGTGTATAATTAATTGGCAAATGAACTTTTGGAATAGAACATTTTACCTGGTTTGGCCAGAGCCAATGACTGGTCAGTCATTTATTTCCCTGTGAAAAAGGAAAAGTGAAGTATTTTAACCTAGTGTCATGACTTGTGTTAGTTTGTTTCCAAAACAGGCTGTTCTCAAAACCAGCTTTGCAGAAGGGTTGGGGGAATAAATTAGCGTTCTGCCTTATTTTCCCTTCTTTTTGTGATTTTATTATTTATTTATTTATTTATTTATTTATTTTTGTGGTCCTGGGGATGGAACCCAGGGGCATTCTACCTCCCAGTGACACCCCTAGCCCTATTTTTTTTTTATTCTTTATTTTGAAACAGAGTCTCACTGACTTGCAAGGGCCTCACTAAGTAGCTGAGGCTGGCCATGAACCGTGATCCTCCTGTCTTAGCTTCCCAAATGCTGGGATTACAAGTATGCGCCACCATGCCCGGCACCTGTTTTAATTTTTGAAATGGTCTCACTAAGTTGCTGAGTCTCCCTAAACTGCTGAGGCTGGCTTCAAACCTGTGGTCCTTCTTTCTATCTTAGCCTCCTAAGCTTGTGCTACCATGCTTGGCTTGCCCTTGGTATTTTAAGTACCATTAGACAAGTGAGTCTGAGGGACAATTATGTAAGAATAGCCACAGTAGCTGTAACCTACCTGGTATGACTACTGGCCCGGTGCTGAGCCTCCTGCTTTTCATATACACATCATCTCTAGTCTTTATGTAGGAGCTGAATTTTACAGTAGACTGTTCCAGAGAGATCAAAGTCCATAAATCCAGTTAGTTGCATAGGCTGGATAACTCCAAATCCTAAGCATTTAATCACCCACTATACGATGAAATATTTAGCAAGCAAAGGAAGAGAAATGGGAGATGAAAAGGTATGGGAACATTAAAATAGCTCTCAGTATTTACTAAACACTGTGTGTCTAGCCCCAGTGTGTGTGGGGGCACCGAGAAGCCTGAGTCCTCTACCACAGGCTGGGAGCCTGACAATGGGGATTCAGTAGCCTCCGGGGTTGTGCACTTGGTCTTTCAGTACAGGTTTATGAGCACCTACTATGTATAAGGAAAGTTCTGCATAATAAGACAGTGTCTACCTGCACGTGTTACCATATTTCTAGGGCACAGACACATACCATGTAATGTTAAGAGACTTAACTGGCCAGGGGTCTCTGAACGTAGAGTGGTAAGCAAATTTATGTGTGTATGTGTGTGTGTATGGTACCAGGGATTGAACCCAGGGGCACTCTATCTCTGGAGCTATGGCCCCAGCCCTTTTCATTTTGAAATAGGGTTTTGCTAAGTTGCTGATGCTGGCCTTGAACCTGCTAGCCTCCTGTCTCAGCCTCCCAAGTTTTGGGATAACAGGCGTGTGCCATCATGTCTGACTTGTTTGTCTTTTGCAGGTAAGACTGAGAATTTCTAGAATTTACCTACTCCCATGGCTGCTGTTCCTGGAATGTTTGCATTCTGTAAACAGGATTGTTTTGCAGCTCTTCCCTGACGACCAGCCCTGCAGCTTGGTTGCAGGAAGGACTGGGACCACCTGGCCTTCCACAACCCACCCTCGAGCACCACTGCGGATCCGTGGGGCTCGCTGCTCTGGTCTGTGCTTGGCCACCGTTTGCCGAGAGGAGGTACAGGTGCTCCTGCGGCAGGTGGCCCTTCCTGGAGAGCGTGCTGCCGGCTGCACCGTTCCTGAGCGTTCTGACAGTGGTGGGGTAGTGCTGCGTGCGGAGGCACCTTGGCTTCACTTGGGGAATTAGACTGACCGTGTTACCTGCAGGGCTCATTTGGCACTCTGGGACCTCAGAGCCTGGCCGTAGCCTGGGAATGGTAGCGGTTCCTTGTCTCCTCTCCCATTCCTCTATCTTTTTAGGTCTTTCCTTGTTACAGGCTATATTTGAAAGCTGTTGTGTTGTGGAAAAGAGCTCCGAGGGCCTCTTACTTCTGGGTGTGCTTTGTAAGATCCAGCTTTTGCTTGTGTTTTAATCTTTTATTTCCTAAGACCTTTGGATTGTTTTGGTCAGGCCCATTCAAGTAGCAATTACTTAGATCTCCTGGAAATGAGTTAAACATCTGACCTCTGCTCCCCGCTGTATTAATTGAGATGACTCAGTTTTGTGACCACATTTGGGACACT
The DNA here is from genome assembly GCF_963383645.1 of Muscardinus avellanarius. Taxonomy (NCBI): domain Eukaryota; kingdom Metazoa; phylum Chordata; class Mammalia; order Rodentia; family Gliridae; genus Muscardinus; species Muscardinus avellanarius. The sequence continues at coordinate 91,963,825 of NC_137797.1, forward strand.
TTTGCCCGCTACTCATGGAATATTCTGTTTTGGTCAGTGATGCCTGAGAAGTTTTCAACATCTTTTTTTTTTTTTTTTTTTTTTAGGGTCTGGGGATGGAACCCAGGGGTGTTCGACCTCTGAGCTACACTCCCAGCCTTATTTTTTATTCTTGAAATAGGGTCTCACTGAGTTGCAGAGAGCCTCACTAAGTAGCTGAGGCTGTCCGCAAACTGCGATCCTCCTGTCTCAGCCTCCCGAATGCTGGGATGACAAGTGTGCGCCACCACGCCCAACAAGTTTTCAACATCTTAAAGGTGATATATGGAAACATGGATTCTTCCCTCTCCTTTAAAGTAGCATATATCTATACTTTTAGTTTTTATTTATTTATTTGTGTGTGTGTGTGTTACTGGGGTTTGAACCCAGGGGCATTCTACCTCTGAGCTATACCTCCAACTGTGTTTATTTATTTTGTAGCACTGGGAATTGAACCTAAAGACTTTTTACCTCTGAGCTATATATACTCTCAGCCTTTTTTAGGGTTTGGTTTTGAAATAGGGTCTCAGTAGGTTGCTGAGTCTTTCTGCATTGCTGAGGCTGTCCTCCAACCTTTGATCCTCCTGTCTCAGCCTCCCAAGTATTGAGATTATAGGCGTGTGCCACTACATTCTTTTCTTTTTTTTAATTTTGAAGCAGGGTCTCAAGTTACTGAGCGCTGGCCTTGAACCTGCAATCCTCCTGTCTTAGCCTCCCAAGTTCTGGCTTACAGGCCTGCACCATTGTGCCTGGTGTATACTTCTTGTTTTTAAATGGAATTCTTCACAGTAAAGGATTTTTGCAGGATAACTCCTCCAGGAACTTAGCATATTACTTTTCTACATGTTACTCTCTTAGGTGGTCTGATCTTCCACCATGGGTGGGAATGACTGCCGGCATTTTCTTTGCCTTCCCTTTTTGTCCCCCCACAACATATGCAGTCTCACAGACACAGGTGCTACTGGACGCTGCCATCACAGCCCCCCCCCCCCCAGGCTGTTGTTTGGGCTTAGTGTGCCAGAAAGAACTAGGCGCTGTCACGGGCTGTCAGTCAGGATGCGCGCTGGCCGGCCTGCCGGCTTGCCTAGCTCATGCAGTATTCATTTGCATGGCAGCAGTCGTCTGCACGTCTCCCCCCTGTGCCGCCTCGCATGGCTCCTGTGCAGTGCCTGCCTTGTGTGCTTTCTCTAGGCTTTTGCAAGTGTGTCTGAGGTCCCAGTGCTTGGGCGTAGGCACCAGGCAGAAAAGTCCGGAGAAGTGTGTGTGTGTGTGTGTGTGTGTGTGTGTGTGTGTGCGTGTGTGTGTGTGCGTGTGTGTGTTCCTGATAGTAAAGTAAAGGAGGTCAGGAGGTTTGGCTAAAAGCCTCACTTATGTTAGGCTATGGGAAAGGCGAGAAGGGAACTAGACTATCTGGAGTCCACGCTAGAAGTACACTTTATGATGTGATCTTTTCTAATCCTGACGACCATCTTAGACAGTTAAGTGTGTGACACCCACTTAACAGGGTAGAAGCATGAGGCTCCGTGAGGTTAGCTGACTTGCCTGAGAGCTCAGCGGGTAAATGGTGCTAACTCAGATCAAGAACGTCAGGATGTGTAGTGGTCAAAAGCATGAAGTCAGCTGGGTGTGGTGCACACGTCTGTAACCCCAGTACTTGGAGGCTGAGATGGGAGGATTGCTGGCTCCAGGATAGCCTCAGCAACACCGCGATACTCTCAGCAACCAGCAAGACCTTGTTTCCAAACAAAAAAGTAAAAAAAGCTGGGAGTGTAGTGTAGAGATAAAATGCCCTTGGGTTCGATACCGATCCCCTTCCTGCCAATACAAAAAGCATGAACTCTGGACCACACTGTGTTGTGTTGTACACTGTGCCGAGTATGTGACTCGGGGATGTTCCTTAGCCGCTCCGGGCCTCAGTTGCTCGTGGGTGCAGTGAATGGCGTAGTCCTCTTTGCCATGTGGTTATGAGCATGTCGAGTTCCGCCAGGCACGTGGTGGCCGCACAGTGAGCAGCCTGAGTGCTCGCTAGTGCCAGTGCTGACCATGCTTCTGGAATGTGGAGTGGAGTCCCGAGTCTTTGGGTTTCCACCCATTCAGGAAGCAGTCTTTGAGGGAGGATGTGTGGGTCCTGACTATCAGGGAGCCAGAAGCAGGTTTAGTTTGGAGTGAACAGTAGCAGCTCTGTGGGGGAGAAGTGCCCACCTCACTGGCCCATCAGCCATCCAAGGTCCCCTCTAAGGCCCACTCCTCTCGCCGCTGCCTTCTCCCTGCCTCCCCCCTTGCTCTCTGTCTCATTCTTGTCTGCCTCATCCTCTGGCGCTCTGCACTCTCTTATTAGCCATCTTTTAGACTTCCTGAAATCATTTACCCATTAATTTTTTTTGGGGGGGTACTAGGGATTAATCCAGGGGCATTCTACCTGCAAGCTACACCCCCAGCTCAATTTTATTTTTAATTTTGAAATGGGGACTTGTTAGGTTGATGAGAGTCTTACTACTTGCTGAGGCTGTTCTGGAACCTGTGATCCTCCAGTCTCAGCCTCCCTAGTACTGAGATTAAAGGCATGTACCATCACACCTTGTTTACCCATTAATTTTTAATCTGTTCGGCTCTTCCATGTGTTACACTCTACTGATATTAAAAGCAGGGGTCAGCTTTGCAGATTTATATGACCTTGTCCCTAACATACTAATACATAGCCGGGCATGGTGGTTCATGCTTGTAATCCTAGTACTTGGGAGGCTGAGACAGGAGGATCACAGGTTTGAAGACATCCTCGGCAAATTAGGCTCTCAGCAACCTAGCAAGACCCTGTTTCCAAATAAAAAATCAAATGGGTTTGGGCAAGTAGCCTGGGGGCCCTTGGGTTCCATCTGTAGTACTACAGGAAAATAATAATAATAATAATAATAATAATACCAATACCAATACATAAAACAGGTTATCAGAAGAAGCGTGATGAGCTACAAAATGGCATAGGCAGTTGAGGAAACCCAGGGTGGTAATTGTTACCACTTGAGGGCCTGTTATATGCCAAGGACTGGTTAGGTACTTTACATGCATGGTCAGCACGCTGTCACACGTACTTGACAGGTGAGGACCCGGGGATACTTGGGTTTTGCCCAAGGACACTAAGCACTTGGCTGAGAGGAGTCTGGGTTTGAGCACTGGCCCAGACTGGCTCCTGTGGGCCACATAGCAGATGGGATTTGAACTGTGTCCCAGGTCATTGGTGGGACCGTCTAGGTGAGAAGAGTGGTGCTGGTATAATCAAAAGCTCGGTTTTGAGAGTGAGCCTAGTGTATTTGGGCCAGTGAGGAGGTGGCCTGGCTGGGTTGGAGCCGGGTCCGGTATTTTCGAGCCACTGTGCCAGGTTTTGTCTGGGTGCTGGGAGATGAGTAAGATGTGTTCCTTGCCCTGTGGACTCTTGACTGTAGCTGGGGAGACAGACACACAAATAGATGACTTCAGTTCAGTGTGGCAAGAGCTGGGATGAGGGTAAGTATAGGCTGCTGTGGGAGCAGAGGAGAGGGAACCAGGCAGTGTTCCCAGTCTCCAAGGTAGGTTAGCAGCAAACTTGTTGGAGGTGAGACAGGTTCTCTAAAAGGCAGAGAACAGCAGGCACAAAGTCTTGGCCTTTTGGACTTTTTCTTGAAAGCAAGTTTATTCTCAGGGTCTGATGTGTGCCAAGGCACAGTCTATAGATACTGAGCAGTGCATCCAGGGTGTTTGAACTCAGAGCGCCACACATGGATATAACATTTTAGGCCAGTTGACCAGGCAGGAGAGACGAGAGTCAAGCAAGGTCCCCGTGAGAGGAGTTGGCAAACTTTTCTGTGAAGAACCAAACAAAAAGTCAATGTTTTAGCTTCCATGAGCCGGGCAGTCTCTGTAGTAGCACCTGAATTCTGCGGTTGTACTGGGAAAGCGGCCACAGATAGTGTGGACACTGATGGGTGGCAGCTTCCAATAAAACATTTATGACCCCAGAAATTTTGAATTTTCCCATGTGACTTCTTTTGATCCCTCCGACACCACTGTTAAAAAAAAAAAAAACATATAAGATCCATTCTTTACTTAGAAGTTGCATTTGGCCTTGGGGGTTGGGTTTGCCCACCCCAGAGCAGTTGGTAATAATTCAGGTGTGATATGACAGGGAACTGGACCAGGGCATTGACAGTAGAAGGGACTCCATGCCAGAGATATTTTGGAAAGAAGACACTGATTAGATAGAGGGTGTGAGCGGGGAGGGGGGGGGTGAGCCCAGATAAAGCTGAAGTTTCTGGTTAGTTGCCTCCCAGCCCCCTTTTTGTAACGCTGGGCTTGCTTCCCACATGCCAAGAATGTGACTCAATTCTGGACAGAAACCCAGAGATAGCCCATGCCATAGGCGCTCCCAGACGCCTGTTGCCTTCTGGACGGCACTGCACCAGTTGGTTTGCTGGCAGGAGGTGGGTTTTGCGATAACTGGTCACATGTTCCCCATCTGTTGGGGTCACAGGTCAAGTTCATTCTTGGGGGTAACTATTTTGACATAATTTGATTTACAGAGAAGTTGCAAAAGCAGTGCTAGGTGCTCCTCCGTACCTGTTATCTAGACTATTAATTAGGTTTTACTGTTTACATTTGGTTCCATTTGCTTTACGAGTCACCTCCTGCATTTTTTTGGCCTGTTAGAAAGTTGAATACACTGTGTTTCTTTACCCCAAATACTTGAATGTGGACTTATCCACAGTCACAGTACAGTGGTCAATTTTAGGAAGTTTAGTATTGATACAATACTATTTTGTTGTTTTTCTGGTACTGGGGATGGAACCCAGGGACATTCTACCTCCAAGCTACACCCCCCCCCCCACAGCCCTATTTTTTATTCTTTATTTTGAAACAGGGTATCACTGAGTTGCCAGAGAAGCTTACTAAGTAGCTGAGGCTGGCTGTGAACTGTGATCCTCCTGTCTCAGCCTCCTAAGTGCACCACCACGCCCAGCTGATACAGTAGCGTCTTCTCATTGTTCTTGTTTTCTCTTTTTGTGGTATTGGGGATGAACTCAGGACACTGTGCCTTTGTTCTATACTTTTGAACAGGATCTCACTAAGTCACTGAGACTGGCCCCAAACCTGTAGTCCTTCTATCTTAACCTCCCAAGCACTGGAATTACAGGCATGTGCCGCCATGCTTGGCTAATTGCTTTTGAAGTGAGTAACCCTCCCGTAGCTCTTTGTAGACTGCTGTTAATTCATAGGTCTTGGTGTGACAGACGTGGAGTGGCACATCAAGGTTGGTAGCGCTCTCCCTCTCTGGGACCCAGCTCCTGTTGGTGCTCCTAGCTGCTGCTCAGGGGCTGAACGGGACCAGTTGTTGTCTGAAGGCAGAGCAGTGCCAGGTTCAAGGCTCATCTGTATTTGGAACTAGAGGGCAGGGACCATGCCTGTCAGGAGGGCTTCAGTCTAAACGGAACAGCAGCCACACACCTGAGATCTGTTACGGTTGCAAACACGTTTCTTCTTTTAGCTTTCTTCTCCTCCATTGCTTCTCAGCCTGTGACTACTTCTTACATGAGTTTTTTCCCCCCCTAGGCTTGATCTGGAAAATATAGCAATTTTCTTAGGAAATAAAATGAGAGGAAAGGGTATCCTGCCATTTCTGACATAGGGCCAAAATGGATTTTCTTTTTGGTACTTTGAAAGACTGAAACCAGAAACTGGGAAGTGTTTAACACACATCCCTGGATTCCTGAGGAGTAGCTTGCATCACCCAGTGGGAATGGCCGTTGTGCACGTGATGAGAAGGGTGAAGGGGGTCCCCCCGCGTGGAGCTGTGTTCTGTCACTAAGCCAAGTGCTCTTTGCCCTAAGTCTCTGTAGATGTGACTGGGACCCTCGGCCATGTTCGTTCCTTGCTGACCTTTGAAGAGCCCACTCTTGGGATCCTGGACATTGCATTCCAAGCGCAGGAGTCCTCTACGTGTGGAGGGCCCTGTGCTAGGCCCGGGAGAGGGAGGGCAGGCCATCAAGGAGAATAGAGGGGCACATTGCTTCTGCATGCCCTGATCTCCCACTTTTGATGAGAAAACCGTGGTCCTGGTGCTCGGTTGAGACTCTTAGTGTTCAGCGTCACAGCTTTATTGTTCATTGAGTAGAGAATGTTGGCTGCCATCCAGCCTAAAGGGATGCACCAGGATTATAATTTTAATTTTAATATAAAATCTGGCAGGTATGCTTTGAAACAAAATACAAGTGCCGTTTCTTTAACGTAGCTAGAGGTTATGATTCACTCCAGGTGTGGAAGGACTGATAGCAGAGTTGGCAGAGTTGCTCTGGTAAGCCTGCTTGTCCTTGTGGACCTTGTAGTTCATGAATTCCACATGGCAAGACAGATTCAGAAAGCATCAATTTAACAGTGGCAGGAACATGCAAAGGGGGTAGAAGTCACAGGCTCTGTTTTCAGAGCTCACAGTTTAGGTTAAAAATCAAAATAAGTACTAAAAGAGCAGCAATCGAGCGCCAGGAAGACACTGGGAATTGGGTTCAGGCCGTGTGTGAGTATTCTCATACCGTCACCTGCCCTGGGCTGCTCCTCCAGCACTCCTGGCACGGCCCTGCCCTCTTCAGGAAACACTCTTCCTTAAGGTTTTGCATGGCTAATTCCCTTGGTCCCTGCGCATCTGTGCTCAGGCGTTGTCTTCATGCAGCCTCATGCACCCTGTTTAAAAGCTCAGCATGATGCCAGGTATGGTGGCATGCACCTCTAGTCCCAGCTACCTGGAAGGCTAAGGCAGGCCGATCTTGGGCCAGGGAGGTTGGGGGGCGGCCCTGGCAATAGAGCGGGACCCGGTCTGTAAACAGAAATAAGCCCCTCATCCTGTGCCCTGGCCTCCAGCTCTCCAGGGCTCCTCTGCCCGGCTTTGCTTGTCCAGAGCACCTGTGTGCACTGGCGTGTGCATGTAAGGTGCTTATGTCTACTGAGAGGCTTTTCACCAGCGCTCTGGAGCCAGATTAGATGCTCTGGGTTTAAGTCTTGGCTCCACTGTTTACCTGTATGGCCACGGGTAGATTATTTAACCACTCTGGCCTTGGTTTCCTCACTTGTAAGAATAATATCTAACTCATAGAAGTTTTCGAGCATTGAACGAGTTAATTTTTTACAGTGCTCAGCATAACACCTGACATGGAGTAAGTGCTACATACCCAATAGATAAACACACCTCTTGTGGTCTTTTCCCTCCCATTATGATGGACGCTTCATGAGGTCAGAGAGGCCATCTTTTTTGTTCTCTGCAGACCTCTGGCCTTTAGAACAGGGCTGACACAAAGATGAGAGCATGTGGAATGAGTGAGGGGCTGTGGGAGGTGGCCGTGATTGGCGTCCAGGAGCAGTGAGGCGTGGCTTGTGATGGTGCCGGGTGCCTGGCTTCCCTTGCCCGCTCTGCACCTAGCGGCGGTGTGGTCTTGGACCAGTGTCTTGATCTCGCCAGGGCCCAGGCTGCCGCCTTCCTATAGAGGTGTTAGGGGAATTAGATGAAAGAAGCAGGTGCTCAGTGCGCGGCACGTCGGCCTGGCTGCTGGCCGTGGCCAGCAAGTGCGCTTCGTGTCCGTCCACGGCACCTCTGGACGAAGCGCGCCAGGATCTGGCCCAGGCAGTGGGCTGGCAGGGAGGAGCAGGCGAGATCTCGAGTCCAAGGGAGAGCGAGGGCAAAAGCAAGACGCTGGACAGGGGTGTGACCATCCCCACCAGCCAGCCGGGCGGCTAGGAAGGAGCTGTTGGCTTTGATGCGAAGGTGAGGGTTTGGGCCTTTTGGTTGGTGGTGGTACTTAATTTTGTTGTAATTTTAGAAAAGTGTGAGGCTATACAAGAAGCTCCTGTTTGCCCTTCACCAAAGCCCAGATCACTTGCAATTTACCCCATTTGCTTTTTCACACTTTTTTCTTCTCTTTGAACCCGCCACCCCCGCCCCATTTGGAAGTAATTTAGACACCGGGCCCTGAACTCCTGATTACATCAGTGCTTATTTCCTGGGAAGAGGGATGTTCTTGTTGATTTTGATAGAACGTCTGGGTAGAAGGCGCTCCACTTTCATTTTTGCAGGGCTGGGGATCAGACCCAGGGCCTGAGGCATTAGCGTTAGCAAGTGCTCTACTATTAAATTAAACCCCCAGCCCAACAGAAGGGATCCTAAATAAGGAAGTGTTTGGGGAAGATGGGCTGGAGGCCAGGAGGGCCCTGGGCAGGTAGTTGGGAACGGTTTCCTCTGCAGGGTGGTGGCCAGGGACGAGGTAACGACCAGAAATGAAGGAAAAGGTGTGGGCCCAGGAGATACGGAGCCGGTTCTGGGGTCAGTGTAGCTGAGCCAGGAGGAGGGGGAGCAGGAGGGGAAGGAGGGCTCAGCCACTGTTCAGCCGCTGTTCAGAGCTCGAGGAGGAGCAACAGGTGTACTCTGAACAAGCAGTTTCATGCTTGAGAAGATGAAGTACCAACCTCTGCCTTTTGTTAATGTTACAGATTACCGAAGGAAAAACGCCACCCCTCCTGGCACATGTGAATAACGTCTCCATTCTTATAGCAGGAACCTGGTGTGAGCGTTACATGAGTTATTATTCATAAAATGCTCAGCATAACATCTGACATGGAGTAAGTGCTATGATATGTGTTTGGTAAATACGTTTCTTATTGTCTGTTTCCTCCTAAAATGGAAGCTTGCTTCATGAGGTCAGAGAGCATCATCTCTTTTATCCTCTGCAGATCCCTCGCATTCAGAGCGGCCTCTCAAACGAGGGCGTGCGTAATGAGTGAAGGGCCTTGGGGTGAGGCTAAGGTGGAGGGGTGCAAGTCTGAAGGACACCGTGGTTGATGACTGGGGGCAGTACTTCAGGCCTTGTAGATTCTAGGTAGAGGTGACCGTGCAGGTGGTCTAAGGCGGATTTAGGAGTCTGCTGACAACAGCAGGCGGGATTAGAAACCTTGACTGTTAATGAGTAGGGCAGATGGTGGAAACCAGGCACCAAAGCCAGCGTGCAGTGCAGGGCGGATCTGCAGAGATACGAGGAAGTGTGTTGACCAGGGAAGGAAAGTTAATAGTGGTGTGAAAAGAAATAAAATTAAGAAAGAAGACCCAAAGCCTGGCATGGAAGCACACACCTGTAATCCTAGTATTTGAGAAGCTAAGACAGGAGGATCGCAGGTTTAGGGCCAGCCTCAGCAACTCAGCAGGACCCGGTTTCAAAACAAAAAATAAAATCGGGCTGAGGGTGCAGCTCAGAGGTAGAATGCCCCTCTGTTCAATCCCCTGCACCACCAGAAAAAAAAAAAAAAAGACTCAAATTGAGCCAGAAACCTGGAGAGCAGGTTTCCCCAGTGCTTTCGTCACCAGCCCGGTGCCCCCTGCAGCCTAGAGGTACTTGTTGGGCTCTGTTCTTTCCAGATCAGGAGCCAAAACTCATGAGCTTTATATCCTGTAGATGATGCCACCCAGAGTGCTAAGCCAATCAGACTGTTGTAGGATTTCAGATTCACTCTTCAGCTGCCTGGGGGGTTTTGTGGAAGAAGTACCCCTGGGATAATTTATTAAAAGAGGTATCTTATATTTGAGCTATGCTAAACATAAAAGAGACCCCCCCCCTTATGAAAATATTGTGTTATATGGAAGGCTGTATTATTCTTTCTTTCTTTCTTTTTTTTTTTTTTGGTGGTACTGGGGTTCCTGGAAGCCCTTCTACCTCCGGGCTACACTCCCAGACCTAGTTTATATTTTTATTTGGAAACAGGGTCTCTTAAGCCAGCAAGGCTGGCTTCGAACCCGCGCGATCCTCCTGTCTCCGCCTCCCAAACTCGGGGATTACAAGCGTGCGCCACCATGCCCGGCCCCAAGGCTGTATTATTCTATCATTTAAAATTCCTAGCTTTAGGAAAGTCTTGACTCTTAGGAATGAAGTTTATTTATTCCACAAATAAACTTAGAGCATATCTTGGGTATGAAACACTGGGAATATAGTAGTGAACTGTGGCTGCTGGAACCAGCCTATCCTTGTCATTGCACTTTTAAGGAATTTGCAAATTGGTTGTTAAATATAGCCATTATTAGCTGGCATGGTGGTGCACACTTGTGATTCCAATACTTGGGAGGCTGAGACAGGGTCGCAGGTTTGAGGTAAGCCTCAGCAACTTAGTGAGGTCCTTGGCAATTTAGCGAGATCCTGGGTCAAAATAAAAAGGGTTGGGGGTGTAGAATGCTATTGGATTCAATCCCCCAGTAACCTTCCAAACATTATATACATATATATATATATATATAAAACCATTATTACAACTAAACAAATTATTTTAAAGACAAGGTTAATATATGCTCAAAACTCATGATTTATTGGGCAGGGTGATGCTAGCTCCTCAGAAGGCTGAGGCAGGAGGATTGCAAGTTTGAGGCTAGCCTTGACCCTGGATCAAAAATAAAAATGAAAAAGACTGGGGATATATTCAGTGATAGAGTGCTTGCCTGGCTGGCATGAGGTCCTAGTTTTATTCCTCAACACCACAAAAACAAAACCTCAGCAAACCTCATCCCATGTAGACAGTGCGCTGTGGGGCATCCCTTGGCACTTTTTGTGGTGGTGCCTTGACATTAGCCATGGCGAGAGTGCTCACACTGTAGCAGCGAGAAGCACTTCACTCAGGCCTTGGTTCATTGATCATGCTCTAAAGAAGCGATGGACGAACGGTTGACATTGCAGTTTAAACTTAGAGTTTTTTATTTTTTTATTTTTTTTATTTTTCAAACAGGGTCCTGCTAGGTTGTTTAGGGTCTTGCTACGTTCCTGAGAGTCTCAGTGAACCGGTGGGGCTGTCCTCGAACCTGTGATTCTCCTGTCTCAGCCTCCCAAGTACTAGGATTACAGGTGTGTTGTCACCATTTCTGATTTAAAGTGTTTTTGTGTTTGGAGATATTTGTGAATAGCAATAAAAAACCAAGTAAGTACTCTTTTACTACTTAAAAACTAGCATCCAGTTCAGCAAAGTTGTTGTTCACACCATGTTTGATACCTCTTTTTCTATTACGTTTTTTCTCTTTGGCAGGGCTGGGGTTTAAACCTGGGGCCTTGCGCTTGCTAGGCAAGTGTTCAACTGAGCTACATACATCGTCAGCCCTTGCTTTTGTTTTGATGGAAATAGCAGCCAACCCTCACTTATTTGTCTATGATATCTATATCTATGGGTTGGCCACAGGTGTGTGTGAACAGAAAAAGAGAGTGAGGATATGAATGCATGATTATGAATGAGAATGACTCTATGAACGTGTTTGGTGAGCATCAGCGGGCCACATGCAATTTACAATAACATTTTATTACTACTTGTATTACTTTATTGTATATTACTGCTGTGTATTTTACATCTTTTAAATCAGGAAAATTGGTAGTGTTTATACATAGAAATATACATGGGGGTTCCTTTAGCGTTTACCAGCACTGCATGGTGATGAGGTCAGCTGAGCTCCCAGAGTTCACCCTGTCTGTGGGGAAAGGAAGCGCTCAGGGTGTGGAGAGGAGACCTGCGGGCTGGACAGGCTGGCAGACCGCTCCTGTGATTGTCACCGGAGGGAAATAGCCACAAGAGGGAAAGACGTGGGAGTTCTTCGGAAAGAAAGTTGTGGACAGACTGTTTGGGTGCTTGTAGATAGTGAAACAATGTTAGGATTCTGCGGTTAGGCAGGTTGGCCCACTGTCTTGCACAGAGGACTTAAAGTAATATTATGTTAGTAAAGTAAATATTTAAACTCAACAGATACGAATTGTCCGCTTACTGTGTGCAGGACTTGCCATAAATTCTTTCTTTTTTTTTGGTGGTACTGAGGATGGAACCCTTCTCCGGGCTATACTCCCAGACCTATTTTATATTCTTATTTGGAAACAAGGTCTCTTAAGCCAGCGCGGATGGCTTCGAACCTCGAACCTACGCGATCCTCCTGCCTCCGCCTCCCAAGCGCGGGGATTACAAGTGTGCGCCACCATGCCCGGCCAGACTACACCATCTTTGCCCAAAGTCTCTTGCCGTTATTATTTACTTATTTATTTCCTTTGCTGCGTGGAAGTGGGGCTCCTGGCTCCTTGAGTGTGTGGGGGGGCTGACTTGTAGAAGCACTGAATGCAGTGGGGAATTCCTCTAATGAAATATTTCATAAAAAAGCAATGCCTCTTTTTTATTATGTTGTCATAGTTTATTGAATACTCACTGTATGGTAGGTCTTATGTTACTTATGAGAATACAGTGACACATGAGATGTGTTTTTTCCCGTCCAGTTTTTTTTTTTTTTTTTTTTTTTTTGGTCGTTGGAGGGGGTATGAAACCTGGGGCCTCTTGCCTGTTAGACAAGAGATCTACCACTGAGCCACATCCCCAGCCCTGCTCTCAGTGTTTTTAAAAATTGTAGCTATAATTCAACCAGGACATGGTGATACATGCTTGTAATCCCAGTACTTGGGAGGCTGAGACAGAAGGATTGCAGATTCTCGGCCAGCCTCCGGCACTTAGTGAGGCCCTCTGCAACTTAGTGAGACCCCGTTCCAAGATAAAGAATAAAAAATAGGGCTGAGAGCATAGTTTGGAGGTAGAATGTCCCTGGGTTTCATTCCCAGTACCTCAAAAATATCAAACAAATAAAACTTTAAAAAATTAAATATAATTCACATACCATATAGTTCATTCATTTGTTAAATGGTTTTTAATATACTGAGTTGTGCAGCCGTCACCACAACCAATTTTAGAACATTTTTGTGATCCCCAAAAGAAAATTTGTACCCCTAGTCACTCCTTTCTAGATCTCCCTTCCTGTAGCCCTAAGCAACTACGAGTCTGCTTTCTGTCACTACAGATTTGTCATTCTAGACATTTTTGCTATTCTGGACATTTCCTATACATGGAATCACAGTATTTGTCCTTTTGTAGCTAGTTTCTTTCTCTTCATATTTTCAAGGTTCATCTGTGTTGTGTGGATCATATTTCATTCCATTTTCATGGCTGACTAATCTGTTTTAGATGTATAGGTAGAACGTAGGGTTGTTTCTACTTTATTACTACGTTAGATGATGTCATTAGGGATATTCATGTTTTTGTGTGGATGTATATTTTCATTTATCTTGGTTATCTGTACTCAGGAGTGAAATTGCTGTGTCTTATGGGAACTCTGTGTTTAACTTTTTCTCTTCTCTTCTTTTCTCTTCCTTTCTCATATTAGGGATTGAACCCAGGGGAGTTCTGCCTCTGAACTACACCCCCAGCCAATTTTTTTCTTCCTGAAACAGAGTCTCACTAAGTTAGGAGCGCTGGCTTGAACCTACAGTCCTTGTGTTTTAGCATCCTAAATACTGGGGATTGCAGGTGTGTACCACCACACCTGCTTCCCTTTAACATTTAAAAGAACGGCTCTACAGTTTCCCAGAGTAGCCACATCATCCCCATCACAGTAAGGAGAAGTCCAGTTTCTCCACATCTTCACTAACACTTGCTTTTTTTTTTTTTTTTTTTTTTTCGCTAGTGATCTTCCTACCGCAGCCTTCTGGGTAGCTGGGACTATAGATGGTGCCACTGCCTGGCTCGTGTCTGTCTTCTTGATTCCAGCCATCTGAGTGGGCTTTTGTTTCTGTTTTTTTGTGGAACTGGGGGTTGAGCCCAGTGTGTTCTACCTCTGAACTAAACCCTAGCCCTATTTTATTTTTTGTTTTGAAAGAGAGCCTGCCGCGAGGCAAGGCCGGTGCTGGGGCCTCCGAGGCCGGGATAAGAGCCTGCTGATGGGTTAGGCCGGTGCTGGGGCCAATGGCCGGCATCGGAGCCTGCCATGAGGCAAGCCTGCTACTGGGGCCTCCCAGGCCAGGATCGGAGCCTGCCAAGGGGTTAGGCTGATGCCGGGGCCAGCAGCCAGCATTGGAGCCTGCCGTGAGGCAAGGCTGGTGCTGGAGCCTCCGAGGCCGGGATCGGAGCCTGCCGAGGGGTTAGGCCGGTGCTGGGGCCTCCGAGGCTGGCATCAGAGCCTGCCGTGAGGCAAGGCCGTTGCTGGGGCCTCCAAGGCTGGGATCGGAGTCTGCTGAGGGGTTAGGCCGATGCCAGGGCCAGCGTGGCCAGGATCGGAGCCTGCTGTGAGGCAAGGCTGGTGCTGGGGCCTCCAAGGCCAGGATCGGAGCCTGCCGAGGGGTTAGGCCGATGCCGGGGCCAACGGCCGGCATCGGAGCCTGCCAGGAGGCAAGGCCGCTACTAGGGCCTCTGAGGTCAGGATTGGAGCCTGCCGAGGAGTTAGGCCGATGCTGGGGCCAGTGGCCAGCAGTGGAGCCTGCCGCGAGGTAAGGCCGGTGCCAGGGGCTCCAAGGCCGGGATCAAAGCCTGCCGAGGGGTTAGGCCGATGCCGGGGCCAATAGCCGGCATCAGAGCCTGCCAGGAGGCAAGGCCGCTACTAGGGCCTCTGAGGTCAGGATTGGAGCCTGCTGAGGGGTTAGGCCGATGCCGGGGCCAGTGGCCAGCAGTGGAGCCTGCCGCGAGGTAAGGCCGGTGCCAGGGCCTCCGAGGCCGGGATCGGAGCCTGCCTTGAGGCTAGGCCGGTGCTGGGGCCAGCGAGGCCAGGATCGGAGCCAGCTGAGGGGTTAGGCCGGTGTTGGGGCCAGCGAGACCAGAATCGGGGCCTCCCATGAGGCAAGGCCGCTGCTTGAGCCAGTGAGGTCTGGATCAGTCCACCGGGTAGCCAGGCCACTACTGGGGCCGTCAAGAGTGGGCTCGGTACTTGCAACACGGCATGCACAGAGAAATATCGCAGAAAATAAAAATCAGATGCTTCCCCTAAGCAGCAAAAACTAGGAGGAAAGGGGCAACAGGAAGAGGTCGAGCTATAGAAAGGGCCCTATAGTGAAGCAACTAAGGTGACCAATCAGAGGGTATGGAATAGGGGAGGATGGAGCCTCTTTAAAAAACAGGAGGTACATAAACAAATGTATCAAAGTTAATCACCAAACAAGCATGGGATGGAGGGAGGGTGAGGGAATGGGATGGGGGCTGGATGAGGGCTAATTGGATGATGTGTGCTTGTATATCCTCTCAAGTCTTGTACTCCAATGTGATATATGATTACAATGCACCAATTAAAAAAAAAAAAAAGACATAGTCTCCCCATGTTGCCCAGGCTGATCTCAGATTCCTCTTCGCTAGTGATCTTCCTACCGTAGCCTTCTGGGTAGCTGGGACTATAGATGGTGCCACTGCCTGGCTCGTGTCTGTCTTCTTGATTCCAGCCATCTGAGTGGGCTTTTGTTTGTTTTTTTTGTGGAACTGGGAGTTGAACCCAGAGTGTTCTACCTCTGAACTAAACCCTAGCCCTATTTTATTTTTTGTTTTGAAAGAGAGTCTTGGTTAGTTGCTGACGGCCTCCTTAAATTACTGAGGGCTGGCCTGGAACCTGCAGTTCTCCTGTCTTGGCCTCCAAAAATACAGGAGTGCAGGCCTGCGCCACCACACTTGGCTCATCGTGGTTTTAAGCTGCATTTCCCTAATGATTGATGACGTTCACTATCTTTTCACGTGTTTATTGACCACCTAGGGATCTTTTCTAGAGAATATTCATATCCTTTGACCATTTAGGAAATCTGGCTACCTTTACCATTGAGTCGTTATATATTCCGGATAAAAATTCCTTGTCAGGTTTGCATATATTTCCTCCCTTTTGTGAGTTGCCCTTTTACTCTCTTGGTGGTGACCTTTATGCCTTGAAGCATATGAATTTTTAATTTTGGTGAACTCAGATTTGCCCTTGGAGCCGGGAGTGGTTATGCATGCTTATAATCCCAGCATTCGGGAGGCTGAGACTAGAGGATCTGTTTCAACAATAAAAAGACTAAAAAACAGGGCTGAGGGTGTAGTTTGGAGGTACAATGCCTTTCGGTTCCATCCCCAGTACTGCCCCCCCCAATAAATAAATAAATAAAATTGCCCTTGGTTCTTTAGTAAACACAGATTTACATGTCAGATTCTATGCTTTCAGTGTTTCTGTTATAGTCAGCAAATCTTGAGAACTGAGTAGCCTACAACAGTCTTATAACTCTTTAATACTTGGGACTTAATGTTTAGTGACTTTGTTTTAGCTTTCAAAACTTAAAATCCACTGGGCGTGATGGCGCATGCTTGTAATCCCCGCGCTTGGGAAGTGGAGACAGGAGGATTGCTCAGGTTCAGAGCCAGCCGTGCTGGCTTAAGATACCCTGTTTCCAAATAAAAATATAAAAAAATAGGTCTGGGAGTGTAGCCCAGAGGGCTCCCAGGAACCCCAGTACCACAAAGAAAGAAAGAAAGAAAGAAAGAAAGAAAGAAAGAAAGAAAGAAAGAAAGAAAGAAAGAACCCTTATAATCCTATGCAAGAAGAATTTAAATAACAATTTATTTTATTTTATTTTGCAGTACTGAGGATTGAACCCACGGGCATACTACCTTGGAGCTACACCCCAGCCCTATTTTTTATTCTTTATTTTAAAACAGGGTCTTACTAAGTTGCAGAGAACTTCACTAAGTAACTGAGGCTAGCCAGGAACCTGTGAGCCTCCTGTCTCAGCCTCCCAAGTACAAGCATTACAAGTGTGCACCACCATGTCCAGCTCAAGAGCTCTTTAAAACATTTTACTCACTGTACCTGATTATACAAAACAAAACAATATACCCAGGCATAAACAGATGCCTACTAAACACATTGAGTGGGGGCCAGACCTCTGGGAATTGCTGAGGCTGGATTCAAGGTATTTAGGTTGTTTATAAATACAGTGCAGGAAAATGAAGCTTTTACCATGAAGAAACTGTTTCAGTGAGGTGCAGCTGAGGTGCAGCTGCAGGTTCTTATTCTGAGCCATGTGTAGAAAACTATAGCCTGAACTCTTGCTGTAAGCTTAAACAATTTTATTATTACAAAGATGGAAAGATAGGACAGAGTTAACAAATCCCTATACCAGAGGTAGCATGGGGGGGGGTGACTTGAAAAGAAGTCACCCGGGGTTTTCTGGACCCAGGACATTTTATATCAAGTCTTCTGACCAGACTAGATCCGCCCTTTCTCCGGGGCAGGTATTTTGATGTGGGGATTCCTTCCTGTAGACCTGCCCTGTCTCCAGCACAGACCCCAAGTCTTTTGTTACCCCCCCCCCCCAAATGTGTTAGTTGATTATTGGAGTCTCAAATCTCTTGGAGGCTCTTGGCATTCCTCCACATCCTTGGGGAAGGTCGTTTATCTTTAAAATCTTCCTCTGTTCTCTTGCTAATTCCCCTCGGCCCCTGGAACTCTGCAGCCCTTTCCCTGAAGCTTCTGGCTTTCTGATACCTGTGTTATTGATACATTTTGAAACCATTTCCCAGTTACTGGTACAGAAACATTGCTGTGTCCCTTTGTAATCTTATCTCTCTCATGTTATCTAGTAGGATTTTCGGCCTAATTTACTTGAGTAAAACACATAGAATGTAATGGCAAGAAGAGCATCTGGATTATATGGACAGGTTTCCAGAATGAAAACCATAAACCATCCACTGTCCTAGTCCCTAGGAGCATGTTTTAGCCATCCGTGTAAACCATTGAACACACAGTAACGTTTGTTGTTGGCTGTTGTATTTGCGCCTCCTTTGAGCCAGGTAGCCTTTCAGTCCTGAGAGACCTCTGACCCACAGAGGAGGGATGAACCCAGGGCGTGCTCAAGGGAGGGAGTCTGTTTTTTGCATAGGATCCAGAATTCACGAGAAAGTGGGAATGTTTGTTTCTCCTTTTGGGGGACATACTTGGGATGATTCGTGAATGTGTTACTTTAGAGCCTCATTTGTTTTGTATCCAGAACTTTTAGCTCTTTATTAGGTATTTCCTTGTCTAAATTGGGGTACATGGATTGGTTGAATTTTTTTCTTTGTGTATAATGTGAACAGTGTATAAATCTGGGGAGTAGGGACAGTGGACCATGGAAACAAAAATACAGACGGGAAAGGAAACCCGAGTAAGGGAAAGTGGAAAATGTGAGTTGTCTTCCCAAATTTAAGAAAGTTGTGGCGACTTAGTAAACAAGAAGTGAAGCTTGGGCATGGTGGCGCATCCCTGTAATCACAGTACTTGGGAGGCTGAGACCGGAGGACCACAGGTGGGAGGCCAGCTTCAGCAACTTAGCAGGACCCTCTTTCAAAGAAAAAAGGGGAGAGGGCGGGCTAGGGGTGTAGCTCAGAGGCAGACTGCCTCTGAGTTCAGTCACCGGTACCACACGCACACACACACAAAACAAAAAACCACTACAAAAAAAAAAAAAATCCCAAAGTGGGTACTACTACTATCTCATGAGATTATTGTGAGGTTTAAATGAGATCTTACGTATAATGTACAAAAGAACATCTTACATAATAGTGCTCCTGAGCATAAGCACACAGGCAGCGTTAGCTCTGCTACTGTTGCTGTGGTAAAGCCACGAAGCGTTGTTATGACCAGGCTCTTAGAAAGGACGCGGTGATCAGGCGGGGCAGCGGTGCTGATGTAAAGCACAGGAGCAGTGCCCACAGCTGCCATGTATCGAGCACCTTCTGTGTTAGGCCCTGTGCCATAGGCTTTCCAGATGCTACTTCATTTAATTCTTGTAGCAGCATGCAGGGCATGTCTTGGCAGCCTTGAGGGATGTGCTCGAGGATGGCCTTCCTTGTTGGTTTTTACCTCAGGAGCCAAAGGAACAGAAAGTCATTTTTTGCCCTGAGCCCCTGAGTTCAGCTACCCTAAAAGCCAGGGTTCAGCGGGAGGTGCCATTTCCAGAACATGAGCCTTTTTCTGTGGGGTCTTTGGTGATGATCGGCTAGGAGGCGGCCCTCAGGGCCCAGGGTCCACACGGGGCAGATCCCACACTCATCGCCATCCTGGGGCGGGGCGTGAGGCTGGAGGCGGGGCTTGGGGCCACGAGCTTCACTCCCACCCAGCCTCGCTGTCACAGTGCAGGCTGTGTCTGGCCCCTCGGGATGGGTGCAGCCTGGGTGACCCGCCCGTGTCCTGGGGAAGGAGTGTGTGCCAGTTACATGTTCTCGAGACATAAGTCCCTTGTCAGAGATAGATGTGCAAGAATCGTGTCCCACCTGACGAGTTGTCTTTTCACCTTTTTGGCGGCATCCTTGGAAGCACAGCATTCCCTCTGGCACACCCTCCCTCACCTTATGGCGAGGCTTGGCAAGTGTTGGGATGCCGCAAGATGTGAGAGAAGAGGGCGCCAGCAAGCCCTCCCCACCCACACGCACACACTCCCTTTTCCTCCCTACGCTCAGCCAGTGGGCCAAGGGCGGTAACTCAGCCTGCAGTAGATTTAAGTAAAGACCCACACACTTGTCATCCCAATACTCGGGAGGCTAAAGCAGGAAGAGTGCAGGTTTGAGGCCAGCCTCAGCAACTTAGTGAGACCTTGTTTCAAAATAAAGAACGGCTAGGGGCATAGCTCGGAGGTAGAATAAGCCTGGTTCGATTCTTAGAAGGAAAAAGAAAAAAAAAAGATCAAAGACCCACAGTCAGTAGGTATGCAGTCAGGGCGACGCTCTGCCTGAAAGGACCTGGCTGTACAGCAGCCTGGCCTGGGCAGCCCAGGTGAGCCCGGGCACAGCGGGCTCAGGGCCCAGCATGGGGCTGCTGAGCAGCAGGTCTGTGGGCAGAGGCCTGAGCCGCCGAGCCAGCGCTGAGCGCACCGAGCCCTGTAGGTTGCTTTGGGTCAGGTTCTGCCAAAGACTACATATGCTGGCGGGTCAGGTTACAGTTGCTGTGGGAACTGTGACCTTTGAATTTCCTGGCTTATGCCTGGAATTTGGTTGCATAATACTACAACAACATGGATTTCTTCTCCCTCTTCTCTCTCCTTCCTGGCATTTAATTTTTTATCTCAGTGAATGAGAGCCATCGCTCTGCTGCTCCTCCTCTCATTGGGCAGGCAGTCTTACCTGCTTTCTTTCTGTTCTCCTAAAATGTGCCAGGCAGGAGACCTGCCCGGGGCCCTGGCTATGAAACTCTGGTCTCCAGGCCAGTTCCTGGGGTGGGGGGAAGCTGCTGTGGGGCTGCTTTAGTAGAGACTGCACTTTAGGGTGGAACCAGCTGTTCCCTGTTCTTCTCCAAGATACACCTTGCTGTTTCTATGTCTACACTTTTCTTTGCCCTGTTCTGCTGGTGGGAGCATCCTCCCGAGGTGGCTTCTAATTCTCCTCAGATTCGGTGTCCATTTGGAGGTCTACCGTCCCTGGAAAGCCTCTTGTTACCATCTCACCCTGAAATTATTTTCCTTTCTAATGACTTTGAACATTTCTTTTGGCATTAGATAGTATAATGTTTTTTTTCTTGTTGTTTCAGGCTTGCTTTTTTTTTTCTTAAGGATGGGATCGGGTGGTCTGTTTTTTCTTTTCCACAAACCATATTGGGTTTATAGTTGATGTGCCAAATTAAGCATGTATTTTGTTCCTTCCTAGAGATGGTCTTGCTGTATTGCCTAGACTGATCTTGAACTCTTGGGCACAGACTGTCCGCTGGCCTCAGCCTCCTGAGTAGCTGGAGGCTACTCCATGGTGCCTGGCAAATGTATGTTTTCTTAGTGTGTTTTGAGGAAGGCACTGGGTTTTGGAGATGTGAAGGAAAAAACAAGGTCCTTAACTCCAGCCCTTAAGATGCCTCACCTGCCTGCCAGTCTTCAGGGCTCTGGCCTTTGTTTCCAGGAGGGCCTGAGTCCCCTCTCACCTGGTGGTCTGTGCACACATGTGTTTCTTTCTGCCTCTAGCAAGCTCCTACTCACACTTGGCACCATCCTTCTGAGTCAGGCAGGATACATTTCCTTACCAAGGCCTTCCTCCCCACCTAAGCCAAGGGGGGCTTTCTGATGCTCTCCTGTTCTTCTTTTTAAGGCTCTTTTCACAGTATATAAGTATGGTCTTCCTCCCTCCCTCCTTCCCTCCCTCCCTCTCTCAGCCCCCTCTCCCTCCCTCCTCTCTCTCTCTCTCTCTCTCTCTCTCTCTCTCTCTCTCTCTCTCTCTCTCCTCTCTCTCTCTTTCTTTCTTTCTTTCTTTCTACTGGAGATTGAACCCAAAGCTGTTGGGGTGTTTTACCTCTGCGCTATATCTCCAGCCCTATTTTAGTTTTATTTTGAAACAGGGTCTTCCTAGGTTGCTGAAAACTTCCTCATGCTGCTGAGGCTGTCCTTGAACCTGAGATCCTCCTTTCTCAGCCTCCCAGGTGCTGGGATTGCAGGCTTGTGCCACCGTGCTCAGCTACGTGGACATTTTTATGCCAGTAGCTGTGTCTACCATTGTACTTCTATTTCTGGGACATGGGGCAGGGGCATTTTGTTTACATTCTGTGCTCTGACCCACCACAGTGCCTGGTCCCAGTGGACTCGAAGTGGGTGCTAAAGGAATGATCCTTACAGAAACATGGGTACTTTGCTCTAGGGGACAGGAAGAAGTGCAGAATTCAGTGACTCATCAAGATCAGGCAGATGTGGTTGGTGTGGAACATGTAGGCTTTGTGGGATCACCTGGTGTCCATCTTAAGATAAAACCTAGAAACTTATTGGATCTAGGTGAAGCATGCCATTCTCTTTTCTTTCCTTCCTTCTGACTTCTTCCCTCCCTTTTCTATTCCCTTTCTGGCTTGTCTCAGCAATGGTCTGAAGCAGCTTGGTCTGTGAGGAGGGCGAGGCCTCCTTTTCCTTCCGTGGAATTCTAGGCACTTGTTTTGGGACTTTTGGGATACTCACTTTTTCCTAAGCTCCCAGAGTCAGTTTCTGAGAAGCAGCCCATGCCAGGGCAGCGAGGAGTAGACAGCTGGTCTCCGCTTGGCCTCACGGCTAGTCGGCACAGGTTGTGTGCTTTTCCTAATCTTGTAAAGATGACTCAATATCTCAACCTTTCCTGTGTCCTGGGCATGCTATCTAGGACTTGCCTGCAAAAATGTGTCAGTAAAGAACCTGAGGGCCTAGTGAAATAATGTCTACGAAAGAGCCCTTTGAGCTGGTCAGAAAGAAAGAGGCTCTGTGTAGCCAGTGGCTAATTATTAATCAGACTTTCCTTTGGTCCACTCTGCCCTGGGTTTGCCTTCTGCTGCCTCTCGGCTGCCAGGATTCAACATACGGAAAGTAACTGGGCCCTCTCCCCCAGCCCGGCTGGCACAGTGGCGCAGACCATGGACAAACAGCATCCTGGCAGCTGCCCTAAGGGCTGGCGCTGGCCTCCTGGAGGGTGTGCGGTCCGGGCTCCTGGGCTCCTGAAGGACTCCTGACCCTGTCCTCCTCAGTCCACCTGTCTTCGCCACGCGGACGCCCGCTCTTCTCAGTCTGGCAAGATGGTGTTTGAGGTCATTTCTTCTCCTTCCCCCTCGTGTTGTTGGGTGGAGTTGACAGTGGATGCTAAGCTCCAAGTCCGTCTTTCTGTCTGTCCTCGAGTGAGTCCTTAGCTGTCCGTGGAGCCACACTTCCAGGGGTTTTCATCCCCACCCACTTCCCCTGGCCAAAGGTCCCTTGGGAGTTAATTCTGCAGTCAGAACTGTGTCCATTTTATTATGATGTCAGACCATCTTATTTGCTCTTAAATTTATTTTTCACTTTTTACAAAGCATCAGAGTTCAACATTAATGTCACATACCCTTTTTTTCAGTGCTGAGGATCAAACCAAGGGCCTTGTGCATGCTGGGCAAGCCAGTCTACCACTGAGCTGCCCCCAGCCCTATGCCTCTGTTTCACAGTAGGAAGATGTAGCCTCAGGAAGGCGAGGTGGTTGAGGATCCAGAGATAGGTCCCACATCTGCAGAAGCGTGGGACCTGAGTTCTTTGCAGAGTCGCACCTGGCTCTCATTCCCCTTGCTCCCTGAGAAGTGTGCCTGTTCAGTAGTGCTGGTCTAAACTTTGGGCCAGCGTCACGATCCTCTTGTCCCGTCCCCCCCCCCCCACACACACACACATAGTGTTTCCACAAAGGCAGGCCTCCATACTTGGGTTTGCTGCTCTGTTTCTCTTTTCTCATGTTAATTCTCTGTTCTCCTTCCTGTCCCCTTCTCTCTGCTGAACTTGGCTCTGCCCATCCTTAAGGATCTCTTCAGCTCTTCCTTCTGTGAAACTTTCTGGTTCTATTTACCTTTTTAAAATTTGTTTGTATGTATGTATATATGTATGTATGTATGTATATATGTATTTGTTTATTTTTGCAGTACTGGGGATGGAAGCCAGGAACATTGTACCTCCGAGCTACATCTCCAGCCCTATTTTTAGTCTTTTCATTTTTGAAACAGGGTCTCACTGAGTTGCGAAGGACCTCACTAAATAGCTGAGGCTGGCCGCGAACCTGGATCCTCCTGTCTCAGGCTGGGATTACAAGCGTGCGCCACCATACCTGGCTTCCAACAGGCATTCTGCTTTTCTTGCTATGTATGTAGATGCTGTTATGATTAATAGGAATTCATGAGAAAATGTTGAATTCATAGTAGCTTTTTGATTGTTAAGCATTATTTTCACCTAATGGGCTATAAGAAATAGCCTTCATTACATAAAAATAAGAAATTGCTGATGCAAAAAGGAGCCATGGCCATACCATTCACTTTGAATCTGTGTGCCATTCTGTCTTGACTGGCAGCCAGGCTGTGAGCCCTTGAATGTGGGATTTTTTATCTTGCCTTCCCTTTGCCTAAAAGAATGAAGTCTCTCGGAGTACTTGTACATGTCAGCACCCAGGAAATACTGCAGATTTGATTTAGCCCTTAGGTCTTATTTTCCCATTCTGCTCTAGTATTTTACCTTCTTCAAGTCTCTCTTGCCTTTCTTCCTTTGTGCCGTTTTTACAAATAGTCCCTAATCCCCAGGACTCCTCTCAGTGAGTTGCAGCCGGTTACTGAGTTCCAGCTGCACGGTCAGTGAGCATTGGGCTAGGCTGTGGGCAGATACATGATAATTGAAATAACTATTTACCAAGCATTTTCCCAGGCATTGTGGAGGGTGCTTATGCCAATAAATTCGACTGTAGACAAAATGAAAAAGAAAAGAAATGCATTTTTCATTACTTCTTGGAAACACCCTGTAAAGTGGTTACTGTGTTCATCGCCATTTACAGGTGAGTCAACCAAGATTGGACAGCTCGCTGTGAGGCAGAGCCAGGGTTCAGCCCACTTCTTCTTCCGAGCCGCACTCTCAATCAAGCCTTCTGGTGCCTGTACCTCCTGAGTACTGGCATGCCCCCTACCCCCCAGGGGAAATAGAAACAATGGCAAGCAATGCTGTTTGGATATGAATAAGTATTACATTGTTTGGAAGTGCAATGGAGCTCAGAGGTAGTGGGGTGTCCCGCTGGCTTCTGCAGTATGGCTGGAGACTAGGAAGAGCATTTGAATGTGGGAAGCAGCCTGCATGAGGCCCCGGGGAGAGAGTGCGTGTGGGCAGTGGGCTGGGATGGGGTGGGCGGCCAAGATGGGTACAAGGCTTCTCAGGGAAAGTGGAATGAGACTGGGTAACTAGAGTCAGAGGAGACCTACTGCAGCGGTGATGCGCAGATATGTGTGGTGTGGAAGCAGGACACCACAGGACAGGCCTTCTGCACGAGAGCAGATTCCTCATGGCAGAATGGTTGTCCCTCGCCCTCCTGTCTAGATCATACTTCTTAATTCCGCCCTTCCGTGTGCCCTTGGGACCCAGCGCCGCCTCCTTGGGTTCTGGTCCTGAGGTGGTTGATCACACCACCCTGGAGTGTGCTGAAGGGAACAATGTAGAATGAGGAGATAGGAAACCTGGATTTCACCCCTGGCTGGCGGCAGTGATCTAACCTTCAAACTGTTTTCTCTTCACCTGTAATTTGTAAACAGTTGTAACCACTCACAGAGTTGCTTATAGGTTAAGATGATAGCATATAGCAACACAGAGCTTGTTTAGTCTAGTGGTTCCAAACTTCCTGGGGTCGAGTATCAGCTGTATCACTTACTGTGTAACTTTGGGAAAATTACTTAACCTCTTGGTCTCCTTTTTGTTATCTGTTAAATCAGGGTGGTGTTTGCACCTCACAGTGAGAGTTGAGTAGACACATACACGCGCGCGCACATCTTGATGCTGGCACAGGGTGGTGACTGGTAGTTTATAGTTGGGGTTGTTACTGTCACTATCACAGTACTTGGTGTGGGGTACCACCGAGACCAGCCAGTTGTGTGGCAAGAACTGCCGGCATGTGGTAAGAAGCAGCTGCGCGGCCTGGCCCTTCGCTGTTGAACACAACTGCACCGTGAAAGCTCAGTGTGGCCAGTGGAGGTCTGGGATGGGAAGGCAAGCACCCCGAAACAAGTGGCACAGCTCACGGGCCTAAGGCGGGAGTGGGGCTCACCGCGAGGCAGGCGTATCCTGACCCTGGGCAGTCACTGTCTTCCCCCTCTCTGCCTTGCTGCAGGACACCATCTCCATGACGCCCCCACCTCCTCTGCCCCTTCCAAGCCCCGCCGCCTCTGAGTTTCGACACACTTCGAAACAGTGCAGTGCTGTTCTGTTTTTAAGAGATTTTAGATATATCAGAAATTCTTTAAAAAGTCAATCATTTTCTGATATAGAAGAACTTCTGCAGTTACATCCTTTCTCAGGCACATAAATAGTTATTTTATATATATATATATATACATATATATATATACATATATATACATATACATACATATATATATATATATATATATATATACACACACACACATACACAGGATGAGAGAGAGAACAGCTAGTATTTCTCCTGTGTCCAGGGACTCCCACTGCAATGGGTGGAGGGCTGCTGCCTGGGGACAGGTCAGCTGCTGAATCTGCCCAAGGACCCAGTTGCTAAGAGCCCCAACTCCCTGTTCTTGAACCAGCAGTGCTGTCTGTATCTTAGTTTATCTGTGCAGAGCAGTTCTTGTTTTTAGCAAAACTCCTATCACTGGACCGTGTCCTTTGTAGATGAAGTGAGAGCTGCTTTCTGAGGACTGGCTCATGCCAGAAGCCAGCTGGTTGTAAATTGCTACAGTCTTTTAAAGGAACAGCTTATTTGTGATCCTATTTGCATCACAGAACCTTGTTGTTGTGGGATCCTAGAGTGGCCCGTGACACAGGTGTGGGGGTGCGTGACGTGAGATTCAGGTCGTCTTTATGCTCACACAGGGTTAGAGTACTGTGGCGCTAATCCCTTGGACACCCCTCCCCCACAGACCTGTGCCACGTGCAGAGATGGCGGACAGACCCAGACACTCTCCTTAGTCTCAGAAGCAAACACTCATCATTGGGGGCCCTCTGGCGCCGGCAGGGGTGTCCTACATGGAGCAGTGTCCTCCACTAGCAGTTGCTTTGAAATGGCCCAAAGACTGGGCTTTGCGTATTTGGCCCCACCATTCACGATAAGAACGCCTCAGGAGGATGTGGTGGGGAGGGTGCCGAGGGACCAGTGACAGGAGGGTAGCAGCAGGCTGGCCCTCCTCCAGCTTGGCTCTTCTTGGATTTCCCACTGGAGCTGAGCAGGGAGGAGAGGCTGATGGTTTTGGCTATTGACCAGCTCCTTTCTTAATTCTCATAAGAACACTGAATCCCAGCTCCAGTAGTAATGCCATTTTGAGTACTCTGTTTATAATAGCCTGTGGTCCAGGGTTGGGGAGCAGGCAGGCCCCCCTCCCCTGCTGCTGGGAAAGACTTAGAAGGAAGCCTCTTGATACCTAGGTTGTTGCCATTGCATTAAGAAGCCCATGAAAGTCTCAGTATCATAAATGCAGTAGGGTGGGGACCGTGTTCTTAAATCTGTCCTTAGGACCTTGTGCCTCTTTGTGTCTGAGCTGGTTGCACAGTGGGTAAAGAGGGCACTTGTCTGAAGCCAGGGAGCATCTCGCCTGGAACCCCGGATCGTCTGGTGTTTTGTTTGGGTGTAGAATCGGGTGGGAGGTGGCAGAAGCCACTGTCCTGGCTCTCTGCGCCAGGGGCCGCAGTGGATGAAGGCTGGTGCACTCCCTTGCCAAAGCGTGTGTCAGAAGTTCTCCGCAGACCCCAGTCCCATCTCCTTGGTTCTCACGGAGAGGAGGCAGTGCCTGGTTTGGATCTTAAATGTCTTCCAAAGGCCCTATGTCGAAGGCTTGGTCAGCAGCTTGTGGCACCATGTGAGGTGGTAGAACGTTTAGAAGGCAGAACCTAATGGGGGAAAGTTAGGCCATTGGGGGCGCCCTAAGGGGATATCCAGACCCCAGCCCCTTCCTGCCTCTTTCTCTGCTTCCCTGCTGCTGTAATGGCCTCCTCTGCGCGTGCCCCTGAGGTTTGTTTTCTCAGGTGTTTGATCACAGTGACAGAAAGCTGACAAACACTCCGTGGCAGAGCAAGGAGTGGGCAGAGCAGGCGCATCACGTGTCAACAGCAGCCTGGCTGCTGCAGAGATGAGGAATGCCAGAGCCCCCCCCCCCCATTTGTGTAATACCCAGGAGAGCAAAATAATTGTCAGTAGGAATGGAGATGGCTGCCACCCTTAACAGTCCTGTTGTAAACAGAAAGGAGGGTTGTAAACAGAGGCAAGTCATTGATTATAGAAGTGTTTTTCTGCTTTTGTAGCACTGAGTAGAATATAAATAATAACTGAATCATGTTGACAGTTGATTTGTATATCCTGGATATCTAATCTGCTTTATAATGTCTTTGGAAATGGCTTATTCTCAGCAACTAAAACTACACCTGCCATAATTGGTGCTCGGAAGTTGTTACATGCTTTTCCCTTTTTAAATTACACTCCCCACCGCCGCAGTTCTAATCTGGCTTCCCTTCATCTCCAGTCCCAGTGATTGCCCAAGCTTCCAGGGCGTCGCCTGGCTGTAGTTCCATCTTCCTGGATAGCGTCCTCCTGGCTGTGTTCAGGCCGTACTGTTTGGAGGGCTCCTGTCCTCCTCCCTGGGTCGGCCTCCTCCTGCCTGAGAGAAGAGGCAACGCAGAGACGCCTGGCTGCCCAGCACCACTTCCCTGCCTCCTCCCTGCCCCTGCCTGTGCTGAGCTGAGCCCCGCGCCACCTGTGCTCTGTAGCTGTCCAGAGCGGGCTTCTTTTCTCTGCCTACTGGAATCCTGGCCCTGATGGTTTGGCAGACAATTTTAAGAAATGCTTACTTGTTTATTGTAGCATATACATTGTTTTTTTCCTTGACTGAGTCCTCAGTTTCTGCAGGAGGAACAGTGCCTTGCTTTTTGATTGCTTCTTTCAGCACTCGTCACAGTTTAAGCAGTCAGCAGACACTGGTTGACAGAGTGAGACCCACTCTGCTGTCTGCCTTACTGTGAATTCTTTCTTCTGTCGGTCCTATAAAAGCAGGTTGACTGGCTAGGAAAGGAACCCCCAAACTGTTTGCAAAGGTGATCTAGGGCGGTGTAGTTTCCTTTTGCTCTTTGGGGGAGGGGGATGAGGCAGGGAATGCTGGGTGCAGGCGGCTGCAGGGGTGAAGTGTGCGGATAACTCCGGCCTGGCTAGGGCAGGTGCAGCTGGCGGGCATGGGTCGGATGCAGGTCCTCCAGCCTGTCACTTGCCTCTTCCTGTCCCCCAGCGTCCCACCTCCACCCCGAGCCTGGGCCACCTCCTGCCTCACTGGAGGTGTTATCGCTTCTTCCAGGAGCACAGAGGCATCTGTGCCGGGAGGAAAGTGTGGGAGTTGGTGTGTATGTGCTGAGAATGTGGGCTTTGGCTTATCAGGAGCTCCACTGAGCTGTTCTGGCTTGGTGAGGACTGATAAGGAGCCCCAGTGGCAGACTCTGGGGGTCAGAGACCACATGCCCCAGAGTGCAGGAAGCAAAGCTGGGGTGAGAGGCGGGTGTGGAGACGGGAGTCTGGGTGTGGAAGAGGACCTGCGCCACTGACCTCCCGGCTCCCCAGGTGCCACCCCTCAGAGCGAGAATGGCCCTGGGTTATTTATTTCTTGCTTCTCGTAGGCCCCAGCAGAAAGGACATTTATGTGTTTGTGTTTGGGCTAACCTGATCTTCATTTTCCTTTTCAGTTCCTCAGATCAGAAGTTCTTGGATTATCCTCTTATACTCTCATACCTCCTACTTTATCCTGCTAACTTCCCCTCTACACTCTGGTTGTGACGAGACAACCCACACTGCCACGCCGCCGCCGCCTAGTCCCTGGATTCCTGCAGCACCCCTACTGGTTTCCCTGCTCCCGCCCTCCAACTCATGTAGAGGTACTGTCTCTGGTTACCCGGAGGGCCCCGTTGGCACTGGCTTGTGATATCATCCTTCCTGCTCCCCAGCACACTCCGACCAAAGCTGAAGCCCTCACGGGCCCTACGGTCTCACCCAATCTGAGCACACACTGTCTGCCCCCAGGCGATTGTGGAATGGACGGGATTTTTGTTTTGTTCCTTATTCTGTCCCCAGTGTCTGGCATCTAAGTAATGAACCAAAATGCTTGTTGACTTCATTAGTTTATTCTGCAACCATTACGTACTGGCTCTGGACACATGCGTGTACACCCACATGCACCCACATGCTTGTAAGACGGATTGCGCTGCCCCCCACCCCCTGAGGAGCAGCGATGGCTTGTGAGAGTCGCACCTCTGAGGGGGTGCCTGCAGTGGGGCGGGGGTGGGGGGAGAGCCAGCCGTGCTGTGCTGGAGCGCCCTCCTTCTCCACGTGGGGGAAGGGATGACTTAGCTGAAGCCATCCTGCCGTTCCTGTGCACCTCTTCTCTGCACTGTTCCCCACAAGGCCGAGGGGGAGCTACCAGCTTCCTTTGCTAAGTGGTCAGCAGGTATTAAATGCTTTCAGCAGACAGCGTACACTTGTGGGCAGGGAATGCTGCTGGATCTTGACTGCAGCGAACACATCCTAAGCATTTTCATCTTTGGGTTAGACGAATCCAGTTACTTTAACCTTGCCTTTTAAGGTTTGTTCCATCCAGTTAATCTTTTTTTTTTTTCTTCCCTCATACCCTTTCTAGGTTTTTCTCTTTTATTTATCTTGATTTCTTGACTTTTCTATCCCAGGATTCTGTCCCTGTGGGGGAGGGGATATTTATTTCCTTAAACTACCTATTTTTTTAAAATTTTTACTGTACTGGGGATGGAACCGTGAGTAGCATGCATGCCAGGCAATGCTTTATATTATCACTGAGCTATACTCTCAACATCAACCTACCCTGTTCTTTACTAGCAAAACAATTCCGCCCCCTCTCCAAACATAGGCAGTCATTACTGTCAATCACCCTGGTGTGACCTGCATTTAGAGCCATACCTAACAAGCCCCCATCTGGTGGTCCGTTCTGGCCCTGCTGGCAGCTGGGTGGTTCTGACTTGGTCCCTTCCACAAAAGGACAGCTGTACAGACGGTATAGATAACCCTGCCAAGGGTTGGGTTAAGAAGACAGTCTGTTCTAGCTTTAACAGGGAATGAGGATAAGGCTGAAGCCACTTAAGAAGGAAGACAACCAACCTGTGTCTCTCCTCCCTCCCCTCCCCTCCCCTCCCCTCCCCTCCCCTCCCCTCCCCCGATTTTAAGGAACAGAACACAACTAGCAATATGGCCTGAGAATCTTAAAGCGACCCTAGCAGGAGAGTGAGTCTTAGTTGGTGTTCCTTTTTTTTGGTCCCCAAATGCTAGGGGCCAGAAGTAGTTCAGATCTTGGATTTTCTGAGATTTTTGGAATATTTACACAGACTTTATATGCTCCAAAAGCTTTGAATTCTGGAACATTTCAATTTCAGGTTTTCAGAGTAGGGATGCTCAACCAGCATTAAATGATGAAGGAAATCTGTAGGTTTATGTCATCCAAGGTCTTCTCAGGAGTTTTTATCACCCTACCTTACCTGGATCAGTTTATCCTAAGGTTTTGGTTGTGGGTAATGTGGAATATTTAATGTCTTAGGACAAATCTTTCTTGTCCTGAACTCCCCCGGAATCACTCTGCTCCTTTCTAGTAGAAGGGCTTGCTCCTAAGAAAACTCTAGCCAAAGCTGTTTTCCCTAAGCAGGCACCATTTGATAAGCCGCTGCGTGGTCGTCTGTCCTGCCTCCACATGGACCATGTGCTGTTTGGAACCTCCCTTAGTAAATAAAGCTTTCTGCTGGGGCTGCTGCATGAGTTAGGATTCAGTTCGGTGAGACATTGCAAAATGTGGCTTAAACGTGGGAGAAACTTTTCTCTTTTATGTGAAAGAATCTAGAGAAGAAAAACCCAGTGTTATCTCCATGGTCATTCCTTCCTTCTAGAGAGGTGGGGATTCTGCCCTGGTTAGCCATAGCAGGGCAGTTGTGTGCACCACTCTACTGATTGACAGGTGAGAGCTTAACTTGACCTATCTCCTTGTTTCCAGTGTTAAAGTCTCCTCATGGTCAGACATGACTGCTAGAGCTTCTACCATCTTATTTCTGTCTCTAGGGAAAACACAATAGTCTGTTTTCTGTTGCAATAACAAAATATCAGACTGGGTAATTTATAAAGAAAAGAGGTTTATTTGGGCTATGATTCTGGAGGTTGGAAAGTTCAAGAGCATGGCGCGGGCATCTTTTCAGCATCTGGTGGGGGCCTTTTATGGTGGAAGATATTTTATGGCCAAAGTACTAGCTCTGGCCTCCTGCTCTTATGAAGCCACCAGTACCATCACGGAGGCCCCACCCTCATGACCTCATCAGCCTGACTGCTTCCCACAGGCCCTTCCTCCACATCCATTAGTATATGAATTTAGGGCTTTATGTTTCCAGTTTATAAGCTTGGGGTCACTAGTTGAAGCCATAGCAGGAAGCGACAAGGAGAAAGACAAAGGCTGCACTTCTGAGAGCTCCTCTTTAAAGGGGCCTTTCTGGAGGATTTGGCTGTAGAATGCCCCCCGACAAAGCTCAGATACTGGCAATAGAGAAATGTTTAGTTTAATCCTGAGGGTTCTGGTCTTGTGGATCAGTCCATAGATGGATTAATAGTCTGGGTGAATTTATTGGGTGGGGACATTGGCAGGTAGGCCCGACTGGAGGAGGTGGTCATGGGGGTGTGGTCGTGGCTGTGTCTGTCCATGGGCTCCCTCCCCTTCCTCCTGTTTCCGGCCTCTATGACCCAAGCGCAGCACCCCTCCATGTGACCTGCGCCAGTGCTGCCATTTTCGCTTTGGACCCAGCCCTATGGACTGAAGTCTGAGCCCCATTAAACCTTCCTTCCTCTAAATTTTGTGTGTTGGGTGTTTAGGTCATGGCAGTGAGGGTGCCAGTGGCACACCCACGTGCTTTTACTTACATCTCATTAGCCAGAACTTAGGAAACATGGTCACCACTAGCTTCCAGGAACGCCGGGAGATGTGCTTTTATAACTGAGCAAATGACTGGCTCTAATAAAATCTGGATGGTGTTGTTAAGAAAGAGCTCTTTGCTTAGTCAGTAAGCGCGTCTAACTTCTTCGCAGTAGTTGGTGTGTTTAACAAATACTTTCTGCTCCGTGGGAGTTGGCTTCTTCCCACCCTGGCTCTGTGGGTGTGGAGAGGGGCTGGGCGAATGCGTGGAGTGACAGCACAGGCCACTGGCCCCGCATCTCCATTTGCAGCTCGGTGGCAGGAGTCAGGTGGAAGCCCTGGCGAGGCCCTGTTGGTCCACAGGCAGCAGTGGTGGTTTGGACCTGGGGCCTGCCGTGCTGTGTCTCCAGGTCCTTGCCGTTCCTCTACATGCCGGAGCCGGTTCTCCTCAGTTGTCTTCATTCGTGGCACTCTTAGCTCCCTTGCTCAGTGGAGCGGTGAGGGCTGGGAGAGTGGGCTCTGTGTTGAGCACACAGCCTCCGAACACGGTGGGTTGAGCCAGTGCCAACAGTGCCAGCACAAGAAATCCGCGTGCGTGACGACGGCTCTCTTCTGTGCTTCTGTTTCAGCTGCACCTCCATTAGGATCGGGAAGTAGGAGGACACTCTCCAGAGTCCCTCTTCCTGCTCATTTCTTTCCTTTTGCACATAAACATCTACCGAAACATCATAAATGATCCAAGAGTTGGGTTTATAACTGAACATCTTAAATCCCTAAATTCTCCCTGGAACTCAGGCCCGAGGAAACCTTGTTCCTGTATTGGCTCAGTGAGGACCAGAGTCTCTCAGATCTCTTCCAGCTTGGGTCCTCTGTGACTCTGAGATATGACTGGGGGCTCCTTAGGTGTGATCTCTGCCTCCACCCCCACCCCCGCTCTGGGATTTGTCCAGGAAGCTGTCACTAACACACTGAGATGTGTAGCAAGCGGAGCATGCAGGAGGCTCACCAGAGGCAGCAGACGTTGCTTCCAGGAGCAGCTTGCAGAAGTGTTAATTTCTGAGAATTACATTAGCGTGTTATGGGGTGTTGGCAGTCGGGAGTCGGTGTGTGGGTGGGGGTGGGATTGGTTTGGGGGGCTGCACCCCCATCGTACAAGCTTTCTCAGGGCTGTGTCTGCCTAGGTTGCTTCAGTGCTGGTAGTCACGTCCTCCCCCAGCAGGAGGACAAAGGGAAGGTTCTCTGTAGAGACAGGGATGAGCAGGTGTGGATTTCACTGGAACAAAGGCTTAGAAAGGGTGTGGGGCGCAGTCTTCAGGCACCCGCCATGGAGAGTTTGGTGCTTTAATTCCTTGTGGCACCTGCTTTGCTTTCTTCCCCGAGTCAAGGAGAATTTGAAGGTGTGGGGCAGGGGAAAGGAGAAGGCAGAGATCATAGCTAATAACTACCATTTTTTGAGAACTTTCTGTGTGCTGGAGATTCCATGTGGATAGTCAGGTTGAGTGACATGATTAAAGTCACAGCTAATAAGTAGTTTAAAAGAAACATTTGAATCCAATCCATTTTTTCTTATCTCTCGCTCCCTCTTTCCCATCCTCCCTCCCACCCTCCCTCCTTTGCTTCCAGCTGGGGATAGAACCCAGGGCTTCAGACATGCCTGACTTAACCCCGTATTTCATATAAATATCATGCTCCTTCCCCAGAATGCTCCTTAAGTGACTCTTTTTCCCAAACACTGGATAGAGGATTTTCTAGTTTGTTCGATATTGTGATACTGAGATTCTCCACCCACACTTCCTTATATCCCTATGTTTCAGAGAACATTGCATCCAGATATCTGGCAGCTGAGATAGAGTACCTTCTGGGAGGTCTGGGGCTCAGAAGTCCCCCCACACCTGGCATCTGGGCTTTCCTGCTCGGTTGTTTCTGGTCTGTCCCAGGGAAGGGGACTCCCAGCTCACACAGAAGAAAGATTAAAAATGAAGAGGTCAGCCGGGTGTGGTGGCGCACGCTTGTAATCCCCACGCTTGGGAGGCGGAGACAGGAGGATCGCACAGGTCAAAGCCAGCCTCGCTGGCTTAAGAGACCCTGTTTCCAAATAAAAATATAAAATAGGTCTCGGAGCATAGCCTGGAGGTAGAAGGGTTTCCAGGAACCTCAGTACCACCAAAAAAAAAAAAAAGAAGAAGAAGAAGTAGTCAAGGATAACGTTAGTTCTTTGATATAAGCGAATCCTTAGGGTTGGTTTTGAGAGGTTCTTGGTGTTCAGTTTATTAGCTAGTTAATGCGTTTGTTTTTTTTCCTTCTGGTGTTTGGTTCAGTCCTTATGGATATAGAAGTTCAGGTCAACGCTTCTGTCTGCCTTTGGACCAGATCCAGGTGCCTAGAGACAGATGCCTTCCTTTGATTCCCAGAAACAGGAGGGAAGGCTTGCAGGGTTTGGAGTGAGCATGTTCACCTGCGGCTGAGGCTGCGAAACCTGTTGAATGAAGGTTTTGGATTTGATGTTGCCATTATTTCCTGATGGTAGGGGTCACAGGCAGAGGCCTCCTGGTCACTGTTGTCATTGACATTGTCTTTGCTGGTATCCACGGTGTGTCTGCCACCTGTCAGGCACTGCACACAGCGTTTTATAATCACTACCACTTTCCCCTGAGGTCATCTTTTGCCAGGAAAGGAAACTAAGAGAAGTTAAGAATTTTTCCAAAGTCAGAAAAAGACAGAGGAAAGAGACTTCCTCTGGCTAGGAAAGAGACAGAGTTGAAATTGAACTGTTTTTTGGGCCCAGGAGTTCTCTCTGCGACTTCACACACACATGGTTGTCTTGTACCTTGCATGGAAGTCCTTTAGTATGAGGTACGCTGCCTGGATTGTGCTCCTCGGCTCTCTGTGTGACACATCAACTTGCATGTGGATCTCTCTCCTCTGCTTCCTTGACTTAAGCAATAAGCCTTAAAAGCTCAAGATTCTGCACCCTCCCTCCCCGAGTGATGGTTGACGAGATTCTTCCTTATGCGTGAGTCTCCTCTTTCTGTTCTCACTCTTTCCTGTCCTCTCCATGGGATGTACCCAGTTTGGCTTATTAGTTCTGTCTCCTCAACTCCAAATGGAGAGCAAATTTTAAAAGATGAGGGAAATTCAAGGAGGAGGCCACCAGCTTACCTTGGGCCTTAGTTTGTTTTCTGCTGCTATAACAAAATGCCACCAGCGGTGTACTTTATGAACGCTTGATGTTTACCTGGCTTTGGTTCTGGAGGCAAGGGTCTCATGGTATGGCACCAGCATCCATGAGGGACGTTGTGCTGCAGTGTCATAGCAAGCTAGCACATGCCAGAGGGGAAATCAGCCCACACTTGTCCTCGGGAACCCACTCCTTCCGCCAGGGCATCAATCCATTCGTGAGGTGGCGCCCTCAAGGCACAGCCAGCTCTTGAAGGTCTTCCTTCTCAATACTTTAGAGTAGCAGTGAACTCTCAACCAAGGTTTTGCAGGTGACTTTCAGTCATAGCTCCTTGTTAATATATCCTGCTAGGCTGCCTCAGCACACCAGAGCGCCTCACATACTCCGGGGGTTGTAATCCGGATGCTGGGATTTCTTTGGTGATTTCTAAAGGAAATGAAGACAAGTTGTTGAAAGGGTTTGGAGAGAAGAGGATGGGGTGGGGGAGTCTGAGGGCACCTACCCCTACTCAGAGGAGCCTTCTAGGTGTTAGGGATTGGCCTGTAACAAAAGCTTCAGTCAAGTCCAATCCTGTCATTTTACGGAAAAGGAAGATGAATCTTTCCTCAAACCAGTGTCAGCTCCAGGGTTGTGTG
This sequence comes from Muscardinus avellanarius, assembly GCF_963383645.1. Taxonomy (NCBI): domain Eukaryota; kingdom Metazoa; phylum Chordata; class Mammalia; order Rodentia; family Gliridae; genus Muscardinus; species Muscardinus avellanarius. The sequence goes on from NC_137797.1 coordinate 91,999,850, forward strand.
ACCCGTTAACCCACTGAGAGCCGGAACACGCTCCCATCCTCCATCAGCCCCCGGGGTTTCCATAGTCACGTAACACCTGGTTTCTAAGTGACTTCACTCCTGACGGGGCCTTAAGGAAACAGTAAAATTCAAATTTTCTAAAGGCAAGTCAACAAGTCTTTCTCTTTATCCCATAACAGAAAAGTGTTTGACTTCATGTCCCCTGTTAGCAATCCTTCATCCCCCACAGTCATGAATTTGGTCTTTGACCTTGAATACATCTGTGGCTTCTTTTTCAGCTTTAAGTTTTTTGTTTTCTTTTTTTCCAGTAGGGGCAATAAATCCTAGATGTATGTAATGGAGTATGACATGAGAGGAAGAGCATTGTAAAGGGGCCTCATCTCTCACACCCTTTAGGAACAAAGTGTTGTGTTTTTATAGTGCTCGTGGGCACTTTCCATTGCTGACCAACTCTACAGCAGTAAGGTTGACAGAGATCAGAGTATAATCTTTTCTTTTCTTTTCTTTTCTCTTTTTTTTGTGGAACTGGGGATGCAACCCAGGGTCCTTTTACCTCCGGACTGCACTCCCAGACCTATTTTTTAATATATATTTTATTTGGAAACAGGGTCTCTGAGCCAGCTTAGGCTGGCTTCGAACCTGCATGAACCTCCTGTTTCAGCCTCCTGAGCCCAGGGATTACAAGCGTGCGCCACCACGCCCGGCCTTATAGTCTTTGTTTTCTAAGAGTGAAAATGGATTGGGAGAGGTTACAAAGCTGATTAAGTGACAACACCCTGCTTCACGATCCCTGTCTCCTTATTCTGAGTCCAGCTCAGTGAAACATGATGTGTGTGCTGCTGGGTCGCTGGGGTGACCTTTCCCTACAGCCTGGGCATCGTCTCTTGTTGCTGAGGAGCTTGTTGGCAGTGCCGCTTTTCTGAGATATGGGGGAAGCAGTGCAGCCAGGAAGCTGGGCCACGTCACCACGTGGCCCAGTGGGAGTGACACTATCCTGGCCCTTCTCCTGGGAGACCTATCTTGGGAGCTGACCCAGGGTGGAGCTGACAGTGGGATTTCCTTTCTTGTTCCTTGTAGATGGTAAGGATTTAAAAATGTCTCTTGAAACATTCTTTGGCTTGTGGCTGGGTAAGTGCCAAAGTTCATGGCTTTCAACCTCTGAGCATTACCAAGTAGTGGAGTAGTTGGGGCTGGAAGACGTTCATCATAAGCAGTTCTCGTTTTGATCAACAAGCAAAAGCTCTTTCTTACCTTGAATTTATTCTCAGACCATCAGACTTTCTTCAAAGAGAGTTTAGGGCTCTTCGAAGAGAATGAAGTCTTACAATTCTTAGAATCTAAGTGGGGTGTTAGCTTTCTCTCACTGTGACAAAATACCTGAGGTAATCAACTCAAAGGAGGAAGGTGCATTTTGGCTCATGGTTTCAGAGGTTTGAGGCCATGGTCGCTTGGTCTTGTTGCTTTGGGCTTGTGGTAGAACAGTATATATCACAGCAGGAGCACGTGGCAGAGAGCCTGTTCCCTTCATGACAGCAAAAAAGCAGAGAAAAAGAGAGAGAGAGACAGACAGACAGCTGACTGGCTGCTGGGGGTTTAGTAGTCCCTTATAGGGCAGGCCCCAGTGACCTGACTTTTGCCCACTATTTCTCACCTCCTGAAAGTTCTTAGCGCCACCTGGAACACATGGGCCCTCGGGGACGTTCAAAGTCCAGACTCTAACAAGTGATGATACAGTGGAGCGGTGTTTGGATCTTAGAAGTAGACAGCTTGCCCTGAATGGTCTGTGCACCTGCACTTCTCCTTTGAGGGTCCAACCCCCTCCATCATGGATGCTGGTTCCTCCCTTCGGTGGCACCCCACACTGCACTTCTCCAAATTCCACTGAGTCCTCTAAAGACTCCGACTCACTCCGTCACCGTCTCTAGACCACCCTGTCCCAGGTTGACTTTTGAAGTACCTAGTGCCTCCCGCATCCTCGGAAGGCACATTGCCCAGGAGCTTGTTAGAAACGTAGCACGGCAGGCCCACCCTGATGGGCTGGGGCACCCATGGGTGTGCCGTGGAGCATTTGCTTGCACAGAAGTCTCAGGCTGTTTATCACCTTCTGTTATTGTCAACTCTTCCTGATACTGTCTTGGCACAGAGCAGGCATTAATCAATATCTGTATATTGACAGCTACCATTTACTAAAAAAAATTGCAAGAGCATCTGGAGAATTGAATGAGATGTGACAAGCATGCTTATGAAAGTGTGTTACAGAAGAGGCAAGACCGGGCATCAAGGGATAAGCCTGTAATCCTCGTACGTGGAGGACAGATAGGAGGATTGCAGGTTCGAGACTTAGCAAGACTTTCAGCAGGCTAGTGAGACCCTGCTTTAAAACAAAAATTCGAAAGGGCTGAGGAGTTCAGAGGTAGGCCCTTGGGTTCGATCCACAGTATCAAAAGGAAAAAAAGGAAAAAGAAAGGCAAGCCAAAGTCAGAGGATATACTTAAATAATTTGAGTCTACCAAACGAGGCAACAGTGCCTGGTAGTGAACACAGTCTGGCTGCTGTGAGGACCTGGAAGAGCTGGGGTGTGCCGGAAAGCGCACCATCGCCGCCACCTGCTACGGAACGCCCTGCCCCTCTCCCCTCAGTATCTATGCAGCACAAAACAAACTCCTGGAAGGTGAAATCCAGCTGAACAACCGTCCTGGCAGCTCTTGTGAGTTCAGCTAGAAAGTCAGCAAGGTTGTGGCCACGGAGTGGGAATGCTCTCCTCCTCTCTTTCAGTTCACCTCCAGGGACCTGCTTCCAGATGATGAGCAGGGGCGGGCAGAGCTAGGGCTGCTCTTGTGTGGCAGGGAGGGAGTGTGGACATGTCAGATTGCACAAAGGTTTCTTCCCAGTGGCAGGCAGTGGCGCCAGCATCTCGTAGATCTCGTGGAGCTCCTAAGTTGTTGTGCCTTTACTTTGGAGGACCAGAGGCTGAAGAACTTGGAGACCTTATAGTTGTTGTCTTAGATCTATACTGATGACTTTTTATGTGCCTTACTTTTTTTTTTTTTTATGCTAGGCATTAAATCCAGGGCCATTCCACCTCCTTGCTGTGCCCTGACCCCTTTTTATTTTGAAACAGGGGTCATTAAGTTGTCAAGGGCCTTGGAAAGTTACTGAGGCTGGCCTCAAACCTGTGATCTCTTGTTTCAGCCTCCCAAGTGCTGGTTTTAAAGGTGTGCCTCACCATGCTCAGCGTATGCTTTACTTTTCACTGTGTAACAACATGATGTCTGTCTGCAGAAGACATCTGTACGTGGCTGAACTCACAAGTGTATTTCAAGCTCTTTGAAGTTGAAAGTCGTTAAGTTAACCAGCTGTACGATCATTTCCTTTATCTTTATTTAAAAAAAATAGAGGGTATCCCATGTTTTATGCATGGGATCCAGTTTACTTACTGCATTTGATCTTGGTATAAGTCATGTTAAATCAGTCATGTTAACATTTTAACTTGAATGAATTGAGGCTTCCGGTTTTACAGTGACAGATCAGGCAGTGAAAAGCTAAGATATGAACAGAACTTAATGTCCAGTTCACAGTCTTGATTTCATGACAGCCATGTGTATAAACCCTGAGGTTTAGAGGAAAGAGGACCACATCTTGGAGTTTACAACAAGACAAGCACCTCAATCTTCCCCGAAGGGGCGTGAATTGCCCACACTTGTTTTTAACCCAAGGGTCTTCTACTGAGACCTCCAGGCCTCCTTTGCTTTGTATTTTATTTTGAGCCCGGGTCTTGCTAAGTTGCCCCAGCTGGCCTTGAACCTGTGATTCACCTGTCTTAGCCTTCTAAGTAGCTGGAATTACAGGTGTGTGTCGCCACGTCTGGTGATTTACCTGCTCTGTAAGGGCAGACGCTGTTCATCTTACTGGAGTAAGGCCAAGCTGGTTGGTGGGCCGCCTTGCTCCTTCAGGGTGAGTGGTGGCCTCAAGAACACAGGCTGCAGGATTTGCCTGAACAGTTTATGGGCCGGCTGGAGAGCAAAGAGGAGAAGCTGTGCCCATCCAGCCTCGCGGGGCAGCAGCTTTGCTCTGATCACAGCACATGGTTCATTTGCAGGATTTCTCGTCTGTAGTCATGCTCATATTTTCTCTGTGATTTTAAAATATCTCTTTCCTTCCAGTTCAAACTACTCAGTCCATTTCTCCCCTTCCTCCATACTGACTATTGAACCCAGGGTGCTCTACCCTGAACTATACTCCCAACCCTATTCTTTTATTTATTTTTATGTTTTTGGTGGTACTGGGGTTCCTGGAAACCCTTCTACCTCCGGGCTACACTCCCAGACCTATATTATATTTTTTATTTGGAAACAGGGTCTCTTAAGCCAGCAAGGCTGGCTTCAAATCAGCGCGATCCTCCTGTCTCTACCTCCCAAGTGTGGGGGATTACAAGCCTGCGCCACCACGCCCGGCCCTATTCTTTTATTTTGAAACAGGGTCTCATTAAGTTGCAGAGGTGCCACCACTGTGCCTGGCTAATCCATCCTCCATACTCTGTGTGTGTGTGTGTGTGTGTGTGTGTGTGTGTGTGTGTGTGTGTTGCTGGGGATTGAACCCAGGAGTTTTCTACTTCTGAGCTATACCCCCAGCCCTTTTTTATTTTTTGTGTTTTGAAACAGGGTCTTCCTAGGTTCCTGAGAGTCTCACTACTTTGCCGAGGCTGCCCTTGAACCTGTGATCTCTAGTCTTGGCCTCCAAGCCCTCAGATTCCAGGCATGCAGCACTGCAGTGCCCAGCTAGCCCATTCCATGCTCTTTAAAGTGTGAAGCAAAGCGAGTGTGAGCCTCGGGGAGGGGCTCACAGCCCTTAGCTCCTGCTCAGAGTCAGGATCCTGCCCCCAACCCGCAGCAGTGTGCTGAAGAGCAGAGGGAGGGGCCTTCCCTGGGGAAGAGGGCAGGAAAGACCAGAGGCTAAAAATAGACAGCTGGTAAGAACCTGCTCACTGCCCCCTCAGGTCACATGTGGTCCTCCTGTGATAACCGAGCTCAGAGTGGAGTGCATTTTGGAATGGAAAAGAGAAAAATAACTCCGACTTAATAAATATTACCACTAAGTATAAACTTTTACTAAATTTAGGTAAGAGGAGCTTTCCCCGAGCACCTCCTGGGTTTGGATGTGTGTCCCTGATCATTCTGGGGAGGCGTGTGTTTGTGAGTGTTGTGTGTCCACACGAGTGTGCAGTGTGTTTCTGCAGGTGTGTGGCACCTAAGGTGGTTCAGGTGTGCTACTTAGGACTCTGGGTAGGTATTCTCACAAAGGCTTTGCCTGAGAGATCTTCTGTACATATAAAGAAAGAAGTGTCCCGCTTCGCAGGCATGTCAATGGACGTGCACGGAATGGAAGCAGCTCCCGGGGTCATGTTTGCAGGACACAGAGCCTGGGTCAGGTCTTGCAGGGGAGGCAGAATGGTTGCAGAACAGAGGGTCAAGTGCAAGCCATCCCTGCTGTTCTGCTTAGGGCATGCTTGACAGGCAGCCTCATTCCCCTTCTTTTTGTTCTTTTAAGAAGCAGGAATGCTTCCGCACTGAGCCAAGGAAACTGAAGGTCTTCCATGCTTAAAGCAGAGGCAGGGGGACCTGCTCTGGTTAAAGGTAGCAAAAATCCCTTCTGTACTCCCTGGGAAGCCAGAGGGGACTCTAAGGAAGACTCCAGAAAGTACTTGAGATGCTACCTGCTTTAGGTGATTTGTACCTGTATGTCACATCTTTCTCCAAATATTTAATATCCTGTTTTTATTGGGGAGGGGTTCCTACCCTAATTTTCAGTGGTTTTGAATAACTTCATAAGATTATTGCTCTTCTGTCCCTCTGGTGTGCCTCCGCCTTTTCCTGTAACCTGAAAAAGTAGCTGTGCTCGCCAGCAGACTACCCCCAGCGCTGTTCCGCCTGCTGTGGCTTGCGGACGGACGATGGCCACTGTGCTGAGCCGTACTTACGCGCTCCTGCGGTGCTTGGCCTATGTGACTCATTCCATTCCTTTTATCTTGGTCAGCTAGCTAAATATAGCCCCTTCTTTCTCTCATCCCTTCTTTCTCCCATCTCTGGGCAGAAGAGATGCCTTGCCTGGGCTTTGATGTGGCGGGCTGGGCTGGCAGGGTTCTTGTTTGGGTGGGTGGGGAGAGCCTGGTGGAGGTGGAGGAGTACACTGTCACCAGTGATGTCCAAGTCTCAGGGAATAGCTTTCCAGAGAGGAGAAAGCAGTTCCTGGTGCCAGTCTTGCTGTTGTTTGGCTTGGAGGAAGCCTGTGTGTGGGTGAGCTGGGTCTTCTTAGTTTGGGCTCCTTTAGCAGGTGGCTGCCATCCTCACACAGATCCTGGGCAGGTGGGGGCTGGGTGCTCAGAGGGCCTGGAGCAGGTGTCAGCTCTGCCTGCTGCAGAACAAGCTGGCCAGGGGCCCGCCTTCATCCTGAGCCACAGTGAACTTCGCCCAAGATGCTCCCTTAGTCTGATTTTTATGTACATTAATGGAGGAGGGCAAAGCAAACAGGCGCTTGGATGGTTTTCAAACAGGCTGTTGGCTGGCCATCTTCCTACTCCGCTGTGGAGCTGAGCTGAGCAGAGCTGGGGAAGGAAACATGGAGACAGGTGGACCTTCCCTAACCGTAAAGATGCTCTTGGGAAAAGGTAAAAGCGCTGGGGAGAATCACAGTGTGAGAAGCAGTCAGCTCACAGGGTGTAGATTGAGTCTAGCCTGGAGTAAGTATTTGATCACATATTTATTGCCATAATCTTGATTTTGCACCCAAGTCTTGCCATTTGAAAAACAACAGGGTCCCAACTTGTAGCATGTTTGTCATTTATAGACAGTTAAGATCTTTGGTGTGGAGGAGTATTAGTGGAACAGCACAGTGATTTCTGAGTGACCATTAGGAGAACCTGCTCCTGCCCAAGCCTCTTCCGCCTGCACTGCTGAGGCAGGTCTTGTCCTGGGCCAACAATTTGAGGACTCAGCAGCCTGTGCTTCTCTTGACATGTTCAACTGCACTGTATTTACAGCTAAAATTGCAGCTTCTCGAGCCCTGCGGGTGTGGCTCAAGGCCCCGAGTTCCGTCCTATCACACGAGCCTGTGGCAGGCCTGTCTCTTGAAGCCTGGCCTCTTTGGCCTTTCGTGCCCAGCAGCTCGCTGCTCATTCTCAGGAGGGCTGTCCCACACTGTGGGGGCCCAACTGCGTGGAATGCTGCCCTTGTGCTGTTAGCAAGCGGAGGCTGGGTCGGCTCTGCTCTCCCTGCCTTTGACCTTATTGTTCGGGACTTAATGTAATAATATACTCCAACAGGCATTATGCTCCCACGTTAGCTTGGCTCTGCAGTTGTAAACAATATTTGCTCTGTAAGTTTTCTCCTTCACCCCTGTTCTCCTAGAACCCTGTGCCCTTAGCTGCTGCCACCCCCTCTCTCCTTGCATATTCTAACCTGGGCTAAACAGCTTCATTCATAGGATTGGCCAGTGTTTTCTGGGAGGAAAGTGCATAGAAAATAACTGAAACCCAAGACTCTCCAGCTATGGTGCATAAAGTAAAAATCGGTTGCTTCTGGTTAGACTTTAATGTCTGGATCAACCAGTCTTTCCCTTCTCTTCCCCACTGCTGTCTCTGCTTTGGAACCCTATTTGAAATTACACTGGCAGGCACATGCCTATGGGGACAAGTAACAACTTTCCTAAGACTGAATCTTTCCTTGGCTGGGAGCATGGGAAGATGCCTTGGTCACATCATGGGACAAAGACTTCCATTGTCAGTCGGGGTTGGGGGGAGGCCGCAGGTGTGGTCTGGATGGTCTGCTGCTTACACCAAAGGCAGTTCCGGTTCTCTCTCTCTCTCTCTCTCTCTCTCTCTCTCTCTCTCTCTCTCTCTCTCTCCCTCCCTCCCTCCCTCCCTCCCTCCCTCCCTCCCTCCCTCTCTCCCTCTCTCCCTCTCCCTCCCTCCCTCCCTCTGTGTGTGTGTGTGTGTGTGTGTATGTGTGTATGTGTGTTTTCCCCCAAAGAAAGGCTTTTCCCTCTGCTTTTCACAGTCTTCTATAGTTTAATACAAAACGAGGGTAAAAGGAGAACCATGCCTCACACCTGGCAGCCCTTTGTGATTCCACACACAGTGGTTGGTTTCAGAGACAGAACCTGCTCCACCTTCTCTGTGGTGATTGGTGGCTGATGATGTCACGGCATAAGATTCACACAGAATTTTTTTTCTCCACTTAAACAGGCCCCAGAGAGCAGCCGCAGAGCTCTTACTCTTGTTTCCTCTCCTTCACGCCATCAGCCGGGTTGGGGGAGGGGAGCCATTGCTTTGACTTATGCATGGAGCTGTCTCTGGCCCCTGGCCTGGGTGCTTCTCAGAGAAAGAGCCATTATATTTCAGGAAAATACATAGCACTTTTTTGCACTGAAGAGATTTTGGTCTGTCTGCTTTAGTTTCCTCCGTTAAGAGAGAGGCATTTTGAAGGAAGCCATATTCTGTTGGTCAAGAAAAGGTTAGGAAGAGGAGTTTACTTCAGGAGAATAAAGAATAATCAGAAACAGTTTACTTGGCTCCTTGCAGAATTTGGGGATTCTTTCTGCTGTTAGCCTTCTTCCACCATAGAGATAAACTTTAGCCACATAGTGAGAATTCTAGTGTGTGAATTAAAGAAATGGTACTGTTTCCCACTTACGGGCCTGAGGAGCAGAAGTTACTTGGGAGTTTACTATTGGGTGGACTCTGAGTTCTGCTTTCACTGTGGCATTTACCAGGCCTGCTATGGGGCAGAAGGACCAGTTGGGCTGCTGGTGACCTACAGGGCAGCCTGCCCTCAATCTCCCAGGTTGTGTTATGGTTGACATCAGGGGTTTGGATCATCTTCTACTGCCCAGCTGGATTGCTAGAATCATTAGACATTTGTCATCTGTATCTGCTCAGGTCATCTGCAAACCAATAGCACCACCCTAAACAAAGCTTTCTTTTTTATTAGAGGTCCGCTGGTCATTGTCTTCAGAAGCAGCAAGGTCTTGGAGCACCTGGAAACCTTTCTTCTTAGATTTTACACGTCGTCATTGCCAACTCACAGTCGTGAGTTGGCATTCAACCGTAACAGCCATTCCCAAGAGGCTTGGTGGGGAAAGCCACACCACTCTGATTAAGTGGAAGAGGCGAAGTATGGCTGACAGGCGACATCATTGGTGGGACAGAAGACTGGACAGGCGTCTCTCCCAACCCGCAGAGCAAACCTTGGTGGGACTGGGCTATATTTACTGCTCTGGGAGGACCCAGGACTTTGATTTGCTGGGCGAGAGGACGCTCTAAAGCTGGCCTGGCAACCACAGTCACTCAGTGCATGGCCTCCCATCGCCCACTTGGATTGAGCTTAATTCTGCCCTTCCCTGCAAGCGTGCAATCACTGGGCTATCTTTAGATATGTTGTGGTGTCGCTTCAACCCAGGAGAGACAGAACATTACAGTTGGTTTACATTTTCCTGCACAAAACACACATGCCCAAGATTAGACACATCTTTTTTTTTTTAATTCTGTGGACTCTTGCTCAGTTCTTTGGTTGAGAAACTCCTTTTGTTATTGTTGTTGCTGTAAGGTGGGGGAAGTGGAGATTTGCTGAATAGATGTGTCTGTAGGAGAGGAGGTCCATTTGAATGAAGAGAAGCCTCTGGTCACTCAGCTGATGGTGTCCTATGTCCCCACACTCGCCTTTTGCTTCCCCCATTCTCAGCCCTGGAGCTGCAGAGGGTCAGCAGGGTCAAGGGTTACAAACGCCTGCCCCTTGCCAGTGCTGAGATTCTGGTTTGATTGGTCTGGAGTGGAGCCTGATCAATGGCGTATTTTATTATTCTATGAAGGCCGATCAAATAGCTAATATCAGAGAATAGCAAAATGTAATTATTCCTCCTCCTCCTCCTCTTCCTCCTCCTCCTCCTTCTTCCCCTCCTCTTCCTCCTCCTCCTCCTTTGTGTGTATAGTAGTGAGGATTGAAAGCAGAGGCATTCTACCTCCAAACCACACCCCAGCCCTTTTGTTTTTGGGATGTTTGAAACAGGCTAGGTTGCTGGGAGTCTTGCTACCTTGCTGAGGCTGTCCTTAAACCCGTGGTCGTCCTGTCTCAGCCCTCCAAGTACTGGGATCACAAGTGTGCACCACCGTGCCTGGTTGGTACTGCCTGAATTTTATGAACAGTGACAACTGCTGCCTGATGCAGCATTTGAAGCTCAACTTGTCTTTACTTTTCCTCTTGTCATTTCCATCTTCTCCTGGGATCCCGTTTCCTGGGAAGAACCCCAAGTAGGATCTTCTGAGGGCTTTCCAGTCTGATGGGCTTCCTTCTAAGGTGCTTTTCTCCAGAAAAGCTCAAGATGATGGCCAGACACCACCATCATCTGCTGATTGGCAGGGTCCTTCTTCACCCCCAGGGATGACTGGGTTTCACCTTCGCAGACACTGGTACCTTTTGCTCACTTCTCTAATGAGAATGGCAGTTGATCTGTCTGTTGAAAAGATCATACCTTGGTACTTCCTTGCCCAGAGAGCTGGGCAGGAGCCGTCTGAGTCTATTAGGGCAAATACAGGCCAGAGAAAAGTGGTGTGGAGCAGCTTGAACTTCACTCAGTGCCCTCCAGGTAACCAAAACAAAGACTGGAATTGTAGGGTCCTTCAGCAACGATCAGGTACCTGCGGTAGGGGGAGATGTGCTCTACCTGGTCTGTTCATCCTGTGGCCTCTGAGAATAACTTGATGGCTTACTCATTTTTAGTAGGCAGGTGAAGGAGGAGCAGATTGACCCTTCTACCTGGGGTAGAAGGAATTTTAATTCCTCCCACCCTGACTGAATAGCTCTCAATGAACATTTGATGCCAGCCTGTCCTGCAAGGAAAGGCCTACAGCTATTCCTTTGAGAAAGTAATCTACAGGTCCAGATAATATTCTTTAACTGCCTTGGTTTTCTCTACCTAATTTCTGCTTGCTCCTTAGCCTAGATTCCCTTTCTGATCCCCTCTCAGTCTGCTATTGCTTCTGAGTTCACACATCCTCGGGCTTATGCTGCCTGTATGTCTTTCCTTGTGATTTTTTTTTCTCCCAGGCATGTCATATTCTTCCATAATTCCGCCACAAGACTTGACTGTTCCATGGAACCAGTCCTTCGCTGTCCTGTTGATTGTTGGGTTTGGTTTGGGTATCCTAAAGTTGGGTCCTGTGAATTTCACAACTTTAATCAGGTTCAGTTCTCTTTTTTATACTGCACAAATGCTTTTCACATACAAAAAGCCTTGTTTTTGGAGTTGTGTCCAATGCTCAGAAGGGGCAGATATTAAAGTGGCAGCTGATTGATACATTGAGAGTGCCAGGCCTTATCACTTCCCTGCCCAGCCTTGTGTCCTTGGCCTCAGAGTTATGAAGTCCAGAGCCTTCTCGGGCGATCTGCAGGCATGTTCTGACCCAGGAGAGTGCAGGACTTGCATGACTTACAGCGCTAGCTGGAGGAGGACCTGCAGTGAACACAGTACACACACGTGTGCCTGCTTGAGGAGGCTCAGACCACTAGTGTGTGCAGTGGTCCTGAGTGTCTGCTGTGCCCATCATGCCCTGAGTGGTGGCTCTTCTGGCTGTCTAGCAGAAGGTAGGCCATAGCGGATGGGACTGTTTGCTCAGGTGAGGAACCTGACAAGACAGGAGCCTGGCTTCCCAGGTTACTCTCCAGCCAGGAAAGGCTTTTCATTTCTAAGCTTGGAAAGAAATACCTGTCTCTTTGGGGATATGATCGAAGCCACCTCATAGAGTTGCCGAAAGTGACAGGTCTGCTCTTCATGTGACACACAGAGTTGAGTCCGAGCCCATGACCTGGCTGAATCCACTGTCTAGTGTATTCCAGTTCTCACGGGCGTCAGCCTGCCTCTGGCATCTGGCCTTCCCCAGGGGTGGCAGGAACGCATGGCCGCACCTCGTCCCATAGTGCCTGCGTGTGGCAGTCAGGGCACCCATTCTCCTGCGTGAGTGCTGCTCCTCGCAGGGATGGCCTGCTGGGTGGAGTGCAGGCTGGCTTTTAGACCCAGCCCCTACCACTAAGGCTTGCACTGCTGTGCATGATGGGAGGGGTGGGAACAAGGGCTCCACAGACGTGCTCCTCCTTTATTACTTTTGGCTAGAGGTGCTAAGTGTCCTTGCAGTTTCAGCTGGAGCCAGAAACACTCTTGGGTAGAAGAGTAGACTTACCTTCACAGTGAAAAGTACTTCAGCCACTGCCAAACGTCCATTTAGTCCTTTTAGATGTGGCTATCAAAACATCATCTTGGACCAAGGGACTCCTAATTCATCTCGACACTTAAATCTTTTGTCCGAAGTTGTATTTGACACCAGAGTACAGCACGGTTGCCTGCCAAGTTGAAGCTCTGTGAATACACAGAGGCCAGGCGCGGCCTCCCGCTCTGGTAAGGGCAGCTCGGCGAGGAGACACGCCAGCCCCACCAGGGCTCATCAGGCCTGTACTTGGAGCTGCGTTCCCAGCTGAGCCCTGCTGACCATGGCAGTGGTCAGACGGTGCCTGTCTGTTTGCATGAGCTCTCTGGGAAGGTACGCATTTGCATTTCATTTCTGACACTTTGGAGTTCTTTAGGAGAGAGTGGAATCATTTGAGTTTTAAAGTGAAGCACTCTTGGGTTTGAATGCTGTCCTCTTCAGTTTATTAACTGAACAAATCATTTACTTGTGACCTTTATTTTTCTCATTTCTGTAGTAAGAATCATGATAGTTCTTACAGGATCGTGTGGGGGTAACTTTATAAAGTGCTTGGCACATGCTCAACACAAAAGAAAGTTAAGTAGGCCGGGTGCGGTGGCGCACGCTTGTAATCCCGGCATTCAGGAGGATCGCGGTTCACGGCCAGCCTCAGCTACTTAGTGAGGCTCTTATCAACTCAGTGAGACCCTGTTTCAAAATAAAGAATAAAAAAGAGGGCAAGGGGTATAGCCCGGAGGTAGGATGTCCATGGGTCCCACCCCCAGTACCGCCAAAAAAAAAAAAAAAAAAAGAAAGAAAGTTAAGTAAATGGTACGAGCAACAAGTCAAGAACAGATCCCCTGTACCTCCTTCCAAAAAGCAGGAGTATTTGTGGAATCTTATACTGAGCTTGAAATACAGTTGCTACGAGCATTGGCAAGAGGAAGAAGAGAATGTGTGTGTGTTTGGTAAGTGATTTGTTGCTTCATTCAGATCTTGACTGTTTTAATGCTGGGAATGAGATAAAACAGAGTCCTGACTCCCAGGTACCCACACATCTGGGGAGACAACCATGTTAGCTGGCTACTAGAGAATAACTAAACTTTATAGGTGCTGTTATGGAAGTCAGTGTGGGATGCGGTGAGGTTAGCAATCTGTGGTAGCAATCTATCTTCATGTTTTTGGGGGAGGGTTGGTACTAGGAATTGAGGCCAGGGGCATTCTACTTCTGAGCTACACCCCTAGCCCTATTTTCTATTTTTATTTTGAAACAAAGTCTTGCTAGGTTGATGAGAATCTCACTACTTGCTAAGTCTGTCTGTCTTCCAACCCGCGATCCTCCTGCCTCAGCCTCTCAAATGCAAAGATTACAGGAGTGCGCCACCACGCCCAACTTGTTTGATTTTTTTTTTTTTTAATAAGTGTGGGACTGAAATAGGTGAGGGAAATCTAGAACTTTGACATTATCCAATTTAAAATTATGTCCTTGGAGGAAAGGACCTATATTAAAACAGTCAAGGAGTATATTTCGGGCGTACTTAAAAGAGATGACATAAAGAAGCAGAGGGGGGAAACACAGGGAATTTTTCATTTCATCAGATGCCATTGGTAGCTTGCTGCATGGCTTCGGGACAAGTGATTTCACTTCTCTCAGCTCCTGCATGCTCATCCTTCAAGAGGCCGCAGTAGCATCTGCCTCCCGTCTTCCTAGAATGATGGAGGAGCGAGTGGGATGATCTCCATGAAGGTACCTTGAGGAGCATGCGTTGTGGGGCGCATGCGGAGCCACCGGCACGGTGGACAGATGTCACTCTGCCCTTGTAGAGGGAGAGATGGCTTTAAGACGCAGCTAGAGAGCAAACCTGTGAAAGGACTCAGCCTGAATCCTTCCCATCCTTCACACTTCTGCGTTAGCTTACCTGCTCACAAAAGCTTCCCCGGCCAGCTTGTGTTAGGGCCTCTCCTGTTTTCCTGTCACCATGACCCGGCATATTTTGCAATTATAGTGTGATTCACTTATTTATTGTGTGGACTCAGTACCAGGAACAGGCACTCCGTTTTCATTCATCAATGTAAGTTTAATGCCAAGCACAGGGCCCAACAAAGACTGTGCACTGAATACGCAGTTCATGAACTGGAGGGCGGCAAGGCACGTTGGTCTTCTGTCGGAGGCACGTTTTGGAGATGCTGGGTGCACACGTCACTGGCGTGCCCCTGAGCAAAGGGTGCAGGGGAACGTGTGCGTCTGGGGACGGTGCTGCAGCACCAGAATACAAGTTCTAAATGCCACAGCTGGGATTCTTGGCACCTCTTTGGCCGCCCCCTCGTGCACCTTTGCAGACTCTACGCTCGGCTTGCGTTCAGGGCACACACTAAATTCATAACTCTGACCCTTCAAAAGGGGAGGCTCACTCCGGACAACAGAACTTGATTCCAGGGAGTTGTGAGCTGCCCAGGCAGGGAGCATGTATCATATTTGCTATTTATAAAGCACACAACCCTGGCTCTGGTCAGAAGCCGCACCCCATTGGGCTCCCAGCTGTCTGCCAGATCTTATGCCAAGCAGTGTGGTCCCGAGTTCTTCCTCTGTATGTGAGGCACAGGGTGGATTCCATCCACATGCCTCCTGGTGTCTCAGATTGCTGTACTCTCAGGACACAAAAGGTTCCCTTCCTCCCTCCCTCCCTCCCTTCCTCCCTTCTTCCCTTTCTTCCTTGTGCCGGGGATTCAACCCAGAGACATTTTACCTCCAAGCTACACCCCCAGCCCTCCCTTTTTGACATAGAGTCTCACTAAGCTGCTAAGGCTGACCTTGAACCTGCAGTCCTCTTGCCTCAGCCCCCCAAGTACTGGGAATTATAGACACATGCCACTACACCCAGTTTCTTTGCTTTCTATCTTTTTTTTCTTTTCTTTCTTTTTATTTCCTTTTACTGGAGATAGAGCCCAGGGACATTGTGAGCCACAGGTTGCTGAGAGTCTTGTAGCTTTCTAAGGCTGTCCTTGAACCTGTGATCCTTCTGTCCCAGCCTCCCAAGTATTGGGATTACAGGTGTGTGCCGCCATGCCTGGAGATCTTCCTGTCCTCTTTGAATTGGTAGTTTAACATATATTTTATAAATTGCACAAATCCTGGGTGCACAACTAGATTTTTTGCATATGTAACTACTAAGTGTGTCCAACAAGGTTCAGTCAGGGGATTGAGCCTGTGAATTTTGGGGGAAAGGAGGTACTATAGGAATTAGTTCTTACACAACTGTAGGATGAGTTGAGAAAGTGGGTCTCCAGAGGGGGAGGTTGGGAGGCCAGAGAGGAGTCCCTTTCTAGTCCCTGCAGCACCAGCATGGGTGGGCAAGTCAGGGTTTCCAGGGAAACCTGAGAAGCCAAGCACAGGTGTTGCTGAAGTAGAGACAGTGAAGGGAGCTCCCTAAGGGCTGCAGGGAGGGCTGCCTGGGGAGCTGTGGCCAGCAGATCCACAAGGCACGTTGTGGGGCAGCCGTGGGAAGGAACAGCTGCGTGCCCAGACGGGAGACAAGAAGGACAGGAGACGAGTGGATCCACACCTGTGTCTCTGTTCCTTCCCACACGCTCCCGCTCAGACCATCAGAGAGTAATGGCAGCTGCCTCAATTTCCCCTTCCAGACATGAGGGAAGTTCCCCTTTCTTGGCCAGTTCTAACTCAGAACTCCGTCTGGGGACCCTGGGAAACGGTGCCCAGCTTGATCAAATTGACATCTCGCCACTGTGTCCAGGTCGGGAACCGGAGTCCCCAGCCCTGCCGTGCCGACTGACGGCCTTCTCCTCCCCCAGCCCCAGTGCTGGGGATGGGACCGGGTTGTGTGCATGCTAGACATCGCCAGCACCTGACTGACTTCTGTACCATAGTTTTGAATTTTGTTTGTTCTTGATCTCCATATACCTGGAGTCGTGTGTGTGTGTGTGTGTGTGTGTGTGTGTGTGTGTGCGCGCGCGCGCACGCACACATCTCCCTCTCTCCCTCCCTTCTTTTGCTGTCCTTTAATCTGTGTGCCTGTATGTCACGGTACAGTGGGTCCTGTGTATCCGCGGTTTTGCCTGGGTTCTGCATGTGTCTGTACTGAAAACACACGGACTTTTTTTTCCTTGTTGTTGTTTACTAAACAATGAAGTACAAAAACTATTTGCATAGCATTTACACTGACTTGGGTTTTAGTAAGTTGGCTTTAAAGTACATGGGAGGATGTGTCTAAGTTATACGTAAATACTGTGCTGTTTGATATAAGGTACTTGAGCACCGTGGATTTTGGTATTGGAGGGAATCTCTGAGCCAGTTTCCTGTGGATATTGAGGGATGACTGTACATGTTTTGCTTTTTTGCTGCTGTATGATAGCAATCCATTTTACAACTATAACTGCAGCTTATTTATTGTTTGGCTTTGAGGGTCATTTGGGTTGTTTCGGTTTTGTAGTCTTAGGATAAAGCCAATTTGAACATTCTTGTGCTTGCCCTGTGGTCAGCGTAGACATTCATTTCTGTCAGATGTGTCCCTAAGAACGGACCTGCTGAGATTGTGGGGAGAAGTATGTTTAGTTTCAAGAAACACTGCCGAGGTCTTCCAGAGTAGCTGTCTAGCGGTGCTCTGGTGCCGCGGTCTCAGGTGTTCCCTCGCACTGCCTGCTCTGTTTGTCAGTCTGTAACTTCAGGCATTTTCATGAGGATTGACTTCCCTTTGTGGGTCTAACTGCCATTTTCCTGATGGCCCGTAAGTAGAACACCTGTCACTTTGCTTTTGGTTGTTTGAATGTGCTCTTGTGATGTGTCAGGTCAAATATTTTTGCCTGTTTTCCATTTAGTAACTTTTTTTTTCTTATTGGCTTGTGCAGTTTTCTAAATAAATGTTTATTACGTGAGACTTTTCTTGGTTACATTTAACACTTTAGTTTTAAAGAGCTATAGTCCTTCTGAAGCAGAGGGCAGATGAAGTTGCGAGCATATTATTAGAGGGAAACTTTGAAGAAAGTGTGATTATGTATTGTACCTTTTTCAGGGAATTAATACACTGGACATTGGAAGTTAACAAGCCAACTTACATACAGCTTTTAAAACACTCATGGACCAACTATTCCTGCTTTTAAAAAACACAATTTAGCCAGGTGTGGTGGCGCACGTTTATAATCCCAGTGGTTGGGAGGCTGAGACAGGAGGATCGCACAGGTTCAAAGCCAGCCTCAGCTGAGTGAGGCTCTCAGCTACATAGTGAGACCCTGTTTCCAAATAAAGTATAAAAAAGGTCTGGGAATATAGCCTGGAGGTAGAAAAGCCCCTGGCTTCCATCCCCAGTACCACAAGAAAAAAAAAAAAACCCACAATTTATCTAAAGAAATCCTAAGAGTACCAGTTACAGTTATTTGTTTTATCAGGATGGTGTTATTTCAGTGAATGAACATGTTTAGCAAAGGCTGGTGCATGTGCTGCATACGTAGCGTCACATTTGTAAAATGGTGTTTCTTAAATGCTGCTTGCACGTGTGAATCAGAACAGTCTTATTTCAGTGAATGAAGGCACTTACCATAGTAGGTACCCATAATGCACTGTGAATGTTCCAAAGCATGCCGACTGCTTTTCTCAAGGTAATCATTTCAGTAGATTAACACAATATGTGAAGGTACCTGTTAAAAAAAATACCCAGCCGGGTGTGCTGGCGCCACCACGCTTGTAATCCCCGCCCTTGGGAGGCAGAGACAGGAGGATTGTGCAGGTTCAAAGCCAGCCTCCCTGGCTTAAGAGACCCTTTTATTTATTTATTTATTTATTTATTTATTTATTTATTTATTTATTTGCAGTACTGGGGTTCCTGGATGCCCTTCTATCTCCGGGCTACACTCCCAGACCTATTTTATATATTTTTTATTTGGAAACAGAGTCTCTTAAACCAGCAAGGCTGGCTCTGAACCTGTGCGATCCTCCTGTCTCTGTCTCCCAAGCGCGAGGATTACAAGCGTGCGCCACCACGCCCAGCTAGAGATCCTGTTTTTAAATAAAAATATAAAATAGGTCTTGGAATGTAGCCCAGAGGTAGAAGGGCTTCCAGGAACCCTAATACCACCAAAAAAAAGGAAAAAAAAAAAAAGCACCATTTATCTTGAGTACTTCTAGTGTACACTCATAAACCACAGCTTCAGTAGCCGGGCATCAGTAGTACACAACTGTAATCTCAGATGCTTGGGAGGTTGATGCAAAAGATAAGTTTGATGATAGTTGTAAGATTTTTAAAGAGAAAGGCTGGGAATATAGCCCGGTGGTAGAATGCTTGCCTCGCATGCACTTGGCCCTGGGCTCAATCTCCAGTATTACAAGGAACAAAAAAACCCTTTAATTCATTCTGTAAAGATCTATGTGCCATGGGTCTGTCACACTGCTGCTGAAATAGCACCTCAACCAAAAGAAACTTCTCGTCGCCTAGGAATTTAAAATCTAGTGGTAGGTCCTGAGGGAGCAAAGAACCTATAGAGAGGGAAGAGAGAACTCATTTAGAGAAGGCCTTGGGGAGGTGGGCAGGGAAGCCCTGTTGGATGAGTGGGTGCATGTTTACCCTCTCTTGGCTCAGACAAGGTTTAAGGACGTTGACGGATGAGCAGAGGTTCCAAGATGTGCAGACATGGGCGGGGAAGGGTGTTGTGAGCTGTGACACCAAACGTGCAGGAGAGAGCGTGGTGTGGCCCAGGAGCAGCAGGCAGATGTGTCCATCCGGATCCCAGGGTGCGTCTAGCGATGCGGGGGTGGGGGGTAGAGGTGAGGTAGGGCTCATTTGTCCCGACTGGCAGCCAGGGAGCTTAGCCTGCAAGTAAAATTGTGTCCTTGGAAGTATGCAAACAAGGGGTGATATAGTTAAGAGATACAAATATGAATTGGAATTTCACTTGAGCAGGGTCTCCTTGTGACAGTCATGTGTCAACAGCCAGAGGTGGAAGCAGCCAGCTGTCAGCTGAGGGGTGAAAGGTGAGTGAACTGCAGTGTGTCGTACAAGGAATATTATAAAGCCATAAAGGAAGGGGTCACCAGCAAACACTATGCTGAGCGGAATGAACAGACACAGAAGCACAGATACTATACTCGACTTAGTAGGTACCTAGAAAAGGCAGATTCATAGGGACAGAAAGCAGAAGAGAGACTATCACGTGCCACAGGGACTGGGGAGATGCGACGCTGATGCTTAATGGGTAGGGAGTTGCTTCTGGGAATGAGGAAAAGCCCCGAAATGGTGATGGTCACACGGCATTGCAAATGGACTTGACGCCACTCAATGGCACACTTAAAATGATTAAAATGGTGACTTCTATGATGTGTGAGTGTTAACACAATGAGGAATCAAACCAAACACGCCTCGATGAGTTTACATTCAGGAGACTTGCAAGAATCCAGGAAGAAATAATAAAGCTGATGGCAGTGAGGTTAGAAAGGAGGGAAGTTACGAGTGAAGAAGCAGGAACGTGTCCCGTGCCGCCCGCTTCCCCGCAGGGTAGCATGGGACATGTCCCTCGCCGCTTCCCTTATGTCCGCAGGAAGCACAGAGGCAGGGCGGCCACACCTGGAGCTCTGGCCTGGGCGGGCGGGCGGAGCACCAGGGTTGCTTTAACATTCGCCAGAGTGACTCCGGCTGCTTCTCAGGATATTCATTCCCCATCAGGTCGAGCACTGGAGGCCCTGCGTCCTGGAGTGCCGGCAGCCGCTGTGCTGCGCAGGGGCTTTCTCGGGGAAGGGACTGGTTGTGTATTGGGAGATCAGCCTTTCGTCTTCCAGCCATTTCTTTCTTTCTTTCTTTTTTAAATTCTCCTGTCCCTTCTATTGCCTTTTCTGCTTGCTTGCTACATACAAAGACAAATTCAGAGCCAAGATAAGTCTCAGGACGACGTGAGACATCTGTGAAGCCCTCCAGCCTGTGGCCACATTCCGCTGTCAGGGGGAAGATGGCGCCTCTTTCGGGTTGAACTGACATGGGTTTGACCCCTTGGCTCTGGTGCCAAAGGTCAGTCATGGAGAGAGATCTGCGCAAGCGCTCAGACGTCGCTGGAGGAGCGCTGCCGGGAACACAGACGCGGGCTGAGGGGTGCCGCGTTTGCATCTGGGAAGCACTGTTCTTACCAGTAATTATTTTACAGAGCGGCAAGCCGGGCATGGTGACACATGTCTGTAGTCCCGGTGCTTGGGAGACCGAGACAGAAGGATTGCAGGTTTGAAGCCAACCTCAGCAACCTATAGTGAGGCCCTCTGCAATTTAGTGAGACCCTGTTTCAAAATAAAAAATAAAATAGGGCGGGGATATAGCACAGAGGTAAAATACCCGTGTTGGACCCTCGGTTCCCAAAAAAAAAAAGTAATAAAGTGTAAGTTTTCCAGGTCCCCAAGCCATGTTTAGTTAAGTGCTTTTCACGCAGAATCAAGATGGCTGTGGCTTCCTTTTTTTAATTTTTATTTATTTATTTTTTTTAAATCTGCACTGAGTTACCTTCATGTCGCTGAATTGGCAGCAGCAAGTGGATACTAACACCTATCTTCATGTCCATCAGCCTCTTCTGTTTTTCTTCTTTCTTTTCTTGGTGCTGGGGATTGAATCCAGGGGTACTCTGAGCTACTTTATTTTTCATTTTGAAACAGGGTCGCACTCTATTGCTGACGGCCTCTCTAACTTGCTGAGGCTGGCCTCCAATTTGTGATCCTCTTGTCTCAGCCTCCCAAGTACTGGTATCACAGGCATGTGCCGCCACACCTGGCTACCCATCAGCTTCTTAAGCCTTACTGTGAACTGTCATAGTTTTTAGATTTGAATTTATTAATTTCCTTGGGGTGATCACAGAAATGTTCTAAAACCAGGCTGTGGTGACTATTACAAAACTTGGTAGGTTTATGAAAATAACTGATTTGCACACTTAAGATGGTTGAATGGAATTATAAGTGACACCATTTATTACTTATTGGTGCCGAGGAGCAAACCCAGGGCCTCCCAGGTGCTAGGCAAGCACTCTATCAATGAACTACATTCCCCAACCCTTAAGTTATACTTTAGTAGAGTCCTGCCACGTGACACTCCTGGGGCAGCCAGAAGCCCTGCGCTTGGTCTTTAACAGCCTCTCGGCCACATCCTTCAGGAGTTCTGATGTCAGGAACTGGATGGCGCCTGTGGGCCCTCTCCCCTGGCATTGCCTAAGATGTTTGGCATTGAGCATGGTTGGAAAATTTACGAGGAATAAGTCAAGCTCATTTTTGTTCCTAGCCAGAGGGGATGAAGTGCAAAGCTCAGGCACTCTCTGATCCAGAGACCAGTGACCTAGTTTGCAGTTATTTGGACCCCATGGCATTCTCCCCCTTGCTGTTTGGCCAGATTTATTGCACTGTTAACACCCAGGTTACAGGTAAGCAGGGAATTTCAGTGAAACTAAAATCTCACAGTCAGGCCTTTCTCTAAGCAGGAGACGAGGCTTCACCCTGTGGTTGAGCAGTAATTGAGTCATCTGGGCACTCTTCAGCTTCTTTATACTCATTGGGCTGTTTCCCTAAATGACCGAGGTTATTGAAAACGACGTAACATTTTTTCTGCCTTTACCCCACTGCCCGTCTGTCCAGCTGGCACAAGTTCATGTCACTGTTCAATTGTTACAGACTTTTCTCAGAGAGCCATGGGCTCCTTGCTCCCCTGCCTTCACTCTGCGTTTCGCCTTGTCACACGGTGACATTGTCACTGTGGTAGTAGCGGGATCTGCGGCCCAAGAGGAGCAAGTGTGTTAGGTTTGCCCTGCAGGATGAAGGCGGGCAAGGCGGAGGGGCTAGCCTTCCACGCGCAAACTAGTCATTAGTATTTACTAAATCCTTGCTGCCTTCACACGGTGGTGGAGACGCTCTGAGGCTTCTGGTCAGATGTTTTGTGATATGTAGGGTCACTTAGTTAAGGCCCTGTGACAGCATCTGTGCTTATCATGTTTAGTATCTGGATCAAATATTTGAGTTGAACACAACGCCTTCACTATTTCTCTTTCTTTCTTTCTTTCTTTCTTTCTTTCTTTCTTTCTCTCTTTCTTTCTTTATTTTTTGGTGGTACAGGGGTTCCTGGAAGCCCTTCTACCTCCGGGCTACACTCCCAGACCTATTTTATATTTTGGAAACAGGGTGTCTTACGCCAGCACGGCTGGCTTCGAACCTGCGCGATCCTCCTGTCTCTGCCTCCCAAGCGCGGGGATTACAAGTGTGCGCCACCACGCCCGGCCTGCCTTCACTATTTCTAAAGGCGGTATATTTAATCTGTGCCTCAAAAGAGGCACGAGGGGAAGACATGCCCAGATCAGCTTGTTCATGCTTGGCATGTTGCGCTCCTGAGTTGTAGAACTGGGCCCCAGTGCAGAAGCTGTCAGGAGCTCACAAGGCAGTGGCATCCTTCGGTTGCCCTCCCTGGAGTGAGACTTGCCTAAACCACAGCTGGCGAGATGGTCACAGCCGTAAGTAACACTTTCTAATCTCCCCTAGGGAGCACTTGGGTTCTCTCAGATTTTAGATTTCAGTCCATGGAGCAAGCCAAAGCATTTACCTTCTGTGTACCAGAGCCAGCAGGTCAATTAGCAGTACTTCTATGCCTGTGGTAAATTAGACAAGGGTTTTGGAAAATCAAATGGTGGGCAAAGGACAACTTGTAACCCGAGACCGTGGCTGGAACATGAAGGGCACCTGAGGGCCCCTGGGCCCCTTAGCCTTCAGGTGTTGGCGTTTCAGGATGAGGTAGATGTGGATATACCCTCAGACCCTTTTGGTTCTATGCTGGCCAATCTTATTGGTGCCAAATTGAGTGGAGATTAATAAGTCTTCTGTAGCAAAACTTTGGTAGGTTGCTGGCCTTGAGCCCAGAAAACTTGGAATTTTGGAGGCCTAAGAGCCCATGTCAGTTGGTTTTTTGTAATTGATCTTTGAGAGAAAAGAAATTAGTCTGGCTGTACTTCACTACCCCTGTGGGCAAGGCAGGGGGTCATCTTTAGGGCCAGGAGGAGGTATAAGAAGGAAGAATTTGTGGGCCTTGGGCTTTCAAGACCTCACCAGAATGTAGTTTGGGGAATTTGCAGTATTTCCTTAGCGCAAGAAGAAGAGCTTGCCATCATTTTCTTAATGTTTCATTTCCAGACAGCTGGGTCTGTTTCCCACATAAGGAGTCAGGGGCACAGCCATGGGCGTGATCATTGTACTCCCAGTGCTACAGGAGTTAAGTGAGAGGGGAGGCCTCCAGAAGCCCCCTATCCAAAGGAGACTTCTGTTTCCCTGATCACGTTTTGCCTAAGTCTCGTAACCTTTCTTTTTTCTTTTTGGTACTGGGGATTGAACTCAGAGGTGTCTACCTTCAAACTATACCCCAGCCCTGTTTTATTCTTTATTTTGAAACAGGGTCTCACTAAGTCACTGAGGCTCACCTCAAACCTGTGATCTTCCTGTCTCAGCCTCCCAGGTGCACTGGAATTGCAGGTGTGTGCCACCACGGCCCATTCCCATAGCCTTTTTAGCTAATTTGGAAGGAAAGATGCGATCCCCTGAGTTTCATTAGGGTCAGTCGTCTAGCTAAATGATGTCTGCGAGAACAACTGAGATTTTTTTTCATGAAAATTTCTGAAACTGGCCAACTCCCTTTCCCTGCAGTAGCCAAGGAACCAAGACACACTCAGACAGTTTGCTGGTACATATGGGGTGGAGTTGGAGGGCGCACGTCTGCCTCCAGAGAACAATGGCCCTTTCTCTTCGTTAGCTGCCAGCCTCCCAAGCTGGCTTTGGTCTCGCCTTCCCCGAGTGTCACTCGGACTTGTCTTCTCTCCTTTCTTTACTGTATCCTTCTCCGAGAAGCCCGGGGGCTCTCTGGTAACCTGCCTCACCCTTTGGAGTTCAGAATCACAAAGTGAAAAAGGTAAATACCACCCTGGAATGTGGATTGAAGACAGTAGACCTTTAGATAACTAGGAACCATCCAAAGTTGCTGTGGGGACCTCAGCTCCGGCCGCCCCTCATCCTCTCACCCCTCAGTCAACAAGTTAGTGACCAGCTGTGATGCAGATGCCATGCCTCCTCTGTGGCATTAGATGTCCCGGCCCAGGTGGGCCCTGCATTTTCTTTGTCCTGGCACCTGCTATACTTAGTACCATCTTTTCTAACAGCATCAGTATCACGGGTAAGCATGAACATCAGCTCTTCCTGTTGACTAGAGCCCACGGAGCCAGCAGCTACAGGGGCCCGGACTCGGGTCCAGAGCATGTGGCCAGTGTGGAGAGAACACTGGCGGAGGGAGGGGTGACTAGCTCGCCCGGTGGTGAGGTGGAGTCATCTGGGTGGAGTCTGGGGTGGTGAGCCAGAGTCTCCAGTGTGCAGGGGAGGAGTGTGTGTGACTGGAAACACGGTTTGTGTTTGGAAGTGTAGGAAATAGGGCTGCTGCTGGATCTTGATGGACCTGTTGAATCTTGCTGAGGATTTGGATTATTGCTTTTCTTTTCTTTCTTTTCTTGGCACTAGGGGATTGAATCCAGGGACATTCTACCTCTAAGCTACATCTCCAGCCCTATTTTATCTTTATTTTGGAATAAAGTCCCACTAGGTTGATTAGAGTCTCACTATTTGCTAAAGCTGTCCCCAACCCTCTGGTCCTCCTGTATCAGTCTCCCAAGTACTGGGGTTACAAGCATGTGCCACCATGCCCAGCTTGGACTATTTCTTGAAGTCAGTAGAGGACTGAAATGAGGAATCAAAGTTGCTCTCAAAACAGAACAGTCTTGCCGGGCGTGGTGGCGCACGCTTGTAATCCCCGCGCTTGGGAGGCAGAGACAGGAGGATCGCGCTGGTTCGGAGCCAGCCTCGCTGGCTTAAGAGACTCTGTTTCCACATAAAAATGTTAAAAAATAGGTCTGGGAGTGTAGCCCGTGGGAGTGTATACCGGAGGTAGAAGGGCTTCCAGGAACCCCAGTACCACCAAAAACAAACAAACAAACAAACAAACAAACAAAAAAATAACAGAACAGTCTGAATCTAGAGGGGTGGAGCATGCATGAGATCCCAGTGCTTGGGAGGCTGAGACAAGGAAGACTTCAAGTTTGAGGCCAATGTATGG
This sequence comes from Muscardinus avellanarius, assembly GCF_963383645.1. Classification (NCBI taxonomy): domain Eukaryota; kingdom Metazoa; phylum Chordata; class Mammalia; order Rodentia; family Gliridae; genus Muscardinus; species Muscardinus avellanarius. The sequence goes on from NC_137797.1 coordinate 92,025,179, forward strand.
CAACTTAGACCCTGTTTCAAAATTTAAAATAGGGCTCGAGGTGTAGCTTAGAGGTAAAACATGCCCCTGGGTCAGTCCCCAGTACTAGGGAGGGAAGGAGGGAGGGCGGATGAGCTGATGGAGTCTCTGGCGTTCCCGTGGGTGATGGGTTGAAGGGATTAAGATTAGGGGCTGTTCTGAAAGTACAAGGTAGGAATCCTGGATGCTGTCACCAAAGTGATGGTGGGAGATGAACTTTATGAAGTAGAGATCCTAGAACGTTAGAGCCAGCAGATTAGAGAGGAGAGGAGAAAACTGAGAAGGGTCTGAGATGCCTGCTCATTTCTACTTGGTGGGTGGGTGGTGGTGGCCTTTGGCTGTGTGAAGGAGTATGAACTGGGGGAGAACAGAAGTGTTCACTTTGGGACTTTGTCAGTTTGGGGTGCCTGTGGGATGTCCAGATGGAGATGTTCAGTAGCATTGGTGTCTCAGGAGCAAGTCAGGGACATAAAATTTAGGGCCATCCAGTTTTATAAAAGAGAGCAGAGGAGGAAAGAACTGGAGGCATGTGGGAGGCGTGGGTATCGAGGAGGACGGGGCAGGTTCAGGAGGCTCTCAGAGCCCAGGAGGGAGTTTCCAGAAAGAGTTAAAGAGAAGAAAGAGATGAGGGCAGACTGAGCCAGTCTCAGAAAGCCGTCATTGGCCCCAGTGCAGTCATGGTGGAGACAGAGCCAGAGTGGAGAGGGAGTGAAGAGAGGGTCACAGCAGGGTCACCAGGTGAGAAGTGGCGCCAGCAAAAGAGACTTGGTAGAGGGCAGGTTCAAAAGCCCCGTGGTGGAAGCAGGAGGGAGCAGACAGAAGACCCAGGGGTGCCGGGTAAGAGCTATTACGCACACGTGTGTGTCTGCGGGGAGGGAGACTCACGTAAGAGGCTGGGGCAGGCGAGAGAAGCTGTTAGTGAGAAGAGGTTTCGAATACATGATGGGCCAGGGGTGGTGGCTCACACCAGTACGTGGGAGGCTGAGACGGGAGGATCACAGGCTGGAGTCTAGCCTCAGCCCTCAGCAACTTAGTGAGATCCTGCTTCAAAATAAAAAGGGCTGGGGGTGTATCTCAGAGGTGGATCCTCCTAGGTTCAACCACCAGTACTACAAAAACATGACATAAGCCAGGCGTGGTGGCGCACGCTTGTAATCCCAGCATTCGGGAGGCTGAGACTGGAGGATCGCAGTTCACGGCCAGCCTCAGCTACTTAGTGAGGCCCTCTGCAACTTAGTGAGACCCTGTTTCAAAATAAAGAATAAAAAATAGGGCAGGGGTTGTAGCTCGGAGGTTGAATGTCCCTGGGTTCCATCTCCAAGCCCAGAAAAAAAAAAGACGGACTTCCGGGAAGATGGCGACCGAGAAAAGTGGGGCTTAAGAGTCCCGCTAACAACCAATCTCCATTACCACAAAAAGAGCGCCTTTCATAGCCAGAAAACACCATCACCAGAAAAACAAAAAAACCACCAGGCTCCAGAGAGAAAGCGGACTGAGAACAGAGCTCAGGGCCACAGAGGAGACACACGCGCCCGAGGACGCGGCAGCAGCGCCATACTGCCGGCGGCAGCGGCGAACTCAGTGGACGGCTACAGCAAGCCGAGGTGAGCCGATGGGGAACAGCCAGGCGGGATCTTTCGGCGCAGACAGCATTTAAAGCTCCCAGTGGCTGAGCTCAGCACACGCTGCAGGGATTCAGAGTGGAAATCAAAACCAGAGAAGAAAAAATACGCCAGCCTCATGGCCGAGGGCGTGGCAGAGGCGCCATATTGCCACCGGCGGCGGCAGCAGCAGTGATTTCAACGAGTCCAGTACAGCTACATCTACGTACTCAAGAACAGTGAGTCAAATTGCGGGCCACAGAGGAGAAATCCCAGTATTGTGCCTCCTGGGACTTGACCCAGTGAGGGAGTGGTGGTGGCAGAGATATCACACCATAGGAGAGCGTGCAACCTGGCACCCCCCATAGGTTAAAGCAGCCTCTATCGACTCCCTGGGTCGGAGACTCTGTGATACAACCCAGTAAAGGAGTAGTAGGGTCTGAGATAATACAGACTCGAGATCCAGAGCACCTTAAGTGAAGCCATAGTGACCCAAGGGAAGAACCCAGAGAAGGCACAAACCTCCGAAATCATGGGAAAGAGGAATAACACTGAAGTAATGAATGTGCACAACCCCACAACATCAGAACCTGATAAAACAGAAAATCAGAGATTTCTAGAAGATCAAATCAGGAAAATAACTGTAGAAATAATAGAGGTGCTTCGAAAAGAACTCAGAGAGAGCCAAAAAGAGATAAAGGATGCAATTAATGAAGTAAAGGCCTCAATTCAAAGCACAAACAACCGATTAGACCACATGGAGAACAGAATCTCGCTCTTAGAAGATGATCATTCCAAAAATGAATGCATAGTTTCTAATCTAGAAAAAGATATCCAACAGCAGGAATCTGACATTGAAGAAATATGGGCCCATCTTAAGAGAGCTAACCTAAGAATAATTGGAATAGAGGAAGGAAAAGAAAGTGATACCAAAGGGATCAACAATCTCTTCAAGGAAGTAATAGCAGAAAATTTTCCAAATATAGAGCAAGAGGTTGATACACAGATCCAGGAAACTTATAGAACTCCCTTTAGACAGGATCCGAGAAGAGGATCCCCACGCCACATAATTGTCAAAATGACCAATGTGGAAGCCAAGCAGAGAATCTTAAAGGCAACAAAAACAAAGGGCCAAGTGACATTCAGAGGCAAGCCAATTAGAATCACTCCAGACTTCCCAAACCAAGTCATGAGAGCCAGAAGGGCTTGGAGTAACATATTCCAAACTCTGAAAGAAAACAACTTCCAGCCAAAAATTTCCTATCCAGCAAAACTTTCTATCAAATTAGATGGAAAAATAAGAAGCTTCCATGACAAACAGAAACTGAAGGAATTTATGTCTTCAAAACCAGCGCTAGAGAAAATACTCAAAGAGATTAAGTACAAAGAAGAAATAGGTAACACTCACCAGAACCAGAGAAACAAGAGTTTCCATCCAACAGACAACTAAGATTGGTTATCTGTGGAGATTCATTATTTATGTTAGTCTTTTACCTATCTCTAAATTGTATTGTTTGCCTTTATTGTTGTTAATTTTTAGGATTTCTAGTTGGAATATTAATATACCTTCAGATATAGCATTTGGAAATATTTTATCCAATTCTATTAGTAACTTTTAACTCTGTTCACATTGTCTTTGGATATACAATATTTTCTTTTATTTTTTAGGGAGTTTGTATATTCTTCTGTTGCCTGTGCCATTGAAATCATATCCAAGAAATCACTGCCAATTTCAATGTTGTGAGGTTTTATGACCCAGATTTTCTCCTAAAAGTTTATAGTCTTAAGATTTATATTTAGGTCTTTTATCTAGTTTGAGTTAATACTTGTATGTGGGATTAGGTAAGGTTCCAATTTTATTCTTTTCCATGTAATTATTATTTTTCAACAATATTTAGTTAAAAGATTATTATTTCCACCACCAAATCTTCATGGAAACCTTGTCAAAAATAACTTGACAATATAGGGAAGAAGTTAGCTCTAGGCTTGTATTTAACTCCAATGGTCTATATATCTGCCTTTAGAACAGTACTACACTGTTTCAATTATTGTAGCTTTATATGGTTTGAAATCAGAAAATATACATCTTCTAGCTTTGTTTTTGCTTCGAGATTGTTTTGGGTATCTAGAGTCCATATTCCATATCAGGATAGATTTTTTTCTGAAAAATAAATATATGATAGTTTCACCTAAAAAAAAGAAAAAAATATTCTCTGGTAAGAAAGAAAGCAAAAAGAAATATTGAAATGTTATCTTTAAGTCATCAAAAGCTTGGTATCAGACAAATGAAACTGTTATGTGAGATTATCATTTTTAATTTTGGATAAATTGCTATAATACTAGATGTCAACCACTAAGCCAAGCATGGGAGGGAGGGATGGGGAGAGAATGGGGTGGGGATCGGGTGGGGGCTGACTGGGCGATATGTGCATGTATGTCTACAAAAGTTTGTATCCCACTATGATGTATGAATACAGTGCACCAATAAAATAAAATTAAAAAAAAAAAGACACAAAACATGTATGATGGTTAGTGGTGATAGTTACACAAAATGTGTGTGTACTTACTGCCACTGAATTGTACATGAAAAAGTGATTACAATGTGGAAAAATATATGATTATAGATGGAGCCAGATGCCAAGGAGAGCAAAGGGGATGGGTGGTACATCCTCTGGCAGGTGGAGCCTTCTCTGAGGCAGCGGGAGAAGTAGGTGTGGAACCCGGAGAGCAGGAAGCCCCAGCCAACTTCCCCAGAAAGCGAAGGACCCATAATACTTCTCCACCATGCAGGAGGCAAGGACGTTTGCGAGGGCTGGTTGGGAATGGAGCAGGCGGTGGGAGCACGGGGCCAGCTTGGAGGAACCAGTAGGGATTCCGTGAAAGGACTGCTGGGCGAATGGAGGCCCCAGGTGTGGTTGGGGTGCAGGGGAGCCCTGTCAACGGGCACAGCTGTGACTTTCTCCAGCAGTGCAGAGAAGTCGTTTTAGTCCCATCCCCAGCCCACTTGGGAAGCTGGTGTTTCAAGCATCTGGCTTCCCCTTCCCCAGCCTCTAGGTGGCCTTATCGGAAGCTGGTGGATTGTGTGGGGCGCAGTAACCCTTTAGGTCCTTTTGTAATTCTACCTTGAGTGACCAAGTGTTGCTTGTTCAGACACCTGCGTTTATGACAGCTTCCAGGTTTTCTGACGCAGATTTTAAAAACACACACACAACAAAACCTGGAATTAGACACGTTATGGGTCCTTAACTTATCTCTCTGGAGAAGTGGGCCGGAGGCTGTCGTGTAGCATTTCATGACACTGATACCACCATTCTTTTCTAGAAACCAGTTTCTTTTTATAGGGGACAGTTATTCTGAAACTATTTGGCTGTTGAAACAAAGCTGCCTCCAGGTCTGGATCCTGTCCTGCCCCCCCCCCCTTTCCTGCAGGCAGAAATAGGGCCGAGCTGGTGTGGGGCCTGCTGGGCTGAGCCTGCACTAATCAGGGCCAGGGCAGGTAGTGGTCACGGGCAAAGGAAAGGTCTCTAGAGGACCGGAGGAACACCCTCCGCTCTGTGGACTCCCTCTCTCAGCCTGGCGGCACTTGCCCAAAGCACTCCATACCATTTCATTTGATATGACACTTGTTTCGTTGCCTCTTCGAATCCTGTCTGAATTCAGAGACCTGGGTAAGTTGCTAGTTACTGTGCACCTGCTGTGGGCCAGAAACTGTTCTAGGTGTATTATGATTCAACAGCAAACCAAATGGCAAAATCCTTAGCTGTGTTTTAGAGGGGAAGGCAGACAATAAAGTAATATGTATAGGATGTCAGTTTGCTGGAAGTACTTTGAAAAAGCGGAAAGAGAATAGGAGTTGTTTTTGTTGTTTGGTTTTGGGGATTGAACGCGGGGCCTCCCACGTGCCAGACACATCCTCTATGGCTGCGCTTTAACATCCACTCTAGAATAAGAAGTGCTCACATTTAGGCCCACACACCTCTTTGGATGGGGGAGGGTTTACCGGAGATTGTTCCCAGTGATATTCTGCCACTGAGCTACACCTGCAGCCCTTTTTGTTTTTTATTTTGAGACAGTGTCTCACTAAGTTGCCCAAGATGACCCCAAACTTGGGATCCTACTGCCTCAGCCTCCCAAGTAGCTAGGATTACAGGAATGCACCACTGTACATGGTTTTACGCCTTGTTTTTAACCTTTCCTTTCTCTGTGGCCACTACCTGCCCTGGACCTGGCTTATGCAGGTCGCCCCGCGGCCCGACACTGGCGCAGGCCCGTTCTGCCTGCAGGAAGGAGCTCGAGGTCGGCGCAGGAGGGGCCGGCTCCCAGTGGTACTAGAAGGCTTGCATCCCAGGAGGCAGCGTCTTTTTCTCTCTTCACTGCTGTATTATTTCTAGAGCCTAGGAGAATGCTGGGCACATAATAGATGCTCAGTGATATTTTTTAGAGTGATTGGTTCTGAGAAAGAGTGTTTTTAGACAAAAGGCACAGCAAAGGCCAAGGCGGGGTGTGTATGAGGAACAGTGGGGAGTGTGCTGGAGACGAGGGTTGGGCAGCAGTGGGCCCAGAGGAGAGTGTGAGGGTGTGGATCCCCGAGGGGCTCCCCGGAGTCCTGTGGGATGCTCAAAGTCAGAACTATTTTCATAGTGATACTGAGGTGCTGTTAGGTGCTCTTTGCACGCCTGTTTGCCCCGGGCATGTAATGGTGCTTTCTACGTGGTGTTTGGTGTGCAGAGGCAGAGGGAGAATCCAGCTGGTATCTTAAGCCGGCATTAAAGGATTTGCAAAAGTGTGAAGCAGTGCCACTCTTCTCACCAAGTTTCTGTTTTAGAAAATAATGGGTGGGAGGTTTTTTTTTTCATAAAAATATATGAATTATGTTAATATAGATTTTTTTTTGTGGTACTGGGTATGGAACCCAGGGGGATGCTACCTTCAAGCTACACCCCCAGCCCTAATTTTTTATTCTTTTATTTTGAAATAGGGTCTCACTGAATTGCAGAGGGCCTCACTAAGTAGTTGAGGCTGTTCGGAAACCGCAATGCTCCTGTCTCAGCCTCCCAAATGCTGGGATTGCAAGTGTGTACCACCATGTCCGGCTATTCTTTATTTTGAAACGAGGTCTCACTAAGTTGCAGAAGGCCTCACTAAGTAGCTGAGGCTGTCAGTGAACCACAATCCTCTAGTCTCAGCCTCCCAAGTACTGGGATTTCAAGCGTGTGCCACCACGCCTGGCTAGATTGTTATTTTTTTTTAAGTGAGTTAATAAGTACTGAAATTGTTTCCTCAGTTTTTAGTTTTACATATAATAAATGTTCATTGCTCTGTGAGCCCTCCATAACTTTTAAGTATGTGAAGGAGCCTGGAAAGCAACAAGTTTGTGAAACACCATTTTAGGTCTTTGTCTGCACTGAGGAAGTGTTTGCTTTGTCATTGACTGGGATGGAAAGTCCTGGATGAATCCCAGAACAACCTTGTGCTGCAGACAGGTTGAAGGAAATGAGATTGACTGGATTTGGTGATGAGGAGATCATCTGGAACCTGATGGATGTTTCTGTGAAGTAGTGGGGAGGAGCTGTAACAGTTGTGGATTCAAAAGAGAGTGAGAGGCAGCAAGGCATGGTGGTGTGCACCCGTAACCCCAGTACTTGGGAGGCTGAGACGGGAGGATTACAGATTTGAAACCAGCCTCAGCAATTTAGAGAGACCCTGGTTTAAAATAGGGCAAGGGGTGTAGTGTAGCCTGGAGGTTGAATGCCCCTGGGTTCTATCCCTAGACCCACCAAAAAAAAAAAAAAAAAAAAAATAGGATTAGAGGTCTGTATTTGGGCCAGCTGTGGTAGCTCAGATCCGCCTGTAATCTCAGTATGGGAGAATGGGGCCAGCTTCAGTGATCTAGACCCACCTTTCCTCCTTCCTTCCTTTTTTTTTTGGTTTTGTTTTGTTTTGTTATTGCACTGAGGATTGAACCCATGGGAGGTGTATCTCTGATCTACACCCCAGCCCTTCTCTCTCTCTCTCTCTCTCTCTCTCTCTCTCTCTCTCTCCTCTCACTAGGTTACTGAGAGTCTTGCTACTTACTGAAGCTGGCCTCAAACCTGCAATTCTTGTGTCTCAGCCTCCCAAGCACTGGAATTACAGGCATGTGCCATTACACCTAGCAAGACCCTGTTTCAAAATTTAAAAAGGGAAAGGAAAGGGATGGGGGTGTATATTGGAGGTAGAATGACTCTGGTCTTAATCCCAGGAAAGAAGAAACGAGGGGGAAAGGAAGGAAGGAAGGAAGGAGTGTGGTTGAGTATGAGGGGTGGGCTGGGGTACATAGGTCGAGGATGGCTTCAGGTTTTGGCACACAACGGTTGTTTGTTGTTCTAGGAAGAAGGCAGATGAGGTGAGCTTAAGCATAGCCACAGATTAACGATAGGAGTTTGTGAAAGAATGCCAAGAAAACGAAGAACTTAAGATGTCAAAAGAGAAATGGTAGAACAGAGGAAAATACAAAGGTAGCAAACATCTGGACAACTGTTGCATGAGAGTGGAACTGAGTTTGTTCTGGCTGCCATGAAGAGGCAAATTTTTCTTGGGGGCAAAAATCTATGAGCAGAAGATTTTAGTCTTCTACACAGAAATTCTAATATTTCAAGCTGCTCAAAACCGGGAAATACTACTTTGTAAGGTAGAGAGTTGCTAGTCATGGGGGCCGTTGCATGGGTGGTTGGAAGAGTCAACTGTGGGTGGCTGTTAAATGAGATAACTTTCGTGTGCTGCCTAGCCTTGACTGTGCTGTGTTTTGTGATAGTAGGCAGACGAGACAGAGAGAGAGAGAGAGAGAGAGAGAGAGCAGAGAGAGAGAGAGAGAAACCCCAGATTCTGTTCCGTGTCAGTCTCTTGCCAGTTGTGTGTTGGAAAGTATTCTGAAGCCTTAGCTGCAGGTTCTGTCTTGGGAAAGGGAGGTAATTAAGATGTTGCATCGTGACTCTATGAGACCTCGCATTTCTTCCAAAAGCTCTACAGTCATCTCTGTGGGTGTTGCTATCTCTTGGGACTGCTGGAGCCTCCGTGTCCTCTGAGCACCTCAGCTACAGCGGCCCTCCAGGTCTCCCTGCCAGCCAGCCAGCTTCCCGAGCCTGCGCACGTGAGGGGCCTTGGCAGCCTTTCATTAAGGAGGACTTCTTAGAGCACCTTCTGTGTGCCTGGAACTGAGTACGTAATGCCGAGCGCGACTGGAGCCTGGCCCTGCCCAGAACAGCTTTTGTTGGATTCTCCTTTGGTTGTGTTTGCCCACATCCTCGGTGAGATTTTTCTCCAGTCAGAGGCCTCTTCACAGCCGCGGAGCCTGATGGAAGCATACAGCTGCTCTGTCCGTCTGCAAGCTTGGAGTCAGGAAGGCTGAGGTTCACCTCCTGCCCTGCCTGGAGTGCCTACAGTGAGTGCAGGAGCACTAGGTGATTAGAAAGCGCTCTGTAATTGAACGTCACCTATGGGTGTTGCTGACGGCTGGGGTGCTAGAGCCTGCTAAGAATGCAGGTTGATAAGTCCTGTGTTAGTACTGTTTTAGTTGCTTAGGCTTTCACCAGCCAATGAGAAAGTCCTGTGAAAACAGACTGCTCTTACTTGCATTTGTGAGAGGGCTCCATTTCAAAGGAGCAGATGCAGTGATAAGTTGTGAGAAGAGAAAGAATCCTCTAGTGCCCGTCCTTGATAAATTTTCTTGGAACCGCCTATCCACTGAGCGAGGTGGCTCTTCCTCGCAGAGTGGTGGGCTCAGTACCTGCCCGTTTGCTCTTGGACCAGAAGACGCTGGGAGCGTGCACTCTGATGGGCTCTCATCTCCCAAGCTGTGTTCTCAAGTGGTGTTTCACAACGGCTAGAGTCTTGGGCTCCAAAGTAGGCAGATGTGGATCTCAAATGTGGCTTTGCTACCGCCTTTCGGCTTTGTGATCTTTCAACTACTTTAAGCTGCAGTTTCCCAGCTGCAAAGTGGAGCGGCTTCTCCTCTCGGCCTCGGTGAAGTTCACATAGGTATAGAGCTGAGACCGAGTAACTATCCAGTATCATCTTACCATCATGGAGGAGCCCTGTCTCCGCCACTCCAGTACTAGGGATTGAGCTCAGGGGTATTCTACCTCTGACCTAAGCCCCCAGCCCTTTTTTTTTTTTTTTTTTTTGAGCAGGGTCTTCCTAAGTTGGCGAGTCTGGCCTTGAACCTGCGATTTCCCTGTCTCAGCCTTCCAAGTGCTGAGATTATAGTCATGTGCCACCACACCGGGCTTTTATTTTAACACTTAAGTGTGACAGGGACTCACACAGATCTTATTCCTTTAGCTCCCCCTTCCCAGTGCCACCATATCACACCTTCTAGAACAGATAGAGGGGAGAGGAACAAAGAAAGTTATGGAATCTTTTTCTTTCCCTGGGAAAACCAAAACTGAGATCTACATCTGTTATGTAGAGTAGTTGTGTATTCACACAGAGGAGCACCTTTTGTTGCTGAGGTTTATTTATGGTTTTGTGGTTCTGAGGATTAGAACCAGGGGTATTCTACCTTTGAGCTATATCCCCCAGGCCTAGTTTGAAACAGAATCTCACTAAGTTGCTCAAACTCAGGGCAGTTTCATGTTTGCAGCCCTCCTGTGCTGAGCTCACGCCACGTACCACGTGGGTACTGAAATTGACTTACAAACTGTGAGAGGTAAATAGCAGTTCTGTGGTTACTCCGTGCATGGGACACTAAACATTTGATATCCACTACTAATTCCTGCAAAATCCTATGACTTGGTGGGTATTCTTTTTATTTTACAGGCAAGGAAACTGACCTTAATTACCTTATTCCTCCTGCCTCTGTATTCAGGGATTAAATCTAGGGCTTCACAGGTACTAAGCAAGCACTGTTCCACTGAACTAATTCCTAGCCCTTCTTATTTTATCTTGAGAACAGGGTCTGGCTAGATTACCCAGGCTGTTTTTGAACTTGCTACCCTCTGGCCTCAGCCTCCCTAGTGGCTGGGATCACAGGCGTGCGTGGTCTGGCTCTCCCGGGCCCTCGGGCCCTCGTGGCTAGCGCAGGCAGGCCACGGCCCCAGCCTCATGGCTGTGTGTTGGAGGCCGGCTTATGGCTCGGCCGTGTTGACGTGTTCTTGGGCACCAGAACCACAGCCGAGGGCAGTTCTGACCTACTTCATGTCTCAGTTGATTTTATGAAGAGATAGGTTGTTGACAGAGTAAAATAAAAACTTAGAAAAAATATAACCTGCCAGGTGTGGTGGCGCACGCTTGTAATCCCCCATGCTTGGGAGGCGGAGAAGGGAGGATCACGCAGGTTCGAAGCCAGCCGTGCTGGCTTAAGAGACCCTGTTTCCAAATAAAATAATATAAAATAGGTCTGGGAGTGTAGCCTGGAGGTAGAAGGGCTTCCAGGAACCCCAGCACCACGAGAGAGAGAGAGAGAGAGAGAGAGAGAGAGAGAGAGAGGGAGAGAGAGAGAGATAGATATATACTGGGGTTGAATCCAGGGAATTCTACCTCTGAGCTACATCTTCAGCCCTGTTTCCTTATATTTTGAAACATGGTCTCAGGCCCTTGCTGAAGCTAATCGTGAACCTGTGATCCTTCTGCCTCACTGTTCCAAGTACTGGAATTATAGTTGTACACCACCACACCTGGTGAAAGTATTACGTGTGTGTGTGTGTGTGTGTGTGTGTGTGTGTGTGTGTGTGTTACTGGGAATTGAAGCATGGGCATTTGCCTCTGAGCTACACCTCCAGCCCTGTGTTGTTGGGTTTTTTTTTGTTTTTGTTTTTTTTTGGTTTTTTTGTTTGTTTTTAGTTTTTGCAGTACTGGGAATGGAACCCAGGGGCATTCTACCTCTGAGCTACACCCCAGCCCTATTTTTTATTCTTTATTTTGAAACAGGGTCTCACTGAGTTGCATAGGGCCTCACTAAGTAGCTGAGGCTGTCCGTGAATCGCAATCCTCCTGTGTCAGCCTCCCAAATGTTGGGATTACAAGTGTGTGCCACCACGCCAGCTTCCAGACCTGTTTTTATTTTTATTTTTTATTTATTTATTTTTTTGGTGGTACTGGGGTTCCTGGAAGCCCTTCTACCTCCGGGCTACACTCCCAGACCTATTTTTACATTTTTATTTGGAAACAGGATCTCCTAAGCCAGCGCGCGCGGCTGGCTTCGAACCTGCGCGATCCTCCTGTCTCTGCCTCCCAAGCGGGGGGATTACAAGCATGCGCCACCACGCCCAGCCCTGTTTTTTATTTTGATAGGATCTTGCTAAATTGCCGAGACTGCCCCCTACGATACCCCTGTCTCAGCTTCCCACGTACTGGGGTTATAGGCATGGGCCACCATGTCTAGCTAAAGTATTTTTTTCTTGCTTAATTGCTTCTCACAGAACATCACCAACTACACAGGCAACTGTAGAGCTCTTAGGTAGCACATTAGAAATCTTCTCAATAACATCCGTTCAGTGCTCCTTCCCCTCTCCCTGGCCTCCCAGGCTCAGGCCGTGGGTTTCCACAGCACCATTCCTTCAAGGAGCTGCTGCGCTCATTCTTCCCTCATGGACTCCACAGAAACAGAATAGGTCTCCTGCAAGTAAGACTGTAACTACAGAGACCTGGTTCCTGCCCTAACGAGGCTCATAGCTAGTGAAGAGAGAGTCATTTAAGTAATGTCCTTGCAGAGTGGCAGGTGTGGATGAAGACTGCCACGGTGTGACTAAAGAGCAGATCATGTGGAAGTAGGGATGCAGGGCAGGGCCAGGGCGGGTTTTCATCTTTCTTCATGCTGCGTGGAAGTTTGATGCAGTAGCGTGGGAAGTCAAAAGATTGAGGGTGGGACATATACAGAAGCAAGAATACATGTGGATTCAGCACCCTTTCATAGACACACTGTGCACCAGGAAAGAAGGAAATGACCTCAATGTAATAAAAGCTCTCTATAAAAAACCCATAGCAAAGTCATACTCAACAGTGAAGACTGAAAGCTTTTCCTCCAGGGTCAGTAACATGGCAAGGCCACTTTGCCGCTCCTGGTCAACACACTGGAATTTTAGGCAGAGTAATTCCACAAGAAAAATATGTGACATCCACTTTAAAAATGGAAAAATGGCCGGGTGTGGTGGTGCACACTTGTAATCCCAGCATTTGGGAAGCTGAGACCGGAGGACTGCGGTTCGCAGAAAGCCCCAGCTACTTAGTGAGGCCCTCCGCAGCTTAGTGAGACCCTGTTTCAAAATAAAGAGTAAAAAAAAAAAAAAAAAAAATAGGACAGGGGGCAAGGGGTGTAACTCAGAGGTTAAATGCCCTGGGTTCTACCCCAAGACCCGCAAAAAACAAAACAATAAATAAATATATAAAGAAAAATGAAAAATGAAATTATCTCTGATGACATACTTTTTACTGCAGAAAATTCTAGAGATTTCTTCCCCCAAAAGCATTAGTGATAATACACGAATTAAGCAAAGTAGCAGGATACAAAGCTAACATACAAAAAATCAGTTGCGTTCCTATGCACTAACAGTGAACAGTCTAAAAACATTGCTAAAATAGTTTATCTACAGTAGCATCAAAATCAACAAAATACTTGGAAATTAATCAAGTAGGTGAGATGGTTTTACAATAAAAACTATGAAACATTACTGAAAGAATTTAAACACAAATAAATGAGGATATATTTGATGTTCATGGTTTAGAAGACTTAAGATGTCACTATTATCCAAAATAATCTAGAGATTCAGTGAAGTTCTTATCAAAATCCCAGTGAAGCTGTGCACAGTAGTGCACAACTGTAATCCCGGTACTTGGGAGGCTGAGACAAGAGGACTGCAGATTTGAGGCCATTCTCAGCAATTTAGTGAGACCTTGTTTCAAAACAAAAAGTAAAAAAGACTAGAGGTGTAGCTCAAAGGTAGAATGCCCCTGGGTTCTATCCTTAGCATTAAAAAAAAAAAATAGTGAAATTTTTTTCTAGAAATAGAAAAACCCATTTTATAATTCACATGGAATCTCAAGTGACCCTGGGAAGCCAAAACAATCTTTAAAACAGAGAGCTAAGCTGGAGGGTTCATGCATCCTGATTTCAAGACTAACTACAAAAATGTAGTAATCCAGACAGCATAGCACTGGTGTAAAGACAGAAAAATTAACAGATGGAATAGAATGGAGAGCCCAGAGCTATGCCCTCGCATATGCTCTCAAATGATTTTTCGACCAGGGTGCCAAGACCATTCAATGGGGAAAGGGCCTTTCAGCAAATGGTACTGGGAATACTGGATAGCCACATGTGAAATTTAATATACAAACATTAACTCAAGATGGATCAAAGGCCTAAATGTACTTAAACTATAAAACTTTCGAAGAACACACTGAACAAAAGTTTCCCAACATTTGAGTTTGGCAGTGATTTCTTGGATATGACATGAAAGACACCAGCAACAGAAGAAAAACTAGGCAAATTAGATTTAATGAAAAATTTCCATTTTTATGCGTCAAAAGACTGTCAGAAGCCGGGTGTGGTGGCGCACACTTGTAATCCCAGCATTCGGGAGGCTGAGACAGGAGGACCACAGTTCAAGGACAGCCTCGCTACTTAGTGAGGCCCTTTGCAACTTAGATGGAATAGACTCTGTTTCAAAATAAAGAATTAAAAAAAAAAAATAGGGCTGGTGGTGTAGCCTGGAGGTAGAGTGCCCTTGGGTTCCATCCCCAGGACCACTAAAGACTGCCAGAGACAAGGCAACCCATAGAATGTGAGAAAGTGGTTGCGAGTTATGCGTCAGTAAGGGGTTAATATCCAGAATTTATAGAGAACTTCTAAAGCTTTACAAGAACAGAAACAAGTCAGTTAAAAAAAATGGGTAAATGCTTGAGTAGACACTTCTCAGAAGAAGACATACAGATGTCCAATAAGCCCATGAAAGGCTGCTGAACAGACCTAATCTCTGTGGAAACGTGAATCATAAGCACAGTGGCACGCGCACGCTTGTCATGGCCAGTATGACCCACCTTGTGATGTGAGACTATAATGTACCAGGAAAAGCACAAAGAAAGGACAGTCAGAAACCACCTGACACCCTTCTGGCTAGCCACTATCAAGAAATAACACTAAAAATACAGAAAATAAGTACGGTGAAGATACAAGGCAGTTGGAAACTTTGTGCACTGTTGATGTGAATGTGAAATGGAACGGCCGATGTGGGAAAAATACACTTGGGGGTGTCCTCCCCAAATTAAAAAGAGAACGCTTTTATGATCCAAGCCATCTCCACCAAGCAAAATGGTTGGAATAGGAATTTTGTAGCATATGTATCTTATCACAGCATGGGGCGGGGGTTGTTTGGGGAAAGGCTATCCTTCTGTTCCTAGCGCGCTTCCTCGGCACAGAGACCCGTACCTGAGGTCTGTGCAAGCTACAGAGGAGGCCGGAGCCCGAGGCGGCAAGGGAGCCCAGCCTCCGGTGTCTCTGGTCAGTCAGCTCACTGCCCTGTGAAGCCAGTGTCCTCCCCCGCAGACAGTGGCAGCCCACTTGCCCATGTTGCAGAAGAATAGGTCAAGAGCTCTGGGCATTTGGGTGATTTTGGTCCTTGTTTCTGTGGCGAAACACGATGGAATCTCAGTCATCCAAAATGCAATTTTCATCTAAGTTTCCTCCTATCCGCATTCCAAAGCAAGCATGCTGATACACCTACTTCCAGGACCTATTTAGACGAGTCGCACCTCTCACTGAGTGGGCCAGGAAGAAGAGGCTTTGTGGAATCCTCTTGAAAGTTCAGAAATTTATATATTTACTTGCGTATTAATGGTGCAGGCAGGAGAGAAAATTAACTAAGCCTCACTCTGCTGTTTTATTCTTGAAGAATAATTCTTAATTTGTTCTTTTGTTTCTCTTTTCTTTTTCTATTTTTAAACACAGTTCTCTTCCCTAGCCCCACAAACAACCACCCACCTATTCTAAGAGCTAGAGATTGAGTGTTCTCATCACCAGCCATGAGTCAGGGCCGACCTCTCATTCTCATCGTAAATAGAAACATGAACCCTGTTCTTGCACGTTCTCCATCGGCCATCTGTCTCCCCGCCACTTCCCTCCACCGCCAAGGAATTTGCAGGGTGTCTGAGTCAGCAGTCAGCTGCCACGAGACAGAACATGCAGGGTACCGTCAGCCAGCCAGCAGGGATGCGTGGATGCGCTGAAGCTGGGCGTCGCCCGGGCACCTCCGGTTCCTCCTCTCCGCAGGCTCCTCGCTTCCTTGCCCCTTTATTTCCACACCTTGGCTTTTCTGCCGGAGGGATTTTTGGCACCTTCCTGAGGTTTCCTGGCTCCTAGGTTCCTGTGATTAGGAATGTTGATTTCCCAGGATACTGGGATGTGTGGCACACGGGTGGTCCAGGAGAGGCCAGGAGGAGCATGAGGTGGCTTTGACCTTCAGGAGTGAGGGAAACGGGATTGTAACAGGAATGGCCCTTCCCTGCCATTCTTCTCGGCTGTGAGTCAGAAGGCTGGGTAAGTCCTCTTGCAAATCAGACAGTCCCATTGTGGCAGAGCCACCGAATAGTGCGCTGTCTCTCAAGACTTGCCTTCCTCTGCGGCCATCTGGCTCACAGAGGAGGAAAAGCGAAGCAGCCCAGGGGAATCGGTCTCGTGTAGTCTTACGTCAGGTGCCTGTCGCATTGTTCCAGCAACCAACCTGCTGGTTTATCTGCTGTCATTAGCAGCCTGCAGGTCCTGCTCTTTAGCCTGGGCACCTAATATTGCTGGCCCCTTGGAAGAGGGTGCGCTGCAGGGCTCTGGGGGCTGGTGCTGAAACCTGTTCATTTGAAAGTGCTTCACACTTGCAGGGGGATTGGGAAAGTTATTAATGAAGTGTTTGTGCATGGAGAAATTGGATTTGGAGCTTCTCTGTCGTGGTGAGCAGTTGTTGGGAAGTGAATATTTATTCCAGAATGATCTATATCCAGTGATGGGAACGTCAGCCCACGGACGTAGAACTCTTCTTTGGAAAAAAAAAAAAATGCCCAAGATGCACTTTGAAGGAATCTATGAGCGTGAAGCCGGTGAAAGGATTTTAGAAATATGTGGTATGAACTGGGTGTGGTTTGCATACCTATAATCCCAGTACGTGGGATTACAGACAGGAGGGCCACAGGTTTGAGGCCAGCCTCAGCAAGACCCTGTTTCAAAATTAAAAATAAAATAGGGCTGTGGATGTAGCTCAGAGGTAGAATGCCCCTGGGTTTAATCCTAGTACCACCAAAAAAAAAAAAAAAAAAAAAAAAGGGAGGGAGGGAGGGAGGTGAGAGACCTTCAGTGTTAGACTCAGCAAAAATAGTTCTGAGAGCTCCAACTCCTGGCAAGAAGTAGAAGGTAGCTGCTATTCAGGAAGAAAAAAAAAAATCATTATTTTTCCTTGACCCAAGGTAGATCAGGCCAGGTGTGTTTAAAGCTTGCCAAAGGTTTCATTGTAACTCTGGTGGAGTTAAGGTTGATTGTGAACACCGGTAGGGTGTGCAGGGTCAGGATTGCACAATGCTCTCTGCTGGCCAAAGAGCAAGTAAAGATGCAGAGGTCTCCACGCAGAGCACGAGCTGAGGCCAGTGTAGTAAATGCTCTCTGGGCCTTTGTTTCCAGTGCATGGTTGTTACCTGCCACCTTTCTGCCTTTACATAAGCACAGGTGGAGTTTTCTACTCCAGCAAACCATCTTTGACTATCCGCCACTTTTTAAGATTAGTCTTGAGCTGGGTGTGGTGCATGCTTGTAATCCCAGTACTTTTAATCTCGGAAACTGAGACTGGAGGATTGAAGGCTCAAGGACAGCCTCAGCAATTAGTGAGACTCATCAACCTAGGACCCTGATTCAAAATTAAATTAAATTTAAAAAAGGCTAGGGCTATAGCTCGAGGTAGAATGCCTCTGAATTCAGTTTCATGTGTGTGTGTGTGTGTGTGTGTGTGTGTGTGTGTGTGTGTATAAAGATTAGTCTTGACTTGTTGAGAAGATAATGGATTGTTTTTAGTAACTGTAAAACATTTCTCTTACTACTTACTGCTACTTAAACCCTTGGATTGTTCCAATTCTCTGTATTTCTTTTATTTTCTTCCTTGCTTGTCACTGGGGATTGAACCCAGGGCCTCATGTGTGCTGGGCTGGTGCTTTACCACTGAGCTACCCCAGCCTCCTAGTTTCGTTTCTGGCTGGACTCTAGGCCACACAGATAGTGGGACAAGCATGTTTATTAGCAGTGTACTTCTTAATATCCAAAGCTGGATGGATGGGCTGCTGAGTAACACTTTTGAGGTGAGAGGCTGAGTCAGCATGTTATCCTCCGCCTCAGCCTCCCAGTCACTTGGGATTATAGGCTTACACCACCATGCCTGGCTTCCTGTGGCGCTTCATATAGCACATTGCAGTGCTGCGCTCTGGTGTCTGCCATGCACTGGGCGGCAAGATCCTTGAAAGCCAAAGCCGCCTCACTCATCTTTCTACCCCGATGTCATGGTCAGTGCCTGGAGCATTTCAGTGTACGCATGTTGAATGAATGTGTCATCACTTGGGGGCTGTTTCAGGAAGGAGTGAATTTATTGGAAAATGTAAATAAAGAAATACTGACCATTTCTTTCTCCTCTTTTTAGGTTAAGGTGACAGTGCCAGGTGGATCTGTAGTCATCCCACTGCCCCCTGTTTGGGGTGCCCAGAGTGGGGGAGCATGGAGGAGAGTAAGCATGAGACTGTGAACCAAGCTCATGCCCTCTTTGACCGGTTTGTTCAGGCCACCACCTGCAAAGGAACCCTCAAGTCCTTCCAAGAGCTCTGTGACCACTTGGAACTGAAGCCTAAGGACTACCGGTCCTTCTATCACAAGCTCAAATCCAAGCTGAACTATTGGAAAGCCAAAGCCCTCTGGGCAAAGTTGGACAAACGGGGCAGTCACAAAGACTACAAAAAGGGAAAAGCGTGCACGAACACCAAGGTAAGGGCCTTACTGCTCCCGGGCCTTGAGGTCCTGACATGAGGCTTTAACCAGGTGCCAATGAGAAGCATTGAGTAGAGATGGGCTGTCTGAGAACCAGGCAGATTCTAGCATTAGCCTATCCTAGGAAATTAAGATTATACCCTGTTAAAATTTTGTAGGTCCATTAACTATGTTCGTTTGACTATTCTTTAAAAATTTCCATTGGTGCATTGTAGTCATACATCTTAATAGGGTTAAGATGGTAGAGGCATACATGCACACATCACTCATTTAGCCCTTCCCCAATTTCCACCCCATCCCCCCCCTTCATGTTTGGCTTAGTGATTGACTTTGATGTGTTTGTGAATGTACATCATGTACATTAGAGAATAGCCTTACAGGCTTCCCCAGATGAAGATGTGCTGTGTTCACATGTTGCCCTGACAGTTCAGCCTTCCCCATCCACAGCAATACAAACTCTTTGGTTAAGCCATTGCAGGGTTATAGTATGATTCATATGAGTTCAAAGGTGTCTGGGTGGTGGGGGGGATAGGCCTTATTGGGGTCTTCCAGGAATAGTGGTTATGAAATCATGAAACTTTTTCTAGAAATGTGTTTCTCGAGGTGCAGCCCTTCCCCTAAAGCAGCTGTGTTTTCCAGTGTCTCATCATCGGAGCTGGGCCCTGTGGTCTCCGCACAGCCATTGACTTATCCTTATTGGGAGCCAAGGTGGTGGTTATTGAGAAGCGAGATGCCTTCTCCCGCAACAATGTCTTGCATCTCTGGCCTTTCACCATACATGATCTACGAGGTCTGGGTGCCAAGAAGTTCTATGGCAAGTTCTGTGCTGGAGCCATCGACCATATCAGTGAGTAAAACCATCTCTCCTGTAGGATTTTAGTCCTACTCCCGTACACTCATTTAGCAGACAGACAAGTAGATTAGCTGAGGAATTCCTGTTCGACAGCCCCCCTTGGTCCTAATCTGCCATGTAGCCAGCACACTCTGCTTGGAGGCAAAACCTGCCAGCAGTGGTTCTGTAACCTGGACTCTGAATTACAAACATGCCCTGTATGCAGGAGGAGTCCGGCTTGAGGATGTGTGAGTTGGGCCTTGTGGTATGTGGGCCAGGCGGCAGGAAACAGGTGCCATTTGGGGCCTCAGTCTTCTGGTGGGTTTGGTCTAGTGGGAAGAAATACACAGGCTGTGGCCCACTGCGGTGCGGTCTTCCATATGCTGTACTGATGTAAGAAGAAAGTGCTGTGGTGGGGTGCAGTCTACACTTAGGAAGCGGAGCCGTGGCTTGGCCATTATTGGCAAGTTGATAGTGGGTGATGCTCTTGACATCTGCGGCCAGACCAGCTCTTGCCATTTCTTGCATCTCTAAGCTCATTCTGGGGCTGTGCTCTTCTAAGGTAAATAAATATGTTATTGCAGTCAGTGGTTTGTTTTTATGACTGTAAAGGGCATATCTGAAAACCCAACTCAGAAAAGATAGTGTCTGCATTATGACATTGAAGTCTTTTTTAATTTTATTGATTATCATTAGTGATTCCAGGGAAACTTTATCAAAGAATCTTTGTTCTGAGCTCCTCCAGGTGTGTCCTGTAAATACATTTGAACCACTGGACCTTTTGTTCTTTGAAATGGTTGTGCCAGTTTATCAAACACAGGCTGAAATCTGCCACTTTCTCTGGCGGAGACAGGCAGAGGAAGTGCTCTGCCCATCTCCCAGGCCATAATTGCAAAGTATCTTGGAACCACATCTGTCTGCAAAATTAAAATGTATCCTAGCACGGGATTTCGGGAGTCTTTGGGGATGTGACTCAGAAGGGTGGTAGTTGTGGTAAGCTGAGGAAAATAACCATGACGACTTAGAGGAGGATTTGCAAGTCCTCTTAGAAGATTAGTCACCAGCTACAGGTAAATTTGACCTTGAGAGAAGACTGAGGGTCATCCATTCACTGGATTTGTCTCCCGGCTGGTATGTGTGGCAGGATTTTGAGGGGGGCTAAGATCAGGGCTTTCTGTCTTTGAAGGGGTCTGTGTGCCTAGTATTGCTGCAATGCTTGGACTAGATAGGGACTTGTTAGACATTAAATAAATGTGTAAATCTCTCCATGACAATGTGCAAGGTTTTTAATCATTTTAGGCCTTAGTTTCTACAACTGTAGACCAGTGGGGGATTAACTGATTTCTCTTACTTACCTGGTAAGAGTGTGTGAAGATCAGTGAGGTGACGAGGTGGAAAGGAGATGGTAGGGACTCCTGTGAAGTGACACGGCAGCTTTGCATCAAGCTTGGAAAGTGCACCCATGGGCGCACCTCGCCATGTCCTGTGGTAGGTGCTGTGTTCTATTGGGACTGTGGGTAATGCTGGAAAAGGTGCCTCTGGCTAGATCAGAGGAAGATAGAAAAGAGAGTCATCGGTTGGCCACAGTCCCATGCTGTCTTTGAGCTTTCAGCTGTCTGCACCCAAAGGTACAGATGGCTTTGAAAGTCTCCAGAGCATCTCCTCCACTGCTTTGTATTGCTCCTTAAGAAGGGAAGAAGAAAGGCTGGGGATGCAGCTCACTGGTAGAGCGCTGCTTAGCATACATGAGGTTCACTTCCCAGTACCGGGGGTGGGGGTCAGAGAACATTGTTTGGAAAATGTCTCCTACCACTCAGGCTTTGACAGCCTGATTTGACTGTGTATAGTTGGATGGGTGGAACCTGAGGAGCAACCACCGATGGATTCTCTCTTCTCTTTGTGATCTTGCAAACGCATAGTCTTTGTATTCACCCAGGTATCCGTCAACTCCAACTAATACTTTTGAAAGTAGCCTTGATCCTAGGCATCGAAATACATGTCAATGTAGAATTCCAAGGACTTGTCCAGCCTCCTGAGGACCAAGAAAATGAGCGTAAGTTGAATTGGGCAAATGAAGAAAGCATGAAGGGCACTGAATGGATAACAACAGATGAGATAAAAGGAGAAAACTAGAGGAATCTGCAAGTAGTTTTTATATTTAGTTAAAGGAACTTCTTTCTTTAGCCTTTGAGGACTTTTGGCTTAATAAGAAGGCCTTGATAAAGTATTATGGTATGTAGAATTATATCATCAGGCATTTGTATTATGGAAAACTATACGGTGGAGAAAGACCCTCTGTTAAGCCCTCTTTGTAGCTTATTTCTATCTGGTGTTTGTGCCCCATTCTTTTATACTGCTGTGTGTAGACTATATGCCTGGGTATCTAGTGATGGTCTTGGAGACAAAAATGTGGTCTTTGTGATTACCTTGTTTTTGCTTTTGTTCCACAGGGATAGGTTGGCGGGCACTGGTACACCCCAAAACTCATCCCGTGTCAGAGTATGAATTTGAAGTGATCATCGGTGGGGATGGCCGTAGGAACACCTTAGAAGGTACTGGCTTGTGCTCCTTTGCCTGGTTCACAGCAGAGTAGAGGCTGACCGTGTTCCCTGAGAATTTGTACATATGCTGCCTATTTTAATTGGGTGGCACCCCAGTCGTCCTAATAGGGCACTCTTGTAGGGTTATAAGAGATACTTAGAGGGCTTGGACTACAGGATTTAATCTACATACTGATAAACCAACACATCTACCCTTTTTTAAAATAGAGTCCCCAATACCAAGCAGTATTCTGATCAGTCAGATTTCAAGTTGTTAATGATGTGAGAGATTTTGACTTCACTCCTGAATTGTTGTATTCTTTGGTAGGTAAATAGCTTATTTTCAGAAGAAGCAGAGCTGCCTCGAAATTTCTCCATTGATTCTCATCACCCACATTTGCTAATGTCTTTATCAACACCTTCCTCCCAATCTGATGCGATTTTCCTCCTTCTGTAGCCAACTGTTGCCTCCTCTGAAAATGTGTTTCCCTCCAGGATTTCGTCGGAAAGAATTTCGTGGCAAATTGGCCATTGCCATTACAGCAAATTTTATTAACCGAAATACAACAGCAGAAGCCAAAGTGGAGGAGATCAGTGGTGTGGCTTTTATATTCAACCAAAAATTTTTCCAGGAACTACGAGAAGCCACAGGTTTGTGAAGATGCCTCCAAAGCCAAAAGGATAAAGCCTGAATAATACTCGTTACTGTGTTCCTGGGGCTCCGGGAAGGCAGGGCGGGTGGTCCTCAGTGCAGCTGCCATGCCACTGGACTCTCTGCTCTTTCTTTACTCTCATATTTTGTTCTCAACATGATCCTTCCATGCCATTGGTCTCCTGTGCTAGTATTAATCCCCAGCACAGTGACGTGGCTGCTCCGGGTTTCGGTTTTATTTATTTGCTTTAAAAATATTTATTTTACCTTCTACCAGCTTATCCCCAACCCCTCACCCCTATGTTGTGATGCAGAGTTACAGTGCTGGATGAGGCAAATTGCCAGTTGGTCGCTCTCTGGTCTTATCGAGAACATAACTTTAGGTATTAAGAATGTAGTCTTTTTTCTGAGTTCCAGTTTGAGCTTGAAAGCAAACCATGACCTAGATAGAAATAACATTATTGTATAATAGCTTTTGAATAAATTAACTTAGATATTCTGCTGTAACAAAAATACATCTTCATTCTCTGCTTTTTAGACTCGATTGCTTTTCATGACATCTTTTCATTTAGATGAATTAAATTCAAAAGTCAGTAGTTTATTCTCTGCTTCCAGACATTGATCCTTTTTTTTTTAAGTATCTAGGAGATTCCTCTAGCTTCTTTGATGACTATCAAAGAGGTTTAACCCATTAACTAACCCATACTCACTCATAGAGTTAGCTTCTTTTTTTGTTTTTGTTTTTCCCATCCTTAGATCTGTGTTTGCGGGGTACCGGAGATTGAAATCTGGGGCATTCTGCCTATGAGCTGTACCCCAACCCTTTTTTAAAGTGTTTTTTTTTTTGTTTTTTTTTTTTGAAACAGGGTCTCACTAAGTTGCCAAAGGCCTCATTAAGTTGCTGTGGCTGGCCTCAAATTTATGATTCTCCTGTCTCAGTCTCCCAAGAAATGGGATTATTGGGGTTCACCAACATACCCGGTTTTGTGTTTAGTTTTGATTTTTGTTCTCAGGATAACTTGATATTGAGTGAATTATAGAGTAATACAAAGGGAAATGATACTCTTATTTTCATGAACTTGACTGTGTAGGACATGAGAATGTGGGTCTGAACATCTTCCTGCCTGGAGTTTGACGACCTCGTCTCACAGACACAAGCACAGTCTTTCTGGCTGTCCTAATCTCAGCCAGCTTGTTTATTTACATATTTGTTTTCTGGGCACAGGTATTGATCTGGAGAACATTGTCTACTACAAAGATGACACGCACTATTTCGTTATGACAGCCAAAAAGCAGAGTCTACTGGACAAAGGGGTCATACTGCACGTGAGCATTGGATTCTTTCAAACCACCTTTAATTGTTGTTGTTGTTGTTGTCGTTGAACTACGTAATATGGTCACCAAGAGAAAAGAACTGTGTTAGCTAATGGGCTTTTCTTGCAAGGGAGTCAGAGCACTGAATGTATCTTCTGAAACCACTGATGTTTATTTTTTTTTTTTCCAAGTTTGTGAAAAAGCTTTTTCTTATAGAAAATTGTAAACATAAACCGAAGTAGGTGATAGTAAAATGAACTTGTGTGCCCCTCATCTGGCTTTAGCCATTCTCAACATGGTCAGTATTGTTTCAGTAAAACCCCAGTCCACGCCCCTCTCCTGCCATTGGATTCTTTCCGAGCGAGTGTTAGGCATTATTCTATGCAGACGGGTTTAGGCAACTTTATTTGTGGTTATAGTGAATTCCACATATGACTGTTATTGGTTGGTCAGTAGGTCTTCTTTTGGAAGGTGGATGATAGAGGGACAAGAGTTTGACCAGGAAGCAGCACTTGCTCTTTATGACAGCCTGACTGTGGCTCTGGTTTTACTGAAGACGTGGTTATCAGAGGTCCAGGCAGCAGTGACTGGGTCAGGGGTATTTAAGCCTCTTTCTGGCTGAACAAGGGCCTAATGTGTGTCCTTAGCTAGGCACAGCACAGTCTTTTTCCCATGTAGGCTTAGTCGGGCTCATTGGTCTGAATATGTGAATTATTGTTTCTGTGTGATGAGGGAGCTAGAAGCCAAGAGACACCAGAGGTGTTGATTCAGGCCCGTCCAGTTTCTACCAGCCTCACAACTGACTCTCAGGGAGGCCTTTGTTTTTGCAGGATGGTAATGAGTCAAGTCTCTTTAGCCTGAGTCACACTCTTGCCGTATCTGAGAGCAGCGTGGGGAGCAGGCTGATGGGCACGTGCTTCTGCACAGAGTCTCCTTTCCACCCGTGAACCTCATGTCTGTTTCTCAGCAAAGCCGTCTCGTTTGTATGCAGGGAGAGATGAGACAGAGCACTTTGTACAGTGCATTCTGTGAAAACAAAAGCAAGACGTATTTAGCTAGATGCTTTATAAAGTGGGTTTGTTCATTATCTGGGGCTGTTACATTGCTGTCAGTAAGAACTAGCCAGTCAAGCAGTTGGGATGCCTTGGGACCAAGACTTAAATCTTCCATCTGGGCAGCGCTGTGGCGATTAGTTGAAATTAGATAAGAACAATCTACAATGCCAAGACCTGGTTTACTTTTCCTCTTTATTTATTCTTTTAGAGGGCAAGGGCCATGCCTTCGGTGTGTGCTGCTTGTACTAAACCGATTGTGGCCACTTAAGGTTGAACAAACAGTATTCCAGGGCCAACCTGAGTGTTTGTGTTTTGGCCTCTGAAGGCTTGTAGCTGCAGCTGAAAGTGCCATCAGGGGCCCTTAGGAACTGTAGGCCCCACTTTAGGAGAGTAGAGACATACATGGCTCAGACACCGGAACCTCAGAAACCGGGAGCTTTGCAGAAGGTCCCTTCTTTGGGAACCCTTTTCTCCTTACCATTGTTTTTCTTGGTTCATTGGTTTCTATCAGAGCCTCACAGGCCCTTCTGTATGATTTTGAAAACCTCTTTGATTTCCAGTGTACTCCCTCCCTTCCTCCCGGGCTACTGTTGCTCCTACCGTCACACCTCTTTGGCTGTAAAGTTTTCAGGTTCTTCCTCTGGGTGTGATGAAGCTATACAAGGCTGAGGGTTTCATGTGGTCCCAGCTACCCAAAAGCTGCCCGCTATCCAGAAAAGAACATAAACTATAAAATGCTTTTTCGGTTTATAGTAATTTTTTTTTTTTTTTTTTTTGTTACTCTGAACAACTCCATGAGGTCAATTGGCCAGGAACAGAGGAGTCATGTCTTGCGCCAAGTAAATGGAAAGGCTGGGACTGTCTTAGGTAGTGATGCCTGTGCACTCTCAAACACCACTCCCAACCTTTTATTAGAAATCTCTATAAAAGACTTGGTTTTAGAATATGAAATCACTTCGGGGGTAGGAAAAGCTGTGAAGCTGGGCTACGTCTGGCACGTATCTGACGCTCATCCCTGCCTGGCCCTTTGCATCCTGTGCCTTCTCTCTGCACAGGACTATGCTGACACAGAACTCCTGCTTTCCCGGGAGAACGTGGACCAGGAGGCCCTGCTGAACTACGCCCGGGAGGCGGCCGACTTTTCCACCCAGCAGCAGCTTCCCTCTCTGGACTTCGCCATCAATCACTACGGGCAGCCCGACGTGGCCATGTTTGACTTCACTTGTATGTACGCCTCAGAGAACGCGGCCTTGGTACGGGAACAGAACGGACACCAGTTATTAGTGGCTCTGGTTGGGGACAGCCTCCTGGAGGTGAGTACTAGGGTGGCAGCACTTCGTAGTAGAGGCAGTAGTGAAGAGGCACCAGGAAGGAGGAGCAGGCCAGGATAGAACGGTTGAGGAGGAAACATCTATAGCGCAGGAAACGCCCTGCAAGAGTTAAACCAACAGAGAGAAAGCCAGGCCCCTGGGAATCCAGGCTTGCCAAGCATGGGTAGAAGTTCTGTAACTTGTGACGTGCCCTTCTACTAGTTAGAGAAATCCTGAGGCCAGAGAGTTGCCAGTACTACTGTCAACAGCAGACTTTATTTGTCCCTTAATGATTTCTTTTCTTTTCTTTTTTCTTTTTTTTTCTTCCTTTTTTTTTTTCCTGTACTGAGGATGGAACCTAGGAGCATTCTACCTCCGAGCTACACCTACAGCCCTATTTTTTATTCTTTATTTTGAAACAGGGTCTCACTGAGTTGCAAAGGGCCTCCCTATGTAGCTGAGGCTGGTTGTGAACCACAATCCTTATGTCTCAGCCTCCCAAATGCTGGAATTACAAATTTGCACCACCACGCCCAGCTTAGCTTTCCTCTATTAAAAGATAATTCATGCTGGGTGTGGTGGTGGCACATGCTTGTAATACTAATATTTGGGAGGCCGAGACAGGAGGATCACAGGTTCAAGGGCTGCCTCAGCAAGTAATAAGACTATCATCAACCTAGTGAGACCCTGTTTCTAGATAAAAACAAATGGGTCCAGGAACATAGCTTGGTGGTTGGATGATCCTGGGCTCAATCCCCAGTACTACAAAAAGAAAAAGAAAAAAAATTCATTAACCAGATGAGGGACTCATACCTGTAATTACCACTACTGGGGAGATGGAAGCAGGACAAGTTTGAGACCAGCCTGGGCAAGACCCTATCTCAAAGTAGAAAGATAGTGGAAAGGGCCACAGATTGTAACTCAGTAGTAGAGCATTTGCCTAGGCTATAAAAGGCCCAGGTTTCAATCTCCGCTATCCCTCTTTTCCCCAATTGTTTTAACTCTTTGTTTTATGTCTCCTTCCTAGCCTTTCTGGCCAATGGGAACAGGAATAGCCCGGGGCTTTCTAGCTGCTATGGACTCTGCCTGGATGGTACGAAGTTGGTCTCTAGGAACCAGCCCCTTGGAAGTCTTGGCAGAGAGGTAATGGGAAGAAATCATGGGTTTCTTCTAGGAGAAAAAGGGAAGAAGTAGCTTACCCCCCAGGCCCAGTACAAGGTCTTCCTTCTTTTCTCTTGCTTCTTTCCTTTTATTAAAGGTATTTTCGTGCTGTAATGCACCAATAAAAGTATTTTAAAAAGATATTTTCATTTTTAAGAGAGGAAAGACAACATATTTTATAAGTATCTGATTCTTTTATGACCATTACATAAATAAGGAAAATACCAAATTACTTTTAAAGGTTTCTCAAACTCCTAAGTGTACCGGGCATGATGGGTGAATGTTTGTAATCTCAGTACTTGGGAGGCTGGGACAGGAGGATCACAGTTTCAAGGCCAGCCTCAGCTACTTAGTGTGGCCCTCTGCAACTTAGTGAGACCTTGTTTCAAAATAAAGAATAAAAAATAGGGCTGAGGGTGTAGCTCAGAGCTAGAATGCCCCTGGGTTCAATCCCCTGTACCAAAAAAATATCTGAAACTTAGGGTTTTTTTTGCCCTATTTTTTATTCTTTATTTTGAAACAAGGTCTCACTAAGTTGCAGAGGGCCTCACTAAGTAGCTGAGGCTGGCTGTGAACCTATGATCATCCTTCTTGTCTCAGTTTCCCAAGTACTGGGATTACAAATGTGTGCCATCATACCTGACTTGAAGCAGATTTTTTTACAAATGAGCTCAAATATTTAGGATTTCCTTGCTGATAAAGAACCAGCACCTTAAGCCAGGTGTGATGGTACACACCTCTAATCATAGTACTTGGGAGACTGAGACAGAAGACTACAGATTCAAGGCCAGCTACAGCAAGACCTGGTATCAGAGTGAAAAATAATATAGGACCGGGCAGGGAGAGGCTCAGAGGTAGAGCGTGCTTGGGTCCAATCCCCAGGATCCCCCTCACCCGGCCACCACACATACAGAATCAGTGTCTTGACAAAGAGAGCTAGACAAAATTTCCTTGATGTAATTGGTAGTTGATGTCACTTTAATTCTGTTTCTTAAGACATTTTGGCAAAAATGATGGCAAGTTCTGTTCTCATCTGTTTTTCCTAAAGATTAGATATTGATGTGTGGAAAACAAAAACAAAACAGTAAGTTAGTTGCCTTTTAAATTGCACCAGACATTTGTCACTGCCCCACCACCATCCCTGCCCTTCTCCTTAGCTCTTAACTAGCCCAGTGCTGTGGAGTCAGAGGGTGGTGGCCTGGCAGGCTGGGGACAACATAGAGTTGGAGGAAACTTTGTCAATGATGAAGATGTATTGTATACATCAGATAATTTTGTTTACTGTCAAAACATTACACAGTATTACAGAAGGGTAGGGAGATTATGGTGCTTGGCAGTGCTCTGAGTACACAGTTGTATGTTATTGCAGGGAAAGCATTTACAGATTGCTGCCTCAGACCACCCCCGAGAATGTGAGCAAAAACTTCAGCCAGTACAGCATCGACCCTGTCACCAGGTATCCCAACATTAACGTCAACTTCCTCCGACCAAGCCAGGTAAGAGCCTTCTAGTCAGTTATTAACATGGGGGCCCCTGCCCAGGACCGATGAGAACTCTGATAGATCTAAATAGATGTAACTATGTTTGTTATCAATACCCTACACACTCTTAGTAATCTCATACCTATATACACTTTCAGTAATCCAGTCTACCAGAATTGGTGAGAATGAGTAGGATGCTTCATCAACATACTGGGCAGGGAGGCATAGAGTTGATGATTTACAGGAGATCACAAGTGACGGATCATGGTGGACCCAGGACTTCATCCTGAGCCTCCTAACTCAGATCACATACTGTCGAGGAGCGAGCACTGGTCCAGTGGTCAGTGTGAGTTCCACTTGAGTATTTGCCACTTAACACCTGTAACTCTCCTGGGCCATTTCACTGTCTCTGAGCCTCAAGTTTTCATGTGAGAAATGGAGAGAATAATCCCTCCCTACTCACAGGATCGTTGTGAAGGCAAATGAGATTGTTCACCTGGAAGAACTTCGAAAGGTAACATGCACTCTTTAAGTAGAAGCTATTGTTATTGTTAGCTAGTTGTTTTTTTTTTTTCCTGCGTGTGGTACTATTGAGTTGTTTCTCAGAATCACTAAACTGAGAATGACATCGTACAAGCATAGCAATCCCAAACAGTACAACTATTTTTAGAAAACAGCCTGTTTAACATTTTTGCCTCTGTTCTAGGGAAATTTCTTGCTCTTCTTCTATCTGAAATTTAGATGTTTGGGACTTCTGTGTGTGTGTAGTAAAGTGTCCTTAATTCTTCCATTAATGGACAGCTTTAATGGTCCAACAGAGACTACCAGGTGGACCTCAGTGGCTGAGTAGATAACTTTTAGCAAAACTTCTTACAGTTAACGATTAAAGGTTTTTTTTTGGTGGTACTGGGGTGGAACCCAGAGGCTTTCTACCTCCGGGCTATACTCCCAGACCTATTTTATATTTTATTTGGAAACAGGGTCTCACTAAGTTGCTGAGAGCCTCACTAAGTAGCTGAGGCTGGCTTCGAACCTGTGCCATCCTCCTGTCTCAGCCTCCCAAGTGCCGGGATTACAAGCATGCGCCACCACGCCCAGCAAAGATTAAAGATTTAAAGATTTAAAGTTCACTGTTATAATTTGTGTCTAAACTTTACCATGGGTTGGAGGTAATGCTCCCAGTGGTAGAGTGCATGCTTAGCATACACAAGGCGCTGGGTTCAACTCCCCCAGACCTCCTCCCCAAATAAGTAAGTAAATAAATAAATAAACTAACTAACTTTATCCAACCCACTTTCCCAGGTTTTGATCTAAGTCATTCTACTTCTGGGTAGAAGTTTGTTATGTGGAATTTGATTTTTCTTCTTAACTTTTTTCTGCCAGGTCCGCCATTTATATGATACTGGAGAAACAAAGGATATTCATCTGGAAATGGAGAACCTAGTCAATGCTCGAACTACCCCAAAGTTGACCCGCAATGGTGAGTTCTGCTAACGGCTCTTTGAAAGACAGGTAGCCCATTCAGAGAAGTCTGTATTCATCCACTGAGCCACAGCGTGTGCACAGTACTGTAAAAGGCAGTGGTTCTCAACCAAGGGTGGTTTGCCCTCCAGAGGACATTTGGTGGTATTTGGGGACATTTCTTGATTGTCATACTTGGGGGGAGGGGAGAAATTGCTACTAGCATCTATAGGATATAACTCGAGAATGTGCACAAAACCGGTCCCCAGAACAAAAATCACCTTGGTCCAAGGTGGTGTGAGAGTAGAGGAAGATTGGATATAGATGTCGGAGGAAGAGAGCGCGCGCGTGTGGGCCCAAGAGGGAGTATGCCTCCATACATACACTTCAGATTTGGGTGATAAACTTCAGAGAACATGTAACGACACTTTAGCGAAGGCCTGCAACATTGCCATTATACAGTGGTAAAGGGAAAGGTCATTCCGTATTTTATGTGTATTGCGGTCCCCTAAAGTTTTTTTTTTTTAAAGACACCTGATCAACTCTTCGTAAGATAGACTGGAGAAGGGAAAGCACCAGAAGCAGGGAGACGAGTTAGAAATATGTTACACAGAAGTACCTGTGGTACTTGCCACCTGTGGTAAATGCCAAACTCTGGTACTGGGCTGGGGATGGAGATGGGAGAAGGCAGTGGACCACAGTTAGAAGAGCTTAGGCTTTGGGCCAGATGCAGCTGGGTCCCAGGCCCAGCCTTGCTGTTTGCAGAGTGTGTGCATTGGGTGGATTAATTAGCATCTCTTAACCTCAGTTTCCTTGTACTGGAAATGAGTTACAATACTTCCCTCGGATTTTTGATCATGAGGATTCTGTGACATCTGTAGGGTGTTTACTGCAGTGCCTGGCAGTAGTGGGTAGTCAGAAACAGCAGCAACTTTATCGTTGCCATTATTAATTATGTGAGAGAGACTAAGGAAGCAAAATCAAAAGACATTGGCAGTTGATTGTCCTTAGGGACAAGAGATAGCTATTTGTGTTTAGTGCTATATCAGTCTAAAGAAGGAATTGGGAGATGAGAAGGTTTGAGTTCTTTTTTGGATATTTTTAGTTTGATGTGCTTTGGGGATATCAAGGTGGATATGTGGTCCAAGAGGCAATTAGAAACATTTTCATCTTTTTCCACTGAGATGTTATATTTGTCAGCTTTCTGTTGCTACGACAAAATACCTGAGATAAATAGACTTAAAAGAGGAAAGATTTATTTCAGCTCATGGTTTCAGAGGTTTCATCCATGGTCCTTGGGCTCCATTGTTTTGGGCCTGTGGCAAGGGGGAGCATGTTTTAGAGCGGTGCTGCTCACAGCCTGGTGGCCAGGAAGCAGAAATACTGAAGTAGTTGCCCAGTATGTATTGGATGGATGGATCTACACACTTAAGAAACAGCCGAATAATGTCTATAAGCCAAGAGATGGTACTGGGAGCATTTCTGTGTGTAAATCTCAGAACATTTCCACCGTGAAAGACTTAACCGGGATTTTTATAACACACAGTTTTTATCTTATGTTCACAAATCACTAAATGACTTAGTGCAAAGCTAAATATTTTCAGCAGCCTTAGGGAAGAGAACAGACTTTTTCTTGGACACAAGCAGGAATTCACAGATTCTCTTAAAAGGTGTGTCACCAGAGCTCTTCTAGGATAAGGCTGATCAGATTTTAGAAGAGATGTCAAAGAATGGGAAAACATCCAAGTTCGTGTTTTCCTCTTCAGTCTCTCAGGATGTAATCACCTGTTGAGTAGGCTGCCAAGCTGGGACTGGGGATTGTTGTGGTCTGGGGTCCGCAGCCCTATAACCGTGTCTTTCTCTAGAGAGTGCCTTCATGTGACAAATTGCTCGGTGCCTAGAGAGTGTGAGAGCAAAGCTTTGTTTGCTTTCAGTTTAATGTACTACTGGATACAATGGAACCTTTTCTAATCTAATCTTCCCAGTGGGGCTTTGGAGGAAAAGGCTTCCTTAGCCAAGCTACTCTCCAGGGAAACCCTAGCACTGTTGTAGGTGAAGTGACAGTTCAGTAGATGGCATTCTTCCCTCTGAGTCAGGATCTGGAGTGCTGAAGGGACACTGGGCTTTAGCATGAGCAGGTCATGTCATCAGTTGTGAGTTATCAGTGTGGTTAGGGGATGGACACTATCGCTTCTCGACCCTTTGGCTAAGATCAAGTGTAGGGGATGGACACTGACCTTGGAGTCTAGATAAGTTGGTACCTAGAATTCCACTATTATGACACGAGTTGCATATCCCTGCATACCAGTTGAGGGACCTTGTTCTTCATTGTTTTCTTTTAAAACATAGTACTGACTGTTACTTTGGTAATTTTTCCAACTGTGTATGTGTACTGTAAAGGGAACCCTGTATTAATGCTGCTAGGTAACCACATTTCCAATCGTAATTGTTTTTGTTGTTTTAGAGTCTGTAGCTCGTTCAAGCAAACTGCTGGGTTGGTGCCAAAGGCAGACAGATGGCTACGCAGGAGTAAATGTGACAGATCTCACCATGTCTTGGAAAAGTGGCCTGGCCCTGTGTGCAATTATTCACAGATATCGCCCTGATTTGATGTAAGTCTGACCAGCTCTTATATTTTATATCCACCCAGGGTCTCAGAGCACCCTGCTCTCAAGTACTCACGTTTTGTGCTTTTTCTTAGAATAAGGTACAAGTAAAATGCTTTCTCCAGAAGGCTGGGATTTAAATTTAGTTATATTTAAAACTCCATGTGTCAAGTATTATATTGCTCAACCCAGGAATGATTAGCTTAAGTTTTAAAAATCACAATACTCATAAGGTCAAAAACTGTTTTAACACCCACCTGGGCCTTTTAACTTCACACAAAGGAAAACTGTTTATTGGCCCTGAGTTGAACTCTTCGTTTTGGCCAGCTGTCTCTCAGATGCGATTGGTCACAAGGGAAACCTGGCTAGAGTACTTGGCTAGCTCAAGACAGATATGTCACTGCCAGAGAAACAGAAAACAATGAATACTTACCCGACTTGTGATGGTTCACTAGTATTCTCTTTGTTAAAAACTATATTTTTTTTGCAAACATACTATGTCAGGCTTATGAATCGCATATTGAGCTAACAAGTAAGTCACATCACCCCTTTTATCCATTCCTTACTCACCTGTATGCTGAATCGGTGCACAGGATGACCCCAGCTCAGCTGCAGTGACCAGCGCACTCAGGTTCCCTCCATAGGCACCTGTTACCATGGAAGCCAAACAAGATTCAGAAACAGAAGCAGAGCGTGTTGAGGTGTTCTTACTGCCCTTTCTCTTTTCTTTTCTTTCTTTTCTTTCTTTCTTTCTTTCTTTCTTTCTTTCTTTCTTTCTTTCTTTCTTTCTTTTTTTTTTATTGGTAATACTAGAGATTGAGCCCAGGGGAATTCTACCCCTAGACCTTTTTTATTTTGAAACAGTCTTACTAGGTTGCAGAGAGTCTTGATGTGTTGCTGAGGCTGGCCTCAAACCTGCAATTCTTCTTTCTTAGCCTCCAAAGTACTGGGATTAGAGGCGTGTCACCATGCTTGGCCTGCTTATGCTTTTTGTCATTAAGTCCACCTAAGGACCTGCTTTTTGTTTATTTTGTTTTAATGGTTGTTTAAGGAATCCTAAATGATATAGCCCTTATTTACATGATGGTTATAGGCTAATGAGGTAAGAGTAGTAAAAACAGCACAATGCAGATTTCGTAAGTGTGGGGGTGTGGAAAGCGTGGCTCATCAGCAGAGCACTTGCCACGCATGCAGCAGCCTTGGGCTCCGTCCCAGCACCAGAGACACCCTGGTCACTTAGCCGGAAATTGGTAAGGGTGAATGAAGATAGTGCGATTCACTCCCACTTACAAAAGGCAGTGGGGAAGGAGAGGAGAACATGACAAATGGCACACATATGCCCTAGAGAAAGGAGCAGGTGCCTTGTGCGGTGGCGCATGCCTGCAGCCCCAGCAGCTTGGGAGGCTGAGTCAGGAGGATTGCAAGTTCAAGGCCAGGCTAGACAACTTAGCGAGATCTTGTCTCAAAATCAAAATAAAAAGAGCTGGATGTAACTCAGTGGTAGAGTACTCTTGGATTCAATCCCCAGTACCACAAGAAGGAAGGAAGGAAGGAAGGAAGGAAGGAAGGAAGGAAGGAAATCAATGGGGCAGCCAACCACTTCTATTCCAAGGGGAGAGAACTTCTAAGAAAGGGAAGGATAAGGACAGGATTAGTTGAGGGATCTAACAGATAGGGTGGAGGGGCAAGTGTGGGCCCGAGGGCATACGTTACTGTCAGATCACACCAGAACCTGCCTGAGGGAGTTGCAGCAAACACAAAAGCAGAAAGTAGCTAATTTGGCACTCTCTGGACTACAGTGACTTCATTCAGGATGAGTGTCATAGTTTAACAGGCTTAATCTGCAGAGAAAAGGAATTGTTTAAAAATGGAAAAATTCCATGGGGTCAGTAGGTTAACATGAAATAAGGCCTGCCAGGTTAACCAAAAGCTAGTTAGAGAAGAACACTATCAGTCATTGTACTGAACAGTAAGACGCTTAAAACCCAGTGGGAAATGTTAATCAAATGCTTAGGACAACTCAGGAAATTTAGCAATGGGAAAATCTTTGTAGGAAAGTTTTGTTATTTCCCCACAGGAGAAAGCTAAATAGGATTTACTAGAGCTCATTTAGGACATTAGCAGCGGGTCAAGGACTAAAGGGCTTGGTGGGTGATGTCCCTGGCTATTAAGGAAATGTGATCCAGATAGGATTCTTATCACTGTTTGACTTTCGTTTAAGATGTATGGACACCGAGGTACAAGAGAATACATATTAAAGATAGTTCCTGTCCTGAGCTTACATTTTAGTAAATTTGTGTACTGGAAAAATGAGAGAAGTCTTTTCAACTGTATCCCTTTATTGGGTAGTTCTTCAGTCATTTTTTTTTTTTTTTCATGAGGATGCCTTGTATTTCCTTGGTCCAAGGAAGGAGAAGAGGCGAGGAAAACAGACCTGATCCTAGTGACGCCCTGCGGCCTCGGCTGTAGTCAGAGGACTGAGATACTTACTGTTCACTCCGGTTTGAGGACTCTTAGTCCGACTTGACCTCATCTTCCTTGTTCTATTCTCAGAGATTTTGATTCTTTGGACGAGCAGAATGTGGAGAAGAATAACCAGCTGGCCTTTGATATTGCTGAGAAGGAACTGGGCATCTCTCCCATCATGACAGGCAAAGACATGGCCTCGGTGGGGGAGCCTGACAAGCTGTCCATGGTGATGTACCTGACTCAGTTCTACGAGATGTTCAAGGACTCCCTCTCCTCCAGTGGTAAGGCCCTGGTGCGCGTGGCAGAGGGTCCTCCGTTCATCTTGCGGAACCGTTGCCCGGCATTGTCTTTCTTTCCTTCCAGCTGTGTCCTTTGCCAGGACAACACAGTGTCACCAAGCTCAGGCTTACTGTTTTTGCTGCTTGGCCATCAGCAAAAATCTGCGAAAGCTTGCTTTATTATTTTTCCCTTTTCTAGTAGTATATTCTTAGGCCCCTCCCCCTGCCCCAAACCGTTCTCAGTTAACCACGAAGTATGCAAAAACTCATTCCTGTCTGAACATTTTTTCCCTGAAAAATTTCTCCTGGCCTTCTCCTTTTTTTTTTTTTTTTTTTTAAACCAGTTTTTCGGAAGAAGCGGTTGATCTGCCAGGCATGGAGGCGCATGCCTGTAATCCCAGCACTTGGGAAGCTGACACAGTAGGATCACGGGTTTGCAACCAGCCTTAGCAACTTAGTGAGGCTGTCAGCAACTTAGAAATAAGACCCTGTTTCAAAGTAAAAATAAATATGACTGGGGGTGTAGCCTAGAAGAAGAATGCTCCTGGGTTCAATCCCCAATACTGCAAAAAAAGGAGGGGTGGGGTCCTGCTTTTGGCCTCTCTGTATAAGCTTCGTGACTCTTTGTGATTCCGCTTCCCTTTGTTCTGCTCTCCCAAGACTGTTCCCAGTGTCAGGAAGAACCACCGGATCCATATTCTTCTCTCATGTCTTGTGCACTCGGCTCCTCCGCATCATTCAGTGCTGTGGAATAACGTCCTCTTCCTTGAATTCTTCCTGCTCAGCTGCTGTGACCCTGTGTCTTACTAGGCCCATTCTTCTTCTCTAACTAGTCCCTCTCTGGCTCCTCTTTTTATTCCTACCTCTTGGGGTTTCCCCCAAATTTTTCCTTGGTCCTTAGCTTGCTGTCTCTGTCATGGTGCTACACAAAAATTCCTGTTGTCATTTTATTGTCCTATGGAGTAAATGTGGTATAATGCTGAAGAGTGTTGACCATGATGCCTGACCTGGTTTTATGGCCCAGAACTTTCACTTGCTTGGATTTGGGCAAGTTATGAAATTTCCCTATGCCTCCATTACCCCATAGGTAAGATGGGGATAATATACATAATTACAGTGTGATGTGCTACAAGGAACGTTTGGCAAATTGGAACTCTTAGTAAGTGCTAACAGTTTATCATTAGTTTTAATTACTAGTGGTACTAATAAAACATTTGTAGCTGGGCGTGGTGGTGCACACCTGTAATCCCAGTACTTGGGAGGCTGAGATAGTAGGATTGCAGGTTCAAGGACAGCCTCAGCAAGTAGTGAGACTCATTAACCTAGCAAGACCCTGTTTCAAAATTTAAAAAAAATTAATAAAATAGGGCTGAGGGTGTGGCTCAGAGGTAGAATGCCCATGGGTTCAATCCTCAGTACCACAATCAGTCAGTAAATTAAAAATATAAAGAAAATGTTGGAATCTACACTGTTTATGATACCCCTCCCAGTGTCTTTTAACCCATAATCCTTATAGAGAACTGTGGCTTTTCCTAATTATGTATGCAGTTCTTAAAAGAGAACTGTAACATGAGCACACCCGTTCAGGGGGAGCCCTTGTTAAGACTATGGCCCTGGTCACACAGTGTTCTGCCTCCCTCCCTCCCCTCCCCTTGGCCTGAAACTTCTGTCACAGAGGGGGAGCGTCAGCGCTTTGCCATAACTACCACAGACAGGTTCCGACTCTTTGTTTGTTTGTTTTTTGGTGGTACTGGGATTCCTGGAAGCCCTTCTACCTCCAGGCTACACTCCCAGACCTATTTTATAGTTTTATTTGGAAACAGGGTCTCTTAAGCCAGCGAGGCTGGCTTAGACCTGCGCGATCCTCCTGTCTCCGCCTCCCAAGCCGGGCGTGCGCCACTACGCCTGGCAGGTTCTGACTTTTGAGAAGCAAACGTGCAGGTTTTTGTAACTAAAAGTCTACTGGAAGAAAGAGACACTATTGTCTATGTGGGTGGAGGAGAAAGGGCTCAACATCTCGGCCCAAGTATGAGCTTCCTTTATGGTGTTTCCTTCCAAGTTCTGCCGGCTACATCCTCGCCGATGAGCTTCCAGAGGTTCTTTTCCACAGTCCCCTGCAGGAGAGAGTGCTTCTGCTCAGGACTTTGGGGCCCTTCAGGGCTCTCCTTGAACATTGCCGATTTCTGTCCCCAGACACTGTGGACCTGAATGCTGAGGAGAAAGCAGTCCTGATAGCCAGCACCAAGTCTCCCATTTCCTTCCTGAGCAAACTCGGGCAGACCATCTCTCGGAAGCGTTCTCCCAAGGTGCGTGCACGCGAGCTTCATTTTACTGACAGCTGGAGAGCTAATGGTACATGTGGTGACCAGAATAACACAGCGCCCCTCCTCTCTTGGTACAGGATAAAAAGGAAAAGGACTTGGATGGGGCTGGGAAGAGGAGAAAGACCAGTCAGTCGGAGGAGGTGAGGTTGGTTTATCTGAGGATTTGCTAGAATTATTACACTGAATTGCGCTTTTTTGGGTTAAATTCCTGGTTCCCAGGTGGATTTTGCTAGATCTCTGCATACTTATCCTTCATGAGAATTTCTGTGTGCAGATGCCCTTAGTTTTCTGGAAAGCAACCAGGAAACGAATATGCACGTGTGTGCTGAGGCCTTCTTACCACTCTGGAGTCACATAGGTGGCAGAGCACAGCAGCTTTTCTGGAATATGGAGACGCCAGCACAAGTCTGTGTACCCTCATAGTGCCCTTGTGCAGGGTCCTGCTGGCTGTTTGGAGATTTGTGCCTTGAAGAGAGCTGCTAAGCTCAACCCAAAGCTGCTGTGCACATCCTGACACACATTGAGGGAAGCGTGTCCGGAGGCTCCTGTAACAGTCTGCTTCTCGGTGATTTCTGTTGGGCAGGATGAAGCTCCTCGGGGCTACAGGGGCGAAAGGCCCACACTGGTGAGCACCCTGACAGACCGGAGGATGGATGTTGCCGTCGGGAACCAAAACAAAGTGAAGTACATGGCAACCCAGCTGCTGGCCAAATTTGAAGAGAACGCACCTGCACAGTCCACTGGTGTAAGGAGACAGGTAAGCCCATCTCCCACCTCGCTGTCCCAGACTGCCAAGTAGGACAGAAAGGAGCACTTTTCAGTCTTAGCAGGTAGCCTTGTCACAGAACCCAGGACTCATGGGCTCAACTAGGGTCTGGTTTTCCCATGACTAACCATGGCAGAGACAAGTGTCTCCTAAGCTCATTGTTGATGTTCAGGGCTGCGTTATAAACCTCAGCTCAGGTTTGAGGCAGCTGCGACCAACTCTAGCAGAGGGATCTAAAAATAAGTAAATAACTAAGTAAATATATACACATACGTATTTATATTCAGACAAGTTTATGCAGATACATACTTAAATTATAAAATAACTTCATGCTTATTAATGAAAGTGCTGAAAAGTAGAGTAAAGGTAATGAAAGTACCTATACTTCTGTTGATATTTTACAACATTTCTTTCTGGCTCTTTTTTCAGTGCATTCTTGTTTTCATAGTGGAGGTCATTTTTTAATATACATTTTTCCATTCTTCTGTTTTTCATTTAACCTTAAACACATTCCCACGTTGTTCAAAACACTCAGCAAGCACCTGCCAAATGTGTAGATACCATGCTCTTTGTAGCTGTCACTCTAGTATGTGATGTTTCCGTTATTTCCCATCTTTCATGATGAAAGAGAAGTGCACATTCTTGCAGTAAAGCTGCTTTTGTATGTTGCAGGTTCTCTTCCCTGATATTGCTGGGAACGTGAGCGCTTGGACACTAGGTGCACTCCCCTGAGTCATGCATTAGAGTGCTAAGCAGTATTTCCCTTGAGATATCCTTGTTGGGCTCATCTCCCTTGCTCATGTAAAAGTCAAGAGGAGGTGTGCTGAGATCTTGATGTTCTCACTGAAGATTTACTAGAAAACTCTCTGATGACCTTAAAGAGCGTCCGGAAGACGGCGTCCATCCTCCTTGTTCTCTTTTCACTCTTTCTTCATCTTCTCTGTACTCAGAAGCCATTGACCCAGTGGGCCAGGCCCTTGGCACTCATTTTGCTTGGACTCTGACCACAGCTAACTTCTCATCTTTGGTTATTAGTGCTTACCCTCCAACCTGTTTGTACTGTGGCTCACAGGAAGGATGGTAGTATTTGCTGGGAAACATTAGAGGTTGCCTGGAGGCGCTGGCATTCCTCTTCCCTCAGAAAGGATGGAGCACTCTCCCTGGCAGGAAGTTTGCCTTTAAGAGAAGGTTCTTTTCCTCATTTTGATGGGGGGGCAAAGATTTATTTTTCAAATCAGGATAAGTAGTTTAGACAGACAGCACTGAGTTTGGGAAGAGGATAATGAGACTCACAGCTTTTATTTCCCAGTTCTGCACTTTGCTTTGTAAGTGTAACTTTCTAAGAACTTTCTAAGAATTAGTTCTGCTGCCTCCCCCACTTACGATTGTGTGTCTTTTCCCCATGGGCACTCATTCTCTCTCTTCTCCTACCTTAATGGATGTTATTTTGTTTTGTCTCCATGTCCTGTCCCCACCCACCCTTGGCCTGTGTGTCACAGCCAACACAAGAGCGTGGGGTCAGCCAGCCGTCCTGCTGCCTGCCTGAGCAGGGTCGCCCTGCTTCCATCCCCCAGTGGAAACAGGTAAAGGAACTTCCAGGGACCAGACAGGGTCTGCTGCCCCAAGCCTTCCACCCTGTCCCGCTTCTGGGCCGGCCCATGGTCAGGCCTGCCCTGGGGAACCCTGGCTACAAGGGCACGAAGGCTCTTGCTCCTTCCAGCCAGACTCTGGGAAAACGTGTCACAGACAATGCTGATTTGATTCCATAATTAACTCCTTAGGATTTGCAAAACCAGTTGGAAGGGCAGACTGTTAGTTTGGCCTTAAAAGTAGCTGAAGTGATATGGTACTTTGTTAAGGTACCTTATTAACCTTTTGGCTTTTGCTATTATAACATTTGTTCAAGTTGGCTTTTCCTAGTGTGCCTTCTCGTCTCCACTGGAGGGAGAATTCTGCCTTCAACAAGCCTGAGAATTGAGGAAGTAGAGCCTTTCCCGTGAAATGGGGAAACATTACCCATAAAATTTGTCTTGAACAAATTTGTTTTATTTCAAACCCTGGGCAAATGTGTTCATGAATTTTGTTTACATTTGAAATAATTTTATAGGGTGTGGTGATTGATATACACCTGTAGTCCCAGCTACTGGAGAGGCTGAGGCAAGGGATCATTCAAACCCAGGAATTAAAGGCCTGCCTAGGCAATATCATAATGAAGCCTCTCAGTACAGAAAGGGAGTAAGTCACAACACCGGGTCTATAATAGAAAGCCTGTCAGAGGGATTGGAAGCTCTACTGCATTTTCTTCCATGTCACAGTTTAGCAGGTTCTTTTGAAAAGCCTGGATTAGCATTCTCGTAGTTTGATATCATGTAGGACTGGTACCATGTTGAGAGGTCAGATGTGCTGACCCTGGATTCCACTAGCATTGCCCACAGTTGGCCTCACTCGCCCCTTATCCTGTAGGGTAGCCTCTGTTGCTGGGAGGCACTGAGAAATGGTGAGCTGGACTTCATTTAATTTGTGTTCTGCTGGGAGTCGTGATGCACGCTTCTAATCCCAGTACTTGGGAAGCTGAGATGGGAAGATTGCAAGTTCACGGCCAGCCTCAGCTACTTAGTGAGGCCCTCTGCAACTTAGTGAGACTGTTTCAAAATAAAGAATCAAATAGGGCTGGGGGCCAAGTGTTGTTGCACACACTTGTAATCCCAGCATTTGGGAGGCTAAGACAGGAGGATCACGGTTCTCGCACAGCCTCAGCTACTTAGTGAGGTCCTCTGCAACTCAGTGAGACCCTATTTCAAAATAAAGAGTAAAATATTGGGCTTGGAGTGTAGCTCAGAAGTAGAATGCCCCTGGGTTCCATCCCCAGTACTGAGGGGAAAAAAATAGGGCTGGGGATGCATTTTAAAGGTAGAATACCTTTTGGATTCAACGAGTACACCATACACACACACACACACACACACACACACACACAAATTGTGTTCAGGGTTTGGATGTGATGGAACACATCTGTAATCTAGTATTTGGGATACTTAGAAGAGGATTGCATATTCAAATCTGTAAGTTGCTAAAGCTTAGCAGCTTAGGGTCTAAGACCCTATTTCAAAATAAATAAAAGGGCTAGGGGTATAACTTAGAAGGAAATCAATCACCCCTGGGTTTAATCCCCAGTTCTCTCCCCACAAATTACATTCATTCAGGGAAAATGTTCCCTTTCTAACCTTATAGTAGTATTCTACATGAAAGGTGTGGCCCATGAAGCTAAGATGGAATCTTGAGAGCAATGTCCAAACTCACAGCAGAAGTCAAACCTCTTTTTCTATGCCTAGAGGAGATCTTCTGAAAAAAATTCATCCAGAATTTATTTGTGTTTTATTTTTTATCCTTTTCCTTGAAGTCTCAATGGAAGGTAGGACTTGAAAGATAATCTTCAGTTGAGGATCTGTTGAGGGAGGACGTGAACTCTACGCTAGATTGTAACGGGAGGGAGGTCAGGAGTCACCTGCGCAAGTGTGGGTAGGCTGGGGCCTGCATGGTGCGTGCCTCCGTGGCCTTGGTAGGCTTCCTGGGAAGTGTGGGGCAGTGAGTGTGGCTGGAGGCGCCCAGCGGAGCCTCTGTCCTAACAGAGACCAGAGACGGATGCACTGAAGAGGCACCAGGAGCTTGGTTTTGTGGGGCTGCTTATGAGTTGCCAAGGAAGCCTGTAGCATTGTGCAGGGCTCTGCCTGGAGGCTGCTCTTCATCCAGCCTGTGCAGCTTGTCACTGGATTATTTATGGTCATGGTCAGTAAAGTAGAATGGTACTGGCAGGCCTTCTGGGCAGCAAGTTAGAACCCTTAAAGCCAAACATAAATCTTATGAGGTGAGCATCAGAGATTACAGTTAGAAAGAGCAGCTGGGTAGTGGTTAAGTGAGAAACCATAAGCACAGAGCACCCTGTCAGATTCTTGGGTGCTGCTGGCTGTGAGGAGGTGAGGACTGTGACCTTCCACAATGGTGGAGTACCACACCTCACAGCTTAATATGTGAAAATCATAATGGTCACTTGCAGTCTTCTCTCAATGCTAATTCACGAGTCTTGGCCCTCTTATCTCCCGAAAGCTAGAGGTGGTTGTGTGTCAGGTGCTACAGAGACCCAGGGACAGAGGAACTCAAGGCGCCGGGCACTGCTTCCGCCCTGCCCTGGTGGTCACCCTCTCTTCTGCCTTCAGGAACAGGGCTGACTGGCAGGAGCTCATTGAGACTCACTGTGTGTTTCTTTGGAAGTGGCTCCCACTGAGGTGGGAGGGTGTGGCAGGCATGGCGGCCATGGCTGAGTTGGCACGAGGACCAGTTTAGCTTAGGTCATGGTTTGGAAGAAGGGAAATGAACAGCTCTGCCTGCCAGTGACTTCTCGCCTCACCCTCCTGTGTAAACAGCATGGCTCTTTCCTCTCCACCCTTTCGCCTTCTGATCTCGGGCGCATCCCACAGGCAGACTCCCACACGAACAGGACTTGGTTTGGAAGTGGATTCTCCCGTGAGATGGGAACAGACGCTGAGGCTGTTTCCCCGCCTCCCGACTTCACAGCCTTCTACCCAGGTGCGCCCTTCTGAGGCCCCACGCAGCCCTCTGGGCAGAGGAAACGGAGTTACCTGGCAGGAATCAGAGAAGCTAAGGATAAAGTGTGAATGTTTCTCAAATACAGACGAGCTTTCTGAATCATTCTTTTACAAAGGAATTAATGGAGGGAGCAGGATGACGAAAAAGCCAGGAACGTACATATGGTCTTCAGTTAGTGAAATGCGCTCAGTTATTATACCTCGTTTCTTGTGCTGTCTTGGAGTTTCCCATAACTTTTGAGTGAGGCTTGAGGAGGGAGACACCGCTGGCATACGGTCACAGGCTGCTTTGTTGTTGGGGGGTGACCAAGCCTTTGAGAGGTAGTGTTAAATCCCCTGTCCGTCTGGACCCATCTGCCTTACTTCTATACTTATATATACCCCCCCCACACACACACACGCACACACACACAAGCACACAACTGCCCCCTGTAAAGCCGTTGACCCCTGGCATTCAGAAAGTGCTACACTGCAACTTCTAGCTGCATAGGTTACCTGCACCACCCGTGCCTCCCTGAAGGTGCCAGTCCCACCTGGAGGCCAAACAGACTGCATCAGCCACCCACTGGTTTGCTTCGAGGTTGGAGGCAGTAAGGTGCTCTTGGGATGCTTTGGCTACGCCCTCAGCCCTTCTGGGACCAGCCTTCCTGTGCCACTGTTTCAACAGTGTTCTCTCTGTTTCTGTCGGTTGATGTAAAAGCGACGGGGAAAGGAGCGTTCTCGGACCTGCCCAAAAAAAGTGATCACACTGTCTCCTCCCCCCACTCCTCCTGCCCGCCGGGCGCGGGGCAGCCAGAAGGTGATCATCTCTGCATGCTCGTGTTCTGTCCTCCTGCCTGCCCGTATAGAGAACCCACTCTTTTGCCCACTTTTTAAAGAGCAACTTGTGTTGATGCAGACTGCTACAAATGAGTCCTGACTGGACCTAGACAATGTGCTATACTTTCAAATCCAGAGCAATTTGATCACCATGGGAACGCAAATATGCAACCATGAACTAAAACGTAACCCAAATTTGTCAGAGACGTGAGGCCCAGAAGCCCTGACCACAGCAGCCATTTTTCTCTTGCTGTCCAATGCAGTATGGTTAAGATGGGGGTTCGGAAGCGTTATAGAGCCTCGGGTCATGAGTTTGCTTCCTTCTGGTTCTGAGAGCCTGCCTCTTGCTTGTTCAACTCCTTGTGACAAGCGGGTACCTTTCCCCATCCGCCCCACTCCCTCCAGGAAGGTCACTCGAGAACTGAGGCTTTATGGAAGAGTTAACCACAGACGTGGCCAGTAAAGATGCCAGCAAGTGTTTGTGGTGCGCACCCTTAGGTGAAGTGTATTCATAGAATGGCTTTGTCGACCTCTGTGGTTTATTCCCATAAAAAGAGGTGCTAATTTTTAAGTGCAGGATCTGTGGGAAGACATACTTTCAATTAAGGTGACCTGTTTAAAAGTGACCACTAGCCGAGCGTGGTGGCTCACGCTT
The DNA here is from genome assembly GCF_963383645.1 of Muscardinus avellanarius. Lineage (NCBI taxonomy): Eukaryota > Metazoa > Chordata > Mammalia > Rodentia > Gliridae > Muscardinus > Muscardinus avellanarius. The sequence continues at coordinate 92,070,100 of NC_137797.1, forward strand.
GTAATCCCAGCATTCGGGAGGCTGAGACCAGAGGATCGCGGTTCGCGGATAGCCTCAGGTACTTAGTGAGGCTCTCCACAACTTAGTGAGACCCTGTTTCCAAATAAAGAATAAAAAAATTGGGTAGGGAGTATAGCTTGGAGGTCAAATTCCTCTGGGTTCCATCTCCAGACCCGCAAAAAAAAAAAAAAGTGACCACTAGTAATAGTCTGATTTTATAGACCTGACTTGCACCCATGGGTCTAAAAATGAGCTGTGCTGGGTTTAGCTGCTCAGTGCTTTACCTCTAAGTATGAGCTAACAGTTTTGAGTATTTACTCTGACCTGGCAGTATTCTACTTTCCTTTCATGTATTACCTCAGTCCTCACATTAACACTAGGAGTCAGGGACTGTTATTTATTTCTATTTTATAGATGGGGAGACGGAGGCCTTAGGGTAGAGAAGCCAAGTAATTTGCACAAAGCCACACAGCAAGTAATGTGTGCAGAATTGAATCCGGATTACATGATGAAAATCCTTAGTGACCGAGGGTGGTCTTTCCTGTTATCACCATTGCTCTGCTGCTGGTGTCCTCAGTTCAGCGGGGCAGGCCTGTGCCCGTCTCACGGGTTTCCAGGCCTCTCACGTACATGCTCCTGTCTCTGGGTTGAAATTCCTGTAGTCTTCATCCACTTCTCCCCGCAGTGAGTTGTGCCTCCTTCCGTGTTTCTGTTCAGGAGCATTCCCCCCTGCAGTCTCCTGGGCTGCTCCAGTCATCCTTGGCTCCAGCCAGTGTCCCTCTCCCTTACCAACCTGCTCTCCTTCTGAACCTTGCATCGAATGCCTCTGACCTCATGCCACCGTGTGAAAGAAGCGTTTGTTCACCTTTGTACTAACCGTAGTTCTCGATTTGTCCATGTCGCCAGCCTCGTGGGAGGACAGGTGGCGGAATGACTGGGATCTGACTAGATGGGATTGCGGGTGGGACCCGTAGGGACACAGGATGTGTGTTGGAATGAGTGTGGATTTCTACACTGAATTTCCCACTGCACCTAGTAGGTCCAAATAGAGTATTTGAATGCAGTTTAAGTTTCTACTTTGTTGTCAACAGACATACAGGGATCTTGATGCCGGCAGCCGTGGCAAGCAGAGCCCCCGCCATGAGAGGGTAAAAGAGCATGAACCCGTGGCATGGGATGCCGAGAGCCAACCGAATGGGGCACGCTGTGTGGTGGGGCAGGGGCATGGAGATAGTTCCTTCTCTCGCTTTTTGCACATTTGTCACTCAGCCAAGGCCCAGATTTTTTTTTTTTTTTTTTTTTTTTTTTGCTAACACTGTTGACCCATACAAAGAACATTCACTGCCGAGCAGTCGTCTGCCCAGCATTCAGACTGGATGCTAGTCCTAAGGGTTTGTGTTACTGTAAACGCCTCGGTGACTTCTCTGTCCACCTGTCTCCTTCTAAGACCATAGTACCTCTGCCTCCAACATAGATGCTAGTATTAGGAAGGCATCGAGTAACAGGGATAGCACCTCAGGAGAAGGGCTAGGGCAATAAGCCAGTGGCGTTGTCCAGTCATGGATCTCGAGTAGAAATACCAAGGGAGCCAGTGCTCTTTATCAGGGGGGAATTACTAAGTGTCAGGAGGATCAAGGGAGAAGGAAAGAAGCTTCAGCTAAGGGGAGCAGCGGTTGCAAATGGCCATCATACGGTTCACTCAGTAGTAGAGATGCCCAGTTGAAGAAGCCTGCTTGGAGTATTAAACTTTTTTTGTTCTTATTTCTACCCTCGGAGAAGATCTCTAAGCCAGGTGTGGTGACATATACCTGTAATCCCCGTACCCGGGAGGCTGAGACAGGATTGCAGGTTCACAGCCAGCCTCAGCAACTTAGTGAGGCTTTTTACATTTTAGTGAGAAACTATTTCAAAATAAAAAATAAAATAGGGTTGGGGGTTTAACTCAGAGTTATGCCCCTGGGTTCAATCCCCGATATCACCAAAAAGAGAAAGAGAGTATCTCCGGATAGGGATAATATCCAGTTCGAGTGCATCGTCTGTAGTTGTTAATTTTGTATATGCCCTTTCTATTATTTTTACCTCCTCTTCTGCCTTTGGTCTCTGATAAATGCAGATATGGCCAAGCAGGAAATCAGGTCGCTTCTCTGATGCAGTAGGAACCTAGCCATGGCGTTGTCTCGCTCTGCCCTCCCGCCAGCCTGCCAGCCAGCAGCCCTGTGCTGCCAAGGTGGGGTGCTGGACTAGGGAGCGGAGGTGGGGTGGAGGCGGAGGGCTGGCCGTGCTTTGCTCGGGCTTGTTGGGGCTGCCTTCTTCCACAGGCACGTGCATGCCCAACCTCTTCCTTCTTCCTGGACTGTCCTGCACTCCTCTCCAAAAGAGAAGTAGGCATTTTCACGGAGCAGGGCAGTGCCCTACATTTGGAAGAATACATATTTAATGAGGTTCTGATGGTTTTTAATAAAACAGCACCTAAAAGAAGAGGAAGAGAGGAAAGTATGTAAAGTAAAGAGAGAAAGAAGGTTGACCAGAGAAAGAATTTGGGGTCTGGGGCTGCAGTGGGGCATAGAGTTCCGGAGGCATTAGGAGTGTGGGATGTGGAGGTCGTTCTGGACTCCTCAGTGCGGGCCCCGTCTAGATGCTTGGGAGGGACACCGCCTGTGTCCTTTTCCCAGACTTCCCTCGACTGCTCACAGTCCTGCATGTGCGCTGCCCGCCTTCTACTTTGCTCCTCCACCAGCTCTGCCTGCTCCACCCCAGGGGCTGCTTGGCCCTCTTGTTCCCTTTGGTGGGTGGTACTCTTCCCCAGAGACCACCCCCACCTGGCTTCCCCTCATACATGTAGCCGACTCCACACTGAGTGCTGAGCTCGGGGCAGGGAGCTGGCTGAGCATCTGGAGCAGAGGCTAGTGAGACACCAGGTAACCGCCACGTTGTCAGTTACCCCCAGGATGCTGGGAAGTGGGAGCCCCTGGAGTAGGGGGTGCAGTAGAGCCTCCTGGAGCTGGGGGAGCAGAGGGCTTTTCCTTACCCTGACAGCACCTCTGTTCCTCCTTCTCTATAAGTACTTTCCCAAAACCTGCCGGGGAACTAGGCAGTTATTGTTGCTGAAGGTTTCAGCTCTCTCACTCTCTGTGGACTGGAATCCCCAGCAATCGGCCCATGTGACCTGGGCCCACTTTTGCACACATGTCGTGCATAGTCTGCAGAGGCCGTGGGGGGCATTGAGTCTCGTCTCCTGATCATTTCTTGGGGTTTGGCCAGCTCCTTGGCAAGCAGAGCTTCTCAAAGCATTAGCCACAGGAGGAAGAGATGCCCCGTTCTGCTCCTCATATTGAAGAAGTGAGCTGAGCCCGAGGTTGGCCGTCTCTCTTTCACTGTTTGTAAAGCCAAGGAGAGATGGGGTGGTGGCGGGACTTCTTTTTGCCTGGGAAAAATCACAACTCAAGCCAGCAAGAGGGCTCTCTCCAGGGGCCGAGGAGCATGCATGTTTGCAGTAGCACCTTGCCCACCGCCTCCTGCTGGCCGTGTTACCAGCATGGGACTGGTGGAGTGATGTTACCAACCCAAGAGAGAAGATGAGGCTTCCCCAGGTGGATGATAGCTCCGGGAGTGTATTCCAAAGTGAGCACCACTGTAAGCATTGTTGAAGTTCAAGTAGCAGGCACAGTGGGAGCAGATAGCAAGCCACGTGTGCTTCTGGGAGCAAAAACTGCTTCTTCACACGTGTTCTGTAGGTGCAGGTCTAGCATAGAAGGGTCTAAAACTGTCTTTCTTAACGTTTGAGGTGTGACTTTTAACATTTTCTTTGGTTTTTTTTTTTTTTTTTCTCCATCCTGTAGCCAGAGCCTGAACCTTCTCGTCGATTTTTTGTCGACCAATGGGAGCTTTCTCTTAGTCTCCGCTCCTCCAACCGCCCCGCCTCTCCCTCCTCAGACTCCCTCCGACAGGTAGCATGGCCTGGGATTGGCAAACTGTGTCCTCCGCAGCCTCTGCTCACTTCACGCGCACACGTGTGCCTGCCCAAGGGAGGGGCCGCCGTCTTAGCCCCAGCCTCCTTTGGAAGCTAAATGTGTGTTTATGTGGGAGGGCGGTAGCAGACACCTCGGTTACGGAGGCTGCTGCTTTCGCTGAGCTGTGCTTAACATGCCAAAGGCTGTCAGAGTAAGCCTACTTTGATCATATTTTAAGTGTATCCAGTAATGATGGAGCATTTTCGGCCATTAGCTTTTTCTTACTCCATGTTTTTGTAATCCTATGCACTATAAAATATGAACCATGTTGTAACCGACCCTCTCAAGTAGAGAATTGAGTGTGCGGTGTCCCGGGTGATTCCTGACATATGGTCATATGAGGAGCAAGCACCGCTCTTTCCGACAGTGGCACTGATCCAGCTAGAGAGGAATTTTTAGAGATTAGAGGGTCTTTTTTTGCCCTTTCTATTTTTGTTTCCTGTTCTTGAGCCGGGACCAGACTCCGCAGCGTACGTGTGGGAGCATATGCATGTGTGTGGCGTGCCGTGGTGTGAACCGAGTGATTGCTACACTTTGACTAGCTTTTAAGAGCAGAGAGAGGGAAACCATCTGCTTTCATGCCAGAAACAAACACAACTTGGGTCTTCACCTCTCTTGGGGGATGCTTATCACGGCTACCATGTCGCCGAGACTGAACGTGGCAAACGCCTTGCCCCACAGCATCCCCGACTGTAGCCGCTGAGGGTGATGGTTTCCGGTCAGGAGAGAGGGGCTTTGGCTGTGCAGACTGGGCCAGAGGCTGTGCAGCATCCTGGCCTCATGCTGGACATCTGGTCCACATTCTCACTTGTCTGCTGCATTATGAAAGCAACGCAACTTTGTAGACCCGCTCTGCTCTGCCTGGTGTCTGCCTGTTCCAGACCTAAGCTTCTCCAGTGCCCTTAATCTAAAGAAGGTTTAGATCTAAGAGCCACTTGTTTTCTCTTGAACACTAATAGACATAAACTGTGAAGTTATGGGCAGATGGCACCAATCTTTGGAAACCTCCTTATTTTTGAGTTGGAAAAGGTATAATTGATTCCTCAGTTCCAGTTAAGCCTCAGGCAAAGCCAAGGAGAAATAATTTTCTCATTTGTGCCTCTGTTGTTCCCGGATTTACACAGAGTTGGTTTGCTCCCCATCCTCAGCACACTTCTCTTTGTTCCTGCCCACTCCAGGACACGCCATGGCTCAGCCTGTGATTTTCTTACACATGACTTTATTGTTTGTCCATTCCAACCACTTCCTGAGAGGCTTGTTGACTTGTCCGCAGTAAGCGCTCCTGCCGTGTTCCCCCTCAGAGTTGGGCTCAGCCCCTTGATCTTTGTAGGGAGCCCCACATGGTTCACTAACGGAGCTCACACACCACGTGCCATGGCCATCTCCATGTGCGAGGTGACTTGAACGTCAAATCCTGGAGAACTGCCAGCAGCTCTCTGACTACGTTCCCAGGGCCAGGCTCCCAAGCCGAGCTGCCCTTGGTGTCAGCAGTGGTGTGAACAGTATGGCTTACGATGCAGACACAGTAGTTTTTTCCTGCCATTTCTTCAACATTGCCAGAAAAAAAGGACTGAATTTTCTTTTTCATTTACCTTTTTCAACCTAAAAATAATCCCTCCTGGTTCAAAACATGCCCTGACTTCCTGAGACTAATTGAGAAACTTGTCTGCACAGCTGTCGTATATGGTTAAGATGCCCCACCCAGTCTAGGAGGCTTCGGCCTCAACGCGCCTGGCTGGCTCACATGGGCCTCATTATGCTGCTCTCAACCCCCACCTGATATCAACAAGTGAAGTGGGCAGAGAAGGCTTCTTCAGGAATGTCTCCTGCACATAACGGGTACTATGGGTCAAGTGCTAATCCAGAGGAAAAAGATTATCACCAGTAACACCAGCGCTCTTGACATCTGTTACCCAAGTGGAGAGTCATTTGCAAGAATGAGCTTGACTTTTTTTCTAAATGAGGAAGCAGTCTGCCAGGCCTTCTTCCATACCTTGAAACCCTGGTCAGCCTGGCGCCCCCTGCCAGTGTGGCAATTCCTCTTGAATTCTTTGTATGTAATTTGAGTCACCAGGATATAGGCCCATCTTACTGTCATCGGTGTTTGTATCCCTCCTGCTTTTTACTTCTTCATCCCTTATGAACCGTATATCCCAAAAGACACAAAATACCAAGCTTTTCTCTGTGGAAGATCTTCTCTCCTGTGGCCACCGTTCCTGCCTCTGCTGCCCCGCCCTCTGGAGATGCTGACAGTGTTTTGCTCACCACCCAGTTTCCCTGCTTGTGGGCACTGTGTTGGCATGGTTTGTTGCTGCACCATGTAATCATTTTATACCTTTCAAATTTTTTTTGTCTTCTTACTTAATTTTTTCCCTTCTCATTTTCCCTCATTCTGGTCATTCTGTAATCTCCAACCAATAGAAGTATATAAAGATGTACACAGGCGGAGTGAGCTCATTGGCTGAGCAGATAGCCAATCAGCTTCAAAGGAAAGAGCAGCCCAAAACCCTTCTAGACAAGAAGGAGCTGGTAAGAGATACCCCAAGGGCACTGTTTCTAGTCATGACACCGATATGCCAAACAAACCTGGTTTGTTCTAAGGAGCTTAGTTAATTTGTATGTCTGAATTTTGATAACTTAATTTTTAGGCCTGCAATAGGTATTTAGTATGTTGTGTGGAAAAGTACCTGGTATCTCTAACAGCAGTCACTCTAGAGTTTAGGGGATGCATGCATATTTAACACTGAAAATGTATATGTTTATGCTGCTCAAACAGAATTCTGTCAGGATAATTTGGTGTGATTGTTATAAAATTCTGTAAATTTGATCCCTCATCAGAAGCAAATCTTGGTTGTTGGTGAGCACCAATTCAGACCCACCTGTCCCGAGGGCTCGGGAGGGGCTCGTGTGGACAGCCACTGTGAGAGGGCCACTGCTCTCTGGGAGAGCCCAAAGCAGAGCAGACATAGCCATTTACTAGGGTCAGCTTCACCTGGTGAGAGCTGTGCAGCTCCAGGAGGGGGCTGAGAGGCCCCACCCTGATGTGCTCCCCCACCCACAGGGCTCCATCAAGAAGGAGTTCCCACAGAACTTGGGGGGCAGCGACACCTGCTATTTCTGCCAGAAGCGGGTCTATGTGATGGAGAGGCTGAGTGCCGAGGGCAAGTTCTTCCACCGGAGCTGCTTCAAATGTGACTACTGCGCCACCACCCTGCGCCTCTCAGCCTACGCCTACGACATCGAGGACGGTGAGTCTGCGCCTCGGCCTGCGCCTAGACACAGAGCCCTGGCACCTCTGTCTGTTCGAGCTGGGAACACTAGGGCCCTCGCTACATTCTTCGTGTGTACAGTGTTCTTGTGCCTCTACTGTTTCCATCCACTTCCTTCCATTCCTTGTTTCTTCTCTGAGGACCCTTCTTATAATTTCCTGATGTCTCCAGGCCATCACAGCATTTCCCAGTGATGGTGGTAATGAAAATAGCATGCCTTTCCCTAAATCACGCCCTGACCTCACACCCGCCCACTCGCTTGCTTGCTTCAAGGTGGGCTTTTGAGATGGAGCCACTATAAGGACACACCTGCTGTCTTTTTGATAGAGGAGCCACAAGTCGGTAGAAGTCACGTGTCGTGTCGAAGGTTGGTGACAACAAATACAAACTACTCAGGAGGGGCTCCTGAGTCTAGGAGGCTAGGCCCCAGGGTTCTCAGGTTTCTGCGTCCTGAAGCTGACTGAGTGTGTCTGTTGAGGCCACCTACCTCTGGCAGCATTCTCTTCCCGCCCTGTGCCTGAGTGTGCAGAGCTGGTTCCCAGCGCCTGCTCTGATTTACTGTGTGTGCAAGGGCCAGCCTTCCGTGGCATTGGCTGTTTTTACGATAGGAAGACCCAGATCAAGTGGAAGGTAGAGAGTGTGCAGATCATGGAGTCTGACAGAGGTGGGCTCGCCACCTGCTGTCTCAAGACCCTGAAGATTAATGGACATAGGGGACCGAGGCTGCCTGAGCTCAGTGGGAGCAGATTTATTGGTTCAAAGTACTGAGGAGACCTAGATTAATAGGAGAGGAAGGTTGATCCTCATAAGGATGGCCAAAGTCATTGTTTCTTAACTAAAGAGATTACAAGTTGATGTCATTATGAGAGGGGGACCCATGTGATTATGCCAGTCACTCCAGTCATCCAGGCTGTCCTAATCATTAGTGAATAAGCAGGCAGCTGTGTCAGAAAGAGCAAGAAAGGAGCCCAGGTGATAGACAAGAGGGGCTGACTTATCATCATAGCGCTGCCCCTCGTTACATCAGTAAAGACCACTACCCAGTGGGGGAAGATTAAGACAGTTGTTAAAGGTAAGGAAAGTAAATGGCTGGGAATCAATTTTTCTATTCTACTTTTTCTATGTCCCTGCTTTCTGGATAACACCTTTGACTCCAAGGGTAGTGGTTGGCAGATGGAGCTCACCCAGCCTCTTGGAACTGTCCTTAGGTTGCCTTGGGATCTACCTGGAAAGAAGGTCCCTCAAGGCCCAGCCCACTGGTCTGTAGATAGTTTTGCCTGTGAATATGTGCTTACACTTGCTGCATTCTTTCGAGGAAACAGATGAAACGTAAAGGTACTTCCAGGAGCTTACAGTCACTTTTCTGTTGCTATAACAAAATACCTGAAATAATCAACTTATAAAAAGAAGAGATTTGTCTTATAATATTGGCGCTCCAGATGGTGACCAGTTGGCCCTCTTGCTTTGGGCCTATCACAGCAAGAGCACACAGTGAAGCAGAATTGCTCCCGTCATCAGCAAGAAGCCGAAACAGGAAACACTAAGAGGGATGGGCGTTCCACGATCCCTTTTAGGATCTCCCCACGGGCCCCACTTGGTAGAGCCTCCACCACCTCCCAGAAGCGCCACGCTTCTGGGAATCCAGGAAGGCCTCTGGGGACATTGAATCCAAACTGTAGGACATCGTGATAGGGACAGACATGGGTGAGCGTGAAGCAAGCAGACAGTGTAGTGTGACCAAGGCCGAGTCACGTGGCAGGCGGGAACCACAACTTTAAGTGAAGTTCAGAGCAGGGGGAAACGATGGTGTTGGAGAGTAGTTTGGAATGACTTAACCCACCTCGGTTGAGGCTCGAGAGAAGAGACCTGGATGTTGAGAGGCAAGAGACGGCCTTCCAGGCAAAAGGCCGGCAGGCCCCTATGGCAATGCGTGAGGCCAGCCCGCCGAGCACACTGCTCCAGACATGGAAGCAGGAGGACGGACGGTGAGTCTGCACTTGCTCCCCAAATCCTAACCCAGGTAGAATTTTCATTAGCATTGCCCCTCCAAAGTTACCTTTATCTGTCAGGGGACAAAAACTTCAGAGATACTAAAATTTTAGCCTGTTCTTCATACAAGTTATTGAGTGATTCAGAAATCTGAGGAAAAAATAAAGCCAGAGTAGAGGTAGGGCAGCCAGAGAAAAGAAATAATCCAGACATTGTGCAGGCCCTTTAACACAAAACACGGCATCCTGTCCGTGCATGACAGCCCATAAGGTAGCTGGTGTCTGTGTGTGTGTGTGTGTGTGTGTGTGTGTGTGTGTGTGTGTGTGTGTGTGTATAGTACTGAGGATCGAACCCAGGAGCATTCTACCTCCTGGCTACACCCCCAGCCCTATTTTTTACTCTTTATTTTTGAAATGGGATCACACTAAGTTACAGGGGGCCTCATAAAGTATCTGAAGCTGGCCCTGAACGTGTGATCCTCCTGCCTCAGCTTCCCAAGTACTGGGATTACAAGCATGGGCCACCATGCCCAGCATGCTGTTTTTATTGTAATTTTGCAAATTGAAAACCAAGTTCAGAGAAGTTATAGGTGGCTTGCTTATAGAGCCCTGGTTTGTACTAAATGACCTCTGAGTGTGTATTCCAGGTTGGAGATTCAGGGATTGGTTACCATGGGCCCTTTGTCAATTCCAACAAGATAAGCTGAGATTCATATACTTCAAAGAGATATCTGTGATTTGCCCTCCTTGATGTGGAATCCTTTTTAAAGCATACACTCTGCCCCCAAACAAGTTACTCTTTCCCCTACCAAACACTCATTTTTGATTGCTGCCAACTCCTAAGACCAGGACCCTAAAGTATGCCGAGTTTTTCCTTGTCACTGCGATGAGAGAAGTGAGGTTTGGGTCATACCTGTCCTGTAACGGCACCTGCTGAATCGTTAGTGAATGGGTAGATGCTCCGTTTACCTTGGTCCTGCCCCTAGGACCTGTGTGCTCCAGGGCCTTTTTTCTGTCGCTCCCCTATTTAATTATCAAGATTGCTTAATTTAGACCATTGACAATCAGCCGCTTGATTGAGTCAACCATAATCTGTAGTTGACTTTTAACATTAACCTGGCTGCCTTGGCCATTGAGGCACCATTGTAGTATAGTGGCTCCAAGTGCAGGTTCTGCAGCCTCTTCTGAGATGTGGAGCCTGCCTCTGAGGCTCACTGAGTGAGTCTGGAGCACAGCCTTTCTGTGCCTCAGCTGGGAAATGTGGATGGTAACCCTAATTACCTCATTGGGTTGTTTGGGGATTCAATGAGTTGATAGATATAAAGCGGTTAAAATAGTTTTTATTTTAACAACTGGGCATAGTGGCATATGCTTATATTATAGTCCCTGCTACTTGGGAGCCTTAGGCAGGAGGATCACAAGTTTGAAGCCAGCCTGAGCAATTTATCAAGTCCCTGTCTCAGAATGAAAACGTAAAAAGGGCTGAGGGTGTGGCTCAGTGGTAGAGTTCCCCTTGGTTCAATCTCCAATACCCAAAATAAAATGATCAAGGGAGAGTATTAAATTAAACTGGTTGGCAGCTAGAGGGGATTTCCCCACATCAGGAACCACCATCCAGACAGGCGGAGGAGCCTGCACAACCCCACCCTGTGGCCCCAAGACAGGTACCTCTGAGGTCAGGGAGTGACCAGGGGCAGCAGGGGTAACAGGAAAGGCTCAGGCTCTGTGCCCTGATCTCACAGCTGTGGGCCCTGTGCTCCACGCTAGCTTTGCAGTCAGAGGCACGTTACTCAGCAAGCCTTAGGTTTGATTTTCCTTTCTGTAAAACAGGATAATGGTGTCTCCCTTTTAGGACCCTAGTAAGAATTAAATGAGATGGCCAAGGGATGGGTATCATTAAACAGCAGCCCCATCTCCCTCTGGTTAAATGCCAGAAGCTGACCAAAATTTTGTTTGGGAAAACATAAAATACTATGAATATTGAAATCTGTAAGATTCCGTAAGAGATTTATTCAGCATTGCGTGGGGAATAGCCAGGGAAAGAAAAACAAGTCAGCTACTTTGAAGAAAAAGAAGAAAGATATGATCAGATGACCATGGAAAAAAGAACGCCAATTCACGTTTGTTTAACTCATACGTCCTCTTTAACTCTGGGCTCAGAAGAGGAGTGCTGTCTGCAAACGAGAACATGAAATGGGATGAGTCCTGTTCCCAGTTTCTGTAATAAGGAAGGCCAGCTGTCTAACACTCACAAGCTTTCTCTAAGTGAGAATAAAGGAAAAGGAAAGAATGGCCTGGAGTTTATTTCTAGCATCACTGTACTGGAAAAGACATGATCAGTGTTCTTCAAACTCTTTTAACCACACCCTTAGAAGGAAATACATGTTTTGTTAGGACCTAGTAAAGACACGTAGACATGGCTGAAAACTCTTAAGTAACATTTAACTCTGTGCCACGGTGCACTCTGGTTTTTACCCTATTCTCCTCTCTGTCCTCAGTCACTGCAGGATTTTGCTTGTTTACCGCTGATTCGTCCCCTGGCCAGTGGGCGGTGGAGAGGGCGGGGTCGAGTTGGGCAGAGGTGTCCGCTGCAGCATGAGCCTCAGCGCAGCCGCCCTGCAGCCCTCGCACCTCCTCCCTGCACTTGTATTCAGCTTTCCCAGAAATGCTGCTCCGGGCTTTCATGTGACCACGTCTTTGTTCTTCACACACTGCCACTTTGTTGCCGGCCCTGCCATGCAAGCCTCACTCTCTTGCTGTGGGCACTGATTGGGCACTGGCTCGATGGCCGTCACATAGCCAAAGGGAAGGACACACACACACACACACACACACACACACACACACACACACACTTCATGCACAGGGTAAGGAAGGTTGGGACCAAAGTTTAGGCCTGCAAGGGCTGGGATGAGAAGACAACGCATCCTGAGGCTGCAGGAGATGGACAGGAGCGTGCCGTGGCCAGCGTGTCGAGCTCAGAACTGCAGCGTCGCGCTCACCCCCTTTAACCCTGCTTCTTGCTGTCCACAGGTAAATTCTACTGTAAACCACACTACTGTTATCGACTCTCTGGTTACGCACAAAGGAAGAGGCCGGCAGTGGCTCCTCTGTCTGGAAAGGTAATGGCAGTCTTCTGTCAGTGGGAGAGAAGCAGCGGGTGCCACAGGGTGATTGAGGGTTGGGGTGGGGCTGCGGGGCCTGCCAGAAGGTGACTAGCCCCCGGAGGCTCGAGCGGCTGCTTGGGGGAGGGGAGCAGCCTTCAGGCAGTCTTGGGTTGCCACCTGTGCAAGACTTGAAGGATTATACTGATCCTCCCTCCTGCTCACTTCGCCTCTGTAAATAAGCTGCTTTCTGAGAGGAGGCTGTCCTGCCCTGCACTAAGAACAGCGTGTCTCTGACACAGGGGCCATGACGGGAAGAGGCACCTTAAGGAGTCCTTCCCGTTTCTTTAGCCCTGCCTTTGGGTGTTCAGGAGCAAGTGGAAGCCAGCCAGTCTGTCCTCCATACCAGAAAGGAACTCGGCCGTGAACTCTGCTCTGCCGCCCAGTCCCGTTAATGCCCTTGTTCTGCGAGTTACTTGTCTGGAGATCTCTCTTCTCTCCTCTCTCCCCTTCCCTCTCCTCCTCACCCTTCCCCTTCTTTTCATTCCCCTTCCCTTCTCTTCGCTTCCTTTTCTTTCCTGGCATGGCCCCTTAGTCCCCCGCTCGTGGACAGTGCCTGTCAGCACGCAGGCCGCTTCCTGCCCTTTGAGAGACCCTGTTGACCACAGGGGACCCATAGGGAAGGGTGCAGAGTTGGCCTTTGCATCCACAGGCTCCACATCCGTGAATTTAACCAACCATGGATGGAAACTAATCTGGGGGGGGGTGCTTTTGTTCTGACACAGGCAGACTCTTACTTTTTGTCACCAGTCCCTAAAAAATACAACTATTTACATCGTATTTGCATTGTATTCCGTACTGTATGTCATCTAGGGATGGTTCAAAGTGCATGGGAAGATTGTATAGGTTATATGCAAATAAGACATCCTTTCATATAAGAGGCTTTATTAGTCACAGATTTTATCGAAGACAGTCCTGGGACCGGTCCCCCAGGATGCCAAAGCATAGCCCGCAGAGCGCTGCTTGACCTATGAGGGTTGAGCTGGGGTCGCTGGCAGTGTGGGGGGGAAAGCTGCCTTTCAAGGAGTTTTGACCATGCAAAAGATGTCCTTGTTCCATCCAAGAGCGACTCACTGTGTGAGGACCACAGCTCTGGGTTGACAGAGGACGAGCTGATTGGTCATCATTGCCTCCTGAGGTTTGAGGGCTTTACTCAGTCACTCTTCTTTTTTCTTGTGGACTCTCCAGGAAGCCAAGGGACCCCTGCAGGATGGCCCCCCTGCCGACACAAACGGACGGGCCAGCACCGTTGCCAGCTCGGCGGAGAGAACCCCAGGTAGCCTCACTCCCTTGTTGGGCTGGGTGGTGCGTCACTCTCTCGGCCTCTGTGACAAGGCCAGGGGCATGAGCCAGCACCTCCAAGACAACATCTCTTCATTTGGGCACCAAGTGGCCCAAAACCCCTTGGACTCCTTTTTCATGTGCCAGCTGCTTGCATTCGGAGTCCCCTTTCTCTATGGCCTGTCGGAGGTGCTGGTGCAGATCCGAGGGGAGTTTCACTGGCAGGCTGTGAGCCAGTAGGGGCGCCGCCCAGCGAGCCACGCCACCCAGGTGCCGTATGTTGACTCAGGCTCAGAGCATGGTCACTGTAACCCATCCCACGTCCCTTCGACACGCCGGGGCACCAGCCCTCTCTAGGTGAGCAGGACTCCAGAAAGGGCCGCTGTGGCCACCGACCCAGGTGAGAGGCCAGAGCTGCCAGCCTCTGCGGAGGTCCCTTCTAGGTCTCCTTTGACAGAGCACGGAGTTGGGAGAACGGGGGCCCGTGGTCTGATTCTGCGTTCACTGAAACTTGAAATGTTTGCATCCTGTTCCCTAGTTCAATGTCTGGATAAGCTGTCATTGCTCCTCTGTTTTACCTGTAACCGTCACAGGACGTGCCCTGCCCTAACCTCTTTGGGGGGGCATTCGGGTTCCCAGTGAGGGTCCGGTCCTATGTGTTCCATTCTCGTTACACTTGCTACGTCAGTAGTTGACAGCACCATTCTACCTCTAAAAACATACCTGTTCTGGCCATTGAGGGGCAGGGCTGAGAGGGCTTGGTGCCAGGCCTGTGAGGAAGAGTTTTGCCTTTTTCCTTAAAGTGGCTCCCCTTAGCTCCTTTAAAACTGGCCTATGAGATGTGTCCATAATTCCAACTACTGAGAGGTCCTGAGGCCCAAGGCACAGCCCCAGCTTGTTGACATTGCAGGGGAGCCATATAGCTGAGTGGAGTCGGCAGGGCCCTGTTTGGTCTCAAGCAACCACTTACAAACTCATATACAAATCAAATATCATCAGCCAGTGCCAGAAACCATGTAAGAAGGAGGCAGTAGAATTTCCATGATGGCAAAGGAAGAATTATTATCTTAGCCTTCAAAAGAGAGGTCCCTAGAGTTGCTACTTTCTCATAGTAAAGAACTACTGTGAGCCTTGGGGTGCTTATTCTGGCCAAGGGGGAGCGTGCCCAGCGTCTGGGGCAACGTTTGGAGCCTGAGACACAGCCAACCCATCCAAGCCAGCTGAAGCGGGTTCCTGCCATGGCACGTGCTCTTATGCTCTGAGATGTTTGCCAAGTGCCTGCAGGTGGGACCAACATTTGATAGCCATATTTAAGCCAGGTAGGACTTCGAAACCTTGTATGGCTTTCAAATGCTTTGTGGTCTTCCTCCTGAGGTTCTGACAGCCCTGCGCCATCGGCACCCTCAGAGCACAGGAGGAGCTCCACTGGAATGCGCCTTTTGTCGAGTTGAGGGACCCACTTTTTTAGTCCAGGCCTTATTATAGCAGAGATGGGTTTTCCAAGGAATCTGTTTTGTTAAGCACTGTAAGAAACTAACCTTTCCCTGTGGGTACCAGAGACATTGGTTAGGAAGGATGAAACGCCATGAAGTTTGTCCTTCCTGAACAAGCTCATTGGCCTGCTTTCCCATCTTGTTCTGGTTCCCTTTCTGACTAATTGAAGGCATAATGGATTTCAGGTTTTTAGGAGTTCTAAAGAATTAAGGATTCTGCAGAAAAGGAAAGAATGTTCTACAAAACAAGGAGAAAAGATGAAAGTTGGCATTGTGGTTAGAGAACCAGAACAGCAAGAAAGAATGAGCCTCCAGGACATCTGAGGACCTGTGGTTCTTGGTCCTGAGCTAGGATGTGACTCGTCAGTTAGATGTAGTGTCCCAGAGGTACCCAGCCTGAACCCCTGCAGGGGGTGAGGCAGGCGCTGTCCCTGGTTAAGCTGACCTCAGGCAAGTGGAAGGCCGGACAGCTGAGGGTTGGCGGGCTTTGCTCTCTGCTGCTGGAGCCCAGGCTTTGGAAGCTTGAGCTCTGAGTCCTGAAGATGCTCCAAAAACCGCCGCTTTCCCTGGGACCCAGCTTCTCCTGGCTGCTACAGAAAAGGAGCACAGTCATGGACGGTATTTTGTAGTTATCATGAAATAGATTTCTTTTTCTCCTTTGATAGAGATTTCTTTGTTTAAATCCCAAACCAAAGCTTTGAGTACATAACTAGAATTTCTTTGGGAAAAGCTTCAGAAAAGCTCAGGTGTGCATCCCGGAGGGTGTGTCATATAGAGCGAGTGGTCACTGGCCCAGATCCCAGTGCGTCTCCTCTCCGCACCCTCAGCCCAAACTGGTGCTGAGTGAGTGCAGACTGACCTGTCATGACTGAACCGTCCTCCCCTGCACCTCGGCCCCAGGAGGGCAGCCTGCTGGGCAACGTTTGGCCCAGCTGCGCCTTTGCCCTGAGCCTCTTTTTGTTGTATTTCTTTCTTCTCCCTTGTGTCCTTTTCCCTTCTTCCAAAACAACTGCTGTTGCCAAAAAACAAAACCCCAACGTACCCCACCAGTTAAAAGAACCCGCTACAGGCCTGGTTTGAAGTGCTGTCTCTCTCTGGTAACCTAATCTGTAACTGCTGGTGTAATCTAGCATGCGGGGACACTGTTTACAGTATTTCTGTTTGTAATGTGCTTTTAATATAGTAATCCTTGTTCCTGTTTTCAAACCTGTAAATGCTTTATCTCCAACCTCCTAGACTCACTGCTATGGATTAGTGAACCTGGCACAGATTTTCTTGCCCTGGCTTCGTAGCACCTGCCCTGGCCTTAGGGAAAGCTTGGACAACGATAGGTAGAGAAAGAAAAACCTCGCATGGGCTTCCTTTCCCCTGGGACAGGAGGCCCTTAGGTACAAGTGTTTGGGATTCTTATTACCTAGAGAAAAGCCCATTTTATCTCCTATAGTGGACAGCCAGCAATCAAGTCAGGGGGCCATGGTGGCAGAGAGGGCAGAGAAGCATGTCTTTGTCTCTCAGGGTCTCCTGTCTGGGAACATTTGCACAGCTGACAGCAGAGAGCACACCAGCCGTGTCGGGCTGTGAAGAAGATTGTCCTACCTAGAGAAGCTCAGGTGCACAGGTGGCAGTGCCCGCTTCCTGTCCCCGACACCCCTGGCGCAGTAACCTTTGGGTTCCACAGTTTGGATCCTGAACGGTCCATTAGAACTGCAGGCATTGCCCACACCAGCCAGAAGAATATAGCAAGCTATACAGAAAATAAAATTCAACTCTGGGGCTAGGAAATCTTACAGCTTCCCAGGTCCTTTCCTTAGGCATTTTTGGAAAACCGAGCAGAGAATTCTGCAATACAGCCTTTGTCCCCCATCCTACTCCAAGTTATAGTTGAGCTGATGGTAATGTGTGAATGTTTATATATACATACATATCTATGCACACATATATATATGCAAATGTATATAGGTTTAGTTTCAATACATGGATAGATATTTATTTATATATTGTAACCTAAATAATAACAAAGCCACTACTGGAGCTTCTCATTCCTTGGTTCTGGAAACCACGGGACCTTTTACACTGGGAACCTCGACCCTTGTCAGGATTTGAGGGACCACAGCGGCCCGAGAGCAGAACACCTGTGGAGGCGGAGATTGGTGGGGTTGGGAGCTTCAGAAAATGAACACCACACTCCCCCCCCTCCCCCGATAATTGAATTAGGAGCAAATTAATAAGGCAGGAGTCCGTTGCCGGAGGGGGCCACAGAGAAACTAGGGCCCCCTCACCTCGTTTCCTGAGGGCCTTGACTGCTGGCTCCGAGGGGTAAGCTACTTCTGCCTTCTGCCATCTGTCCGTGTCGCCTGCACCTCCGGCTGCTCCTGCGGGACAGTGGAGCTCTGAGGCATCCTAAAAGGCCCACCCTGCCCTTGTGGCCTGGCAGGCGATTAAAGGGCCCATCCTGTTTCCCACAAGCCATTCACTTGGGCGGGGCAGGAAAAGAGGGCAGTGAGCAGGTTCCCGGCCAGGGCTCGAAGCAGCCGGAGCAGGGCGGATCCACTGTGCCACGGAACACGCCACCTGTCCACCCGCACCTCCCCTAAAGCTTTTATTTTTGCCCTTGTTTTTAACCTGTGCTGTTGTGAGTTTTTGGTGTGTTTCTTTGTGAGTTTTTTATTTAATTGTGTAACTTTGTTTTTGCTGTTACTGTGAAACCAAGGTGTTGTGCTTTTAAGTTTTTTTTTTTAACAAATGTTACATTCTTATTTAAGAGAATAAATTCCAAACAATCTTCAGGTTTCTGAGTTTTTCTTTTCCTTCCCTTTTTCCTGACTGGAGGGTGGGGAAGGGGAAACCCAGGCAGCGGGAGGGGGTCAGTGAAAGGACACAGAGGGCCGTGAGGACCAGGTTGTCGTCTACAAATAATCTAACAGTCCATTAACTCAAGGGCCCTGTTTAGGGAGTTGGTGTGTTGCAAGGTGTTTTTCTTTGCAGCAGCTGTCAGTAGAAGAGAGCGAGAAAGTGTCACCTGTGTCCCAGCTCAGCCAGCCAGATGAGGGCTCTGTAGGCCAGGCAGATGGAGGGCTAGACGTCCCACCGGCAGCCTGAGCTGCCATGGCAATGTCGAGCCGCCCACCTTCCTCCTGTTTCTGACTGTAGCTGGCCCCTGAGGGGAGCCAGGACCCGTTAGGCGCCCCTCTGCATCTCGAGGCTCTCTCCCGGCTGCCCTCAGGTGCAGTGACATGCTCCTGAAAACCCTGCAGCCCCTTGCTCTTTCCTCAGCTGGCATCTCTTCCACACTGTCTGCCGGGACCCGGACGCTGAGCTAGGATTCGTAGTTCTGTGTGGCCACTCTCTACCCTGGAGGGATGGCCTACATTAAGAAACAGCTTGTCGCCTTTTCCTGGCCTCAGCGGTGGCTGCTTCTGCCACGGCGGCATTCTCACCACCAAGAGCGCTGACCCAGCTAAGAGGCCTCGGTGGACAAAGCCATTCCCAGCCGATTCCAGCCCCACAGGGCTGTGGGAAACAGGGGTGTCCTGCTATTAAAAAGACCTCTCTTGCCAGGCGTGGTGGTTCACGCTTGTAATCCCAGTACTTGGGAGGCTGAGACAGGAGGAGGATCGCAGCTTCACAGCCTCATCAACATAGTGAGGCTCTCAGAAACTTTCCAAATAAATAAGATTGGGCTGGGCTTAGCTTAGAGGTAGAATGCCTCTAGGTTGAATCCCCAGTACCAAAAAAATTAAAAGGCCTCTCTGGCTTCTGTCTGTCTACCTTAGAGCAGCCCTGTGGGAACTGGAGGTGCATGGGGCCTCCCCCTGGAGTGGCGCAGCCTCTGGGCCTCCCAGATGTGCTGAATACTGCTCCCTGTTGTGGCACTGTCTGGGCTTCCATTTTAACTTCAGAGGGTTCTGATCAGATTCACCCCGGCAGAGCCCGAGGGCCTCTCTTGGTTCTCATTTCTGCTCCTCCGTGGGTCTGTAATCCTGTTCTCCTTTCTCTGAAATGGTCAGTGTCCTGGCGCCTGCAATAGAGAGAGGAGGGACGGGGTGGGGGATGCATCGGAAACAGTAAATGGGCCCAGAGGCAGGGATGAGGCTGGAGGCCCACATGTGCGTGGTCTTCTGAGCCTTTCTCCTGTGGCCGTCCCATCTCCCAGTCATAGCGAAGGAGGGCCAATGAACCCCTGCTGGTGCAGTTCCGTGCAGCCTGTGAAGAGTGTGGGAAAATATCCTGAGGAACTCAGGTGCTCTCTGAAACTTCTTGAAATCCTTTCCTTTTTCTCACCAATTCCCTGGCAATTTTCCTAATTAAGATGTTCCTAAGTAGGGGTGCTGTGGCTCAGACACAGGAGGACAAGCCGTGAAAATGGGCCACTCTATTTTCACACTGAAATGTAGGACAGGCGGATGCTGTGTAGGACCCAGGCCCCCAAGTGTCCCCGCCCCCCGGGGGTACAAATGGAGGAGAAAGGCCTGGGAAGGGCTTTTTAAAACATAATAGCTAGAGAGATTTCAGGCAGAATCCTCCTAAATTTCAGCCCCTTTCACAAAGCTCTGAAACCTTGTCAGGATTCCAGAACCTGGCCTCACCTTGCAGCTTATGCAGCCAGCAAGTGCCAACAAGTAGATCGTACACACCGTCCTAACGAACGAGGGGGAGGGCGTCCTGTCGGCCCTCCCGCCTAGGTGAGGTCATGGGGCGGCCGCTGCCTCGCTCCACCCCTTGGTGTTCCGCGTGTGTGTCGGCTGCCCACACCTCTTCCTTTACAATCGCTCCTGTCTCTTGGCTGCTTACGTTCTGGAGGGAGTAGGCTTGCACAGAAACACCTTCCATGCGCCTGGGAAGAGAGGCCAGCCTCCAGGCATCTGGCTCTGCAATTACTTCCGGGTTTCAGGAGGCGCACAAACACCGTCTCCCTTTTACTTCCTGTGGGCCAGCTTCCTCGCGGCTTTGCACAAGCAGTCTATAAACATCTTCTAGATGTGTCTTAGGTACTTTAATGGATCTCCAAGAGGGACATTGGCCAAGAGGTTGAGTCACTACCAACACTCCAACCCTAAGTCAAGGTGGCTGAACTCAGTCTTGCTGTCGGTTTCTCCCAACAGTGCGGTGTATGCACAGGTGTTCCCCAAATGTGAAGAAGGCTCACACCTGTCACAGAGGCCCATTATTGATACACAAGGGAAAGTTTTGGGGAAACTAACGCAGAAAGGGGGCATGCAGCCCCAGCTTTGTCTTGCTCCAGACTCTTTTGGGACTATGTTAGGATAATTACTTGAAGAATTTTACAGGTGGAGTTGGAATTTCTCTTGTCTGTTTGTTTTCTTCACCCCTGCTTTCTTCTATACTTAGCTGACTGTGCGTGTATATTAATCACATGAAACTGCCCCAAGTGTGACGACTAAGTCACTGACTTCCTTATTCTGTAATTCTCTAAATCCCAGAATTATTCCCACTTTATCAGTAATGTTTAGGAAGCCTCATCTGATCTCTTCTACATTCTCATGGGAATTGTTTGTCTCTAGTAATTATGTTAAGTCATCACTGTCACCAAAAGAACTTGAGGCCCTCATGCCCAGTGCCGCCCACTCCTCAGGCTCTGAAGCCCGTCATCTGCTAGGCTTGGACCATCCCCGCACCTTGTGCTACCGTGGCCCTAGCAGAACCCAGCTAAAAGGGTAAGGGCCCTGAGTTCTGGTGACAAGTGCGACTTAACACAAAAACAATGAGGGAAGAGGCGGGCGTGGTGGCGCACGCTTGTAATCCCAGCATTCGGGAGGCTGAGACCGGAGGATCACCGTTCATGGCCAGCCTCAGCTACTTAGGCCCTCTGCAACTTAGTGAGACCTTGTTTCAAAATAAAGTATAAAAAATAGGGGAGGGGTTGTAGCTTGGAGGTTGAATGTCCCTGGTTCCATCCCCAGACCCGCAAAAAAAAATGATGTAAGGACAGAGCCACCAGGCAAGAACAGGGCACCGGGGCTTTAGTGGGTCTTGGTCTTTCTCTGCAGACACATATCAAAGATGGTCTGTTTTCCCGGCAGAGGCAACTAAGTGTGTTCTCAGGCCTTCTCCTGCTCTTTCAAGGGTAAGAGAGCAGAATGCTGCAGCAGTGAATTCCACAGACAGGATCCTCTTGGCACTCGGCACCTGCTTAGAATTCAAACCTGAAAAGGGCAAGTATGATTAGGAAGGCTGTTACGGGGAACCTTAGAGAAAAGAGTTTGTCTAAGAAGCTGAACCATCGCAGTTCACAGACCAGGCTCAACCTGATAACCAAGGAGCAGCTGGCATCAATTATAACAGGATTATCATGGCTTATTTATTCTTGTTTTCCTGTTGTCTGGGACTAAGTCAGGATCTAGAAAGACCAGGTTAGAGACCAGCTCCGCGATTATTTTCCCACCATTTACCAACTTGTAACTAACATGACAGGTTCTTTTTTTAAAAGCAAACATTCTCTCCTAGAGTTTAGTCTGATGTGAATAATTAAACCATCTACTCGCCTTCCTCTTAGCTGGGCCCGCCTTTCTTGGGGAATTGGCACTGGCAGGGACACAGGAACGTTGGGATTCAGGGAGGAAGAAAGGTGCCCTGGGGTGATCCTGGCAAAAGTCTTCAGAGGCTCAAAGAAGCAGCCGGCACCAGGCACCTGGGGTGAGGGGATATTAATGTGGATATTAATCTTCCTGGTTTTGCTGTTGCCAAGAACCAACAGCCACCCCACCCCCATGCTGCAGCAAATACCCTGGCGAGGGGCTGTTTCCATGTGCATCCAAAGGAGCCCTTATTCCTTCTGAAGTATTAGCCTCAAAGATAAAACAGTGTGCCGAGCCCTGTTGTCTGGCCTGTGGTTAATGTTAGTTAGCATGCCACAGTAGCCCTTGTCATATTAATGCATAGAAAACCACATAGGATGCCAGGCATGGTGGCACATGCTTATACTTGGAAGGCTGAGACAGGAGGATCACACAGGTTCAAAGCCAGCCTCAGCTACTTAGGCTCTCAGCAAATTAGACCCTGTTTCAAAATAAAAATATAAAATAGGTCGGGGGTGTAGCCCAGAGGGAGGGAGGTTCCATCCCCAGGACCACAAAAAAGAAAAAAGAAAACCATGAAGGAAGGAAAAGGACAGCCATGGCAGCAGCAATAACTGATACACAGCACTTGGTGTATACCAGACGCCGTCTGCAAGCTTTATGTATACTGCTCATTTAGCCCTCGTGCTTCTGGAGATGGGGAAACAGAAGGTCACGATCAAAGCTACCTAACTAATAAAGGTAGAGTGGGGTGAGTCTGTGCCAAAGACAGTGCTGGTCACCCACTGTGCCGTACAGCTGTGCCATACAGCTGCCTTCATGCACTCTCTGAGGACACTCGGAGAGAGGAAGAACGCTATTTGTTTAGTGTTCCCTATTTAGGTTTCCGTAAATATGCATGGATGTCTGTATAAACCAGCAAGTGTGTGTTTAATTATGCCTAGAAAAGACATGTCTCCCAGTTTCTCTGGTGATGATCCCCAAGGCTAAGAACATGGTTTTGGAAATACAGGAGGGAAAGAGCAAAGGTCTGTAAAAGAGGAGGAAATAAAAGAGATTAATGAGGAGAATAGCCATGTGAACTTAGTATAAGTAATATGAAATGGACTGTCTCCATCTTCTCCACAGCAGCCCTCTTTGATCATCTCAAATAAAATCGAGCCGAAGTCCATATTATTAAGAGTAAGCCTGAGCCAGGTGCAGTGGTGCATACCTGTAATCCTAGCATCTCTGGAGGCTGAGAACAGGAAGATCACAAGTTCAAGGCCAGCCTGGGCAACTTAGTGAGACTTATGTCTCAAAATAAAATAAAGGCCGGATGTAGTTCGTGTAGTGTGTGCCTAGCATGTGTGAAGCCCTGAGTTTAGTCTGCCATGCTATCGCCCCTCCCCCCAAGCCAAAAAAGATAAGAGAACAGCTGGTGAGATTCATCTTTGGGTCTCCTTTAGTTCCTACTTTGGCCTCCCACACAGGACGGACCTGGACAGCACGAGGGGTGTGTAGGTTGCCACACGTGGCCTTGAAGGGGATGAGCAGATTCGCCTGTTGTAAGTGGGGTTGCGCCGGAGGTGGTGAGAAGTTCACATGTCTGATGTAGCCACATGCACTCATCAGCCAAACATCTCTGGGTGTCCTCTCCCTGAACAAGCCAAGAGCTGTCTGATCAGCATGGCAGTATTTCATTGGTCCTTCACAGTTTTCCTTACCATTATTCAGGGCATCCCATGTTGACAACAAAGGTGAGGATCTGAGAGCTCACTGCTCTGTGTTCTTAAAACACCCAGTCCCATCAAGCCACATTCAGAGTGTGATGGGTTGGTTGGCTGTAATGTAGTGTGCAGGCCTATAATCCCAGTACTTGGGAGGCTAAGACAGAAGAATCGAAGGTTCAGGGCCAGGCTTAGTGACTTAGCAATGTACCATTTCAAAATAAAAAATCAAGGCAGGCCTGGAGGCTGAGACAGGAGGATTGCAGGTTCATGGCCAGCCTCAGCAACTTAGTGAGACCCTCTGCAACTTAGTGAGACCCGTTCCAAAATAAAAGAATAAAATAAGGGGTGGGGGATAGCTTAGAGGTACAATGTCCCTGGCTTTTATCACCCGTACCACACACACACACACACAAAAAAAAACAAATAAAAGGGGATGTAGCTCAAAGGTTGACTGTCCCTGGGTTCAGTCCCCAGTAACAAAAAGAAAAAAAGACCAGAATCCAGCCAGGCAGGGCAACACATGCCTATAATCCCAAAGCTTGGGAGACTGAGGCAAGAGGATCGAGGCCAGTGTGCAGTAACTTAGCAAGACCGTGATGGGGAGTATAGCTCAGTGGTGAAGCGCCCTGGGTTCAGTCCCTAGTACCACACAAACAAAGGAACAGAATTCCTGGTGTTCTGTTCTTGTATCCCAGCGAGTTGTTCTGCATGTATAGAACATGCTCGCATTCTGTGTGACCACAGCCTCAGAGCGCTGAGCTGGATCTGAGCAGAACCAGCAGGGAGCTTGAAAACAGAGAGCACCAAAACTTCAGTTCTGCGCCTTGCCATCTTTGGTCAGGAGCTTTCTGAGCCATTTTCTCTATCTATAAAATTATAAAAGGAAGGTGAAATGGTACCTGGTCCTCTCTACCTGGTCAGATTAAGCTAAAATGTATGAAGCTTGTACTTAAAAGAATGACAGGAATATCAAATAGATTGTTATTGGTAAGGATTCCAGAAAATGGTGGATACTTGGAGACAGTAAATAAGTAGTTTCTACTGCCTGGCCCATGGTCTCCCTCACAGGTCTATGCCAGGTTCTGTGGGGTTAGGCAGGATGACCCAGGGGGATATATTCCTAACCAGCTAAGATCTGGGGAAACAGACCCGGCCAGAGAGTTGACCTGCAGTGCCTGCCAGCTCTTTTAAAGCACTATTAAATCGCTGCAAGCGCTTGGCTAAATTTGGCATTGCTTTTTCTTTGGCCTGCATGGATGAGATGTGAAGTCATCTATTAATTCCTTGACACCCTGGGGGCTTTTCACTATAGTAATGAAAGCATAAATAATCCTACATCGAGTTTACATTTGGCTAGATTTCCAGCCCCTGACCTGCAAGACCATGGTCGGCGTAAAAGTCTTAGGTAGAGTGAGGGTTACACAGGGTCCTAGTACCAGCCTGGTCTGTGCTGGCTGGATCCACAGCTCCACCCCACCCCTACCCCCAGAAGCCTGATGCTACCTCATGGCCCATTTGCAGGGGGGGGAGCCTGATTTCCACTTTGGGATGAACGGAGCAGAGAGCAGCAGTCACCTAGCTGCTGCTCATTCTGCAGCATTTTTCTTGGAAAAAGGAGCTCCAATCCCAGGCTGGCCCATCAGCCTGTATTCCCAGTGTCTGTCCTCTCACCCAGAGCCTCTCAGTCTCTAGGCACTAACAGTCCTTTTCCAGGCCAGTCTCGAATGACCAAACAGATGAGAAGTGTAACTGAGAGACATGTGTATCGGGTGATAGTTGTGGGTATTACTGGAGGCAGTTTTAGTCCCTTTCCAAAAATGTTTCAGAATGCTATTACATATGAGATGTTATATCTTTAAAGGGAAAAGAAAGGCATCAGAACTAACTTTCATTTAGAATGTGGGCTTGCTCTCCATTGACCCAAGATGTTGAAAATCACTTTCCTGGATCAGAGACTAAGCCCACGCTGGGTCCGTGCCGCTGGCCACGTGCGGGCTGCTGTGGAGTCAGCATTGGGCAGTCTGGACTGGCAGTACCAGAGGCCCTCTGCTCTAGGAGATGGGGGATTGGGATTTAAGTCTGGCCTCAGTTGCAGAGCGCTTGTTAGCATGCACGAGGCTTGAGCGTGTTGCCCTGCACTGACAAAAATAAAAATAAGCCCAACATCTTGGGAAAAGATTATCAGCTCAGGACCTCTTCTGCAGTTTGTGGTCCTTCTCTGCCCTCCTCCTCTTTTTTTTTTCTTTTCCCTTTTTCGTGTGTGTGTGTGCGTGCGTGCGTGTGTAGGTGTGGTACTGGGGGCTGAACCTAGGGGCACTTTAACATCGATTTACACCCCCAGCTTTACAGGCATGCACCGCCACACTTAGCTTTTCCTCCTCTTGTCCTTACTGGGTCAGGTCCTCCAGTATACAAACTCTCCCGGGAACCAGCCTGCTCTCCACCATGAAGTGAAGTAATGATTTAAGGGATTCGGTTCATTTGAGGACCTTGATGTTGAAGGTCTCTTAAGCTATTGGCATACTCGGAGTTTCTCCCTGGGCACTAAAGGAAGGTTGAGTGTCATGTTAGACCTGCCCTTTTCATTGGGCTGGTATTTCCCATTTGTTCCTGGGTCCCTGTACAGTGTCGAGCTATCTGCTTGAGAGATGGGATAGTCTTATAGATTGTGTTAAGATGAAGAAATATGAGAAGACTATGAGCATAAGGTGAAGAATGTAAGCATATTCTGAGTCCAAAATAGTTTCTTAAAATTATACTGAAGTAAGCTGAGTATGGCAGCACACACCTGTAATCTCAGTAATCTCAGCACTTGGAAAGCTGAGACAGGAGAATCACAGGTTCCAGGCCAGGCACAGCAAGTTAGTGAGACCCTCTGCAACTTAGCAAGACCGTGTTTCAAAATAAAGTAGAGTTGAGGTATAGCTCGGAAGTAGAATGCCCCTGGGTTCAATCCCCAGTACCAAAAAAAAAAAAAAAAATTATTAAAGCTGGGCGTGGTGGTGCACACTTGTAATCAATCCCAGCATTTGGGAGGCTGAGACAGAAGGATCACACAGGTTCAAAGCCAGCCTCAGCTACTTAGTGAGGCTCTCAGCAACTTAGTGAGACCCTGTTTCCAAATAAAATACAAAATAGGTCTGGGAGTATAGCCCGGAGGTAGAAAGCCCCTGAGTTCCACCCCCAGTACCCCCCCACACACACACACACAATTGTACTGAAGTATTCTTCTCCCTTAGACACAGGATTAGAACTTTTATCCTGATGACTTATTCAAAACATTTTCATGAATATCTATCCCGCTGCTCCCCTTAATACTGGGGAGCAGTATCAAAGATGACTGAGGAATTTCCTTCCACAGCAGAACCTCTGCTTGGGAGGTCATTCAGCCTCTGAGCAGGAGAGAGGCGCTGTAATAAAGCATGTGGCACCGTGAGCAGTGTGGATGGCACTAGACAAAGTAGGAGAGAAGGGCCTCAGAGCCGTCACCCCATGTAGCCATCCTTCCTGCCCCTCGGGATTCCGGAGGCCAGCCCACGGCTGCCTATGCGAGGGACCCGCCATTTAACTGTATAACCTACATTAGCTAGTAACAGTCCAGACGCCTTGCGTAACAGTTGTCCTTTCTGACATCCCCTTGCTCTGTGACGTGTTCCAGGTGTACCCACACTTCCCAGCAACAAAGAAATATCTTTTGGGTGGGATGACCCAGCTGATGGATAAGGATCAAGCTGACTTTTTTTTTTTTTTTTTTTTTTTTTTGGCGGTACTGGGGTTCCTGGAAACTCTTCTACCTCCAGGCTACACACTCCCAGACCTATTTTATATTTTTATTTGGAAACAGGGTCTCTTAAGCCAGTGTGGCTGGCTTTGAACCTGCGTGATCCTCCTGTCTCCGCCTCCCAAGCACGGAGATTACAAGCGCGCGCCACCACGCCCGGCTCAAGCTGACTTTTATCTGTAAGATACTATAACCCATGAAGAAAATATTTCCAAGAGCCTTACATGAAGCCAGGTGCAGAGGCACAAGCCTATAATCTCAGGACGTGGAAGGCTGAAGCCTGAGGCAGAAGGATCGCAGGTTGAAGACTGGCCTCAGCAACCTTGTGAGGCCCTGTTTCAAAATAAATAGGGCTGGGGGTGTAGCTCAGAGGTAGAATGCCCCTGCATTCAATCCCCAGTACCAAAAAAAAAAAAAAAAAAAAGGAGTGCTACATATATTCTGGCAATATTGTTTTAAATGAAGAGTAGGGTGTATACCTTAAAAGAAAGTTGCCCCTCTGCCATGTCCAGATACATTAATGTTTGTGAAAGGGAACCTTGGGGAGATACTGTAGTAATAACGGAAAAAATAACATTAAATCTGATGAGGCCAATACTAGCGCCTTCCTCAAAGCACTGGTGGGAGCACTCCCTGCTGGTGGTTTTTCCTGGTATAGTATAGACTTATTCCCTGATGGGTTTTCTGCTCCTTAGCCCATCATGTACTATTTCACTCAGACTTTCCCAATTCTTCTGGTAATTAAACCGCTCCAGTACAACTGAGCTGAGCTTCCCCCCTTGAACTCATGAGACCCGCCTGCTTTTCTCGGTACCCCTACATAAAAAGTTACCCCCAAGTGAAAAATGTCTCACGCACAGGGGCAATCAGAAATTTCATTCTGGGCTAGAAGTGTAGCTCAGAGGTGGAGCACTTGCTGAGCCTGGGTGAGGCCCTGGGTTTCCTTCCCAGCACCAATTAAAAACAAAACAAAACAAAAAACTATCCTGCATGGATGAGAGGAAGGAATGCCAGCTTTGCAATACTAACCTAAGGTTTCGTCTTGGCTCTGCCCATTTGAGCCTTTGGATGTGTTACTTAGTATCGCTGAGACTCAGAACACTTGATATCATACAGGTTGAGTCTCCCTAATCTAAAATCCCAAACACTTTAAAATATGAAACTTTTTGAGCACCCACATGCAACCACAAGTGGAAAACTCTGCAGTATGACACTTTGTTTCATGAACAAAATTATTAAAACTAATGTATAAACCAGGCATGGTAGCTCATGCCAGCAATCCCAGTACTTGGAAGTCTAAGAAAGGAGGATTGCAGGTTTGAGGACAGCCTCAGCAAGTAGAGAGACTTTTATCACCCTAGTGAGACCTTGTTTCAAAATAAAAGTAAAATAGGACAGGGAGTGTAGCTCAATGGTAGAATGACCTTTAGTTCAGTCCCCAATAATAAGCATGTGGGTACACACATACACACACAAATAATAATAATAATAATAATAATAATAATAATAATAATACATAAAATTACCTGTATATAGGGTATATATGAGACATAAATGAATGTTGTGTTTTGGGTTTTATCTCCAAGATACCTCATTATGTATATACAAATTTTCCAAAATCCAAAAAAGTCCTTAAATCTAAAGTACTCCGGATGCATCAATAAAAAATTTTTAAAAAGCCAGGCGTGGTGGCGCATGCTTGTAATCCCAGCATTCGGGAGGCTGAGACCGGAGGATCACGGTTCGCGGACAGCCTCAGCCTCAGTGAGGCCCTCTGCAACTCAGTGAGACCCGGTTTCAAAATAAAGAATAAAAAAAATAGGGCAGAGGGTGTAGCTCAGAGGTAGAATGTTTCTGGATTCCATCCCCAGACCCGCAAAAAAAAAAAAAAAAAAAAAATTAAAAATTAAAAAAAAAAACAACAGAGTACTCCGGTCTCAAGCATCTCATATAAGGGACACTCAGTTTGTAATAGCAATAATAGGGTTTACAGGAGCGTCGTGACAGTTCAGTGTCCAGCCTAGGTAACACACCTGTCATCGAGCATGACAGGAAGCTCCTCAATAAATGGTGCTTACTCCCTCGCCTCTTCAAAAGGAAAGACCTCATGCCATATGATCTTAGAAACGTTTTGTAAACAGATTCCCTGCCAGTAGGGAACCACAGAAGAAGTCTGTTGGAGGAAAGAGGCCAGGCCCGCTGTGGCTGGGTGCTGAGGTTGCATGCCTGTAATCCCAGCCAAGACAGGAGGATCACAGGTTTGACACCAACCTTCACAATTTAGTGAGACCTTGTTTCAAAACAAAAACTAGGGCTGGGCGTGGTGGCGCACGCTTGTAATCCCCGCGCTTGGGAGGCAGAGACAGGAGGATCGCGCAGGTTCAAAGCCAGCCACGCGCGCTGGCTTAGGAGACCCTGTTTCCAAAAAAAAAAAAAAAAAAGTTAAAATAGGTCTGGGAGTGGAGCGCGGAGGTAGAAGGGCTTCCAGGAACCCCAGTACCAAAAAACAAAACAAAACAAAAAATAGGCTGAAGGCCTAGCTCAGAGGTAGAACACTGCTGGCTTCAATCCCCAGGATGCCCCTTCTCCCCTAAAAATAAAATAAAAAATAAAATAAAATAAAAAGAGCTGGGATTATAGCCCAGGGTTCAAGGCCCAGTACAAAGGAAAAGTAATCAGCCTGCTGTGGCAGTGACTTGGAAACGTCCATTTCACTCGCAACTCCAACATGGCACTGTGCTCGGTGTCCTCTTAGAATGAGAAAATAGCTGTCAAAGGGACATCAGTGAGAGCCCAGTCAAGCGGAGTTGGCTAAGGCAAGTGAGCCCAAGACGAAGGAAGAGCCTAACCAGGTGTCCTATGACAAGAAAGGAGGGCTCTGCAGGGCCCAAGTCTGTCCTCCCTGGGTGGGGTTTTAAGCTGCACGTGTTCCTCTGCTAAAAATAGGCCAAAGCCCTCTTCCTGCAGATACCAGGTGCACTGTGCAGCCCACTCCAGTAGTGACGAGGTTCCCAAGGCAGAGGGTGACCCGCGCCATCAACTTAGATACCTCAAGATGGCCCCCAAGCTGAATGGTGTTTACCCTGCCCACTTTTCAGATAAGCAAGAACTATGAGAACCAAAGCCCAAAGCAAGATAGGGGAGTCATTCTGCACTATACTGTGACCGTCCCAAATCACTAGGGCCCACTTGGCTTCATGCGCGCCAAAGGGAAGCAGATGCTAGGAAGCCGGCTATTCAGTGGGAAAGTGTCTCTGGACGACGTAACTGTCCTGTTGTAGAACAGCTACGTCTCAGATGGCTTTGTCCATGTATCTCCGTACACAGAAGCTTGGTAGGATGTAAAGATACCATTTCCAGCTCGCTCAGGGAGAAAGCAATATTGAGGCACAGATGCCCTTGCAGCAGCCCTGCAATGCTTAGTTCTCTGGGCAATGAGAGGCACCCCAACTTCTCGGGGTGATTTTGTGGATGTGGCTGAGGCCAGCTTATCAGGCAGTGTCAAAGTAAGTCACTTTGACAATCTCTGCTGCGGGTCCAGGGATTTTATGCTGCTAACCTCATAACTGTCTTCAGGGGTTTCATCTTCCTTATCATCTCCCTGAGACCTTGTGGTTCAGACTTGGCATGGATGTGTGGGGAAGGCATCCAAAATGACTAGCTAATCTTTCTTAGAAGTCACAGCAAAAACATCCGTATTTATTTATTTATTGTGGAATTGGGTATTTAACCTAGAGGCATTCTACCTTCTATCCACAACCGCAGCCTGATTTTGGGGAGGGAGGTCTGGGGATGGAACCCAGGGGCATTAAACCTCCGAGCTATACATCCTGCCCTATTTTTTATTGTTTATTTTTTCAAACAGGGTCTCACTAAGTAGCTGCGGCTGGCCGCAAACCGCAATCCTCCGGTCTTAGCCTCCCCAATGCTGGGATTACAGGCATGTGCCACCATGCCCAGTGATTGACTGATTGGTTGATTGATGCTGGAGATTGACGCCAGGGGCTTCACGTGCTTCAACTGAGTACGTCTCCAGCGCCTCCAGTGATCTTTGTTTGAGTATGTGTAGGTACTAGGGATTGAACCCAAGAATGTTCTACCCTGAGCTTCAGTCCTTCCCCTATTTTATTTTTATTTTGAAACAGGGTCTCACTAAGTTGCAGAGGCCTCACTAAGCCATCTAGTAACTTTCGATAAAATAAACAAATGTAAAGAAGCAACCTGAAGGAAGAACCTCTGTTGCAAAGTGGCAGCAGCAGGCATGTGCTGCTCCCCAGATGGACCATCCATTTAAAATCACGGGGCCATTTTTTTGATGGAACATGTTCTTGACACCTTTTACCCACCCTGGGTCATTAGTCCCTCCTAGCAGGTCTGTGACACCCATACTTCATCAGAATATCGGCTCCCCCAGGGCAGCGGTCTTGTCTGTTTTGTCACTGGGGTGTCTGAGCACCTGGCACAGTCCCTGGCTGGAAGTAGGTGTGTCTATATTTGCTGAATCAATGGTACAATGGATGGGTTCCTGCAACATCCTACTTACAGAGAGGGAAAATACGATGATCAATCTCAGTTCACTTTACCTTTCCTAAGACCTTGTCAGGTTTCATTCAAGCTTTTCCAAGCTAAAAAAAAAAAAAAAAAAAAAAGTTGATCTGAACCAGGTATGATGCACGACTCTAATCTCAGTACTTGAGAGGCTGAGACAGGAGGATTGCGGGTTTGAGGCCAGCCGTCACAACTTAGTGATTGAATTACTTAGTGTTTCAGTTACCAAAAAGGGCGGATGGCGTACTTAGAGGTAGAATTGCCCTTGGGTTCAATCCCCAGTAACAAAACAAAACATAAAGTTGATCTGATTGAAGTAGGGGGTGGAATAGTCACTAGAGGACAGGAAGAGGAGCCGGGAGGAAAGATGGAGTCAGATAATAGGAGCCCCAGAACGGCGAGACAGGAGGAGTCAGCCCAGGCTTCCACAGCACCACAGGGTCACTGTAGTCTACAACAATTTATTTTCTGTTCTGAGTAACCAGAAGAGTCCAGAGGTTCTCAACACATGGAAATGATAAATGTGTGAGGAGATGTAAAAGCTAATTACTGAGTGGGGCGTGGTGGCGCACGCTTGTAATCCCAGTACTTGGGAGGCTGAGACAGGAGGATCATGAGTTCGCGGCCAGCCTCAGCTACTTAGTGAGACCTTTGGCAACTTAATAAGACCTTGTTTCAAAATAAAGAATGAAAAAATATGGCTGGGGCTATAGCTCGGAGGGAGGATGCCTCTGGGTTCAAACCCCAGCACCGCGACCCCCAAAATGAAAGAAGCACTAATTACTCCAGTTTGATTATTACACACTGTTGACAGGTTTATAACTATCATACTGTAACCCATTAATATGTACAACTCTTCTGTATTGATTTGAATTTTTGTGGTATCAGGGATTGAACTCAGGGGCATTCTACCTCTGAGTGACACCTCCAGCCCTATTTTATCTATATTTTGAAACAGGGTCTCACTAGGTCAGTGAAAGTCTCACTACTTGCTGAGGCTGTCCTAGAACCTGTGATTTTCCTGTCTAAGCCTCAAGTACTAGAATTACAAATGTGTACCCCCATGTCTAGCTGGTTTGAAATTTAAAAAAAAAAATTTTTTTTTTTTTTTTAAAGAGGAATGGAAGCCAGGCATGGTGGCGTACGCTTGTAATCCCAGCATTTGGGAGGCTGAAACCAGAAGGTCGCAGTTTACCAATAGCCTCAGCTACTTAGACCCTCCACAACTTAGTGAGACCCTGTTTCAAAATAAAGAATAAAGCCGGGCTTGGTGGCGCACGCTTGCAATCCCCGCGCTTGGGAGGCGGACCAGGAGGATCACGCAGGTTCGAAGCCAGCCTCGCTGGCTTAAGAGACCCTGTTTCCAAATAAAAATATAAAAATAGGTCTGGGATTGTAGCCCGGAGGTAGAAGGGTTTCCAGGAACCCCAGTACCGCCAAAAGTAAATAAATAAAAATAAAGAATTAAAAATAGGGCAGGGGGTGTAGCTCAGAGGTCAAATGTCCCTGGATTCCATTCCCAGGCCTGCAAAAATAAATAAATAAATAAATAAATAAATAAATAGCCAGGCGTGGTGGCGCACGCTTGTAATCTCAGCATTCAGGTGGCTGAGACCGGGGATGGCGGTTCGCGGACAGCCTCAGCTACTTAGTGAGGCCTCTGCAACTCAGTGAGACCTGGTTTCAAAATAAAGAATGAAAAAAAATAGGGCAGGAGGTGTAGCTCAGAGGTCGAATCTTCTTGGGTTCCACCCCCAGACCCATAAATAAATAAATAAATAAATAAATAAATAAATAAATAAATAAATGGAATGGAGAAACAGGCCAGCTATGAGTTTGGAGCAAAGGGAGATAAAGCCCTGGAGCGTTCCGATTCTCCTGTGATGCCCACAGTGTTTGAAGCTCTAGTGTGCTCAGCACTGGGATTTTGTTGCCACTGCAGGGGGAGGGGGAGAAAAGCTGCCCGCCAAGGCCCTGGGCAGTACCATCTCCATCCCTCACGTCTCTCCAGGAATCAGACAGATGTAAATAAAGGCTCCTGGCAGCCCTTGCACATCAGCTGAGAGCGGGTTGTCTGGTTAGGAAAAATGTTTCTTCCCGGATGATGTACGGAGCTCGTTCAGGCAGTGACTATTCCAAAACAGAGCCTCGGGTCAGGCCCAGAGCCCTTTTCCTATTTAGGATGCGGCCCTGATCCTGGGAGCTATTTCCTTTTGGTATGTGCAAGGCTTTTATTGGCCTCCTCGTGACCTGAGAGCGGCCTGCCCCGACTTCGCGACGTTTCAGCCCTGGAAATTATGCCACATCTTCCATCCCACTTTTAGCTGGAAAGCGCCGGGAGGCTGCTGGTGCTCCTCATCATGGGAACGGAGGGCCCGGGTGGGTCTTGACCAGCCGCCCGGACCCCTTTGACTTTCTACACCAGCTTCGTCTTTGAGAGACAGCGTCTCAACTGTGTTGCCCAGGCTGCCTAGCTGGGCTCAGCCATCCTCCTACCTCAGCCTCTCAAGTAGCTGAGACTACAGGTGTGTGCCACCACACCCTGCAATATTTCAACCTGCTTTCCTGCAGTCTCTTCTGAGTTTTTGTTTTGTTTTGTTTTGTTTTGTTTTGTTTTTGTTTTGTTTTCTTTTGCGGTACTGGGTATGGAACTCAGGAGCACTCTACCTCCCAGCTACACCCAAGCCCTATTATTTCTTCTTTATTTTAAAACAGAGTCCCACTGAATTGCAAAGGGCCTCACTAAGTAGCTGAGGCTGTCCTCGAACTGCAGTCCTCCTGTCTCAGCCTCCCAAATGCTGGGATTACAAGCGTGTGCCACCACGCCCGGCTTTTGAGTTCTTCCTTTAGCTGATGGGTGTTACGTGCTTGTCCCAGTGTTCAGGACGCTGCCTGGGCCCCCTATTCTCGTTTCGTTGCTCCCGAGTCTGTCTTCACTGTCTGGCTAATGTGACATAGTCCCTTGCCCAGGATGGAACCAAGAACGCTCGTCTCATTGATTTATTTAATTTTTAATATTTCCCATGGCACTCTGAGGTTATGGGCTAGGAATATTAGGCATATCTGACAGTTGGTGAATTTCGAGTACTTGCCAAGTCCCCTCTGAGTTCCACCTTCCCTTGGAAAAGCAACAGAGCCCTCGGGGGCGCCTGCCAAGGCACTCCCTCGTCCCTGAGCGCCGGGGGAGAGCTGGCGCTTGTGCGGACCGCCTGTGGGATTGAACAGCAGAAGTGGCTGTGCTTCCCACCTTAATTTTTACAAAATCTCCAGCAAGCCACTTCTTAAAGTCGGTGTGGCCCAGAGCCTCCTTTCCCTAGGGCCTGATGTGTGGATGATCTGAGTGCTTCTGGTTTCATTTTTTGGTGGTTGTAGCCAAGCCCAGAATTAGATCAGTGTTTTGCCTCTTGGCCTCGGGCTTTCGGCCTGGACTGCCAAGTTCTGATGCTTGATGATCCATTTGTCTACAGAGCTTGTAGACTCTCCAGAGAAATAACACCAGGAGAAAGGCAGAATTGCCTGTAGTTTCAGATGCCGGGTTCTCTGCGCCAAGACACTTGGTGAAATTCCAAATCCTTCATATCGAAAGTCATAGTGGGTGCAGATGACAGCACAGAAGAGGGCCCTGTGTGGACATGTACCTTTCCTCTCCTCTCTCTGTGTCCTAAGTCTGGGGGCAGCATGTTAATATCTGGAATTACTGCCTTTCTCCTCGGAGTCCACTCGGCTCCATTGCTCACAAGCTGTGTGACCCAGTCAGCTTACTTAATGCCTCTGACCTTCAGCTCTTTATTTGTGAAATGATGATGCCTACTTCACAGAATTTAAAAATAAAAAAAAACTAGCGAGGGCATGGTGGCACATGCTTGTATTCCTAGTACTTGGGAGGCTGAGACAGGAGGATCGAAGGTTTGTGGCCAGCCTCAGCTTAATTACAACTTAATGAGACCCTATTTCAAAATAAATAATAAAAATTAGGACTGGGGATGGGGCTCGGAGGTAGAATGCCCCTGGGCATTGAATGAGGCAGTGGTATTAAATTACTTTTGATTTTAATGCTGGGAATTGAACCCAGGACCTCTGAGTTATGCCCTGAGCCCTATTTTATTATTATATTTTTTAAAATTTTGAAACAGGGTCTCACTAAGTTGCTGAGGCTGGCCTCAAACCTGTGATCCTCCTGTCTCAGTCTCCCAGGTACAGGGATTCCAGATGTGCACCACCACACCTGGTTTACATTTTTTATTATCATTACTATTTTTTGTTTGTTTGTTTTTTGTGTTTTGTTTTTTGGGGGTTTTTTGGTGGTGGTACTGGGGTTCCTGGAAGCCCTTCTACCTCCAGGCTACACTCCCAGACCTATTTTATATTTTTATTTGGAAACAGGGTCTCCTAAGCCAGCGCGCGCGGCTGGCTTCAAACCTGCACGATCCTCCTGCCTCTGCCTCCCAAGCATGGGGATTACAAGCGTGCGCCACCACGCCTGGCTCATTACTATTTTTATTGTGTGTGTGTGTGTGTGTGTGTGTGTGTGTGTGTGTGTGTGTGTTACTAGGGATTGAACCCAGGGGCACACTACCTCTGAGTTACCCCCCCAGCCCAATTTTATTGTGAACTTTGAAATAGGGTCTTGCAGTGATGCTGAAAGTCTCCCTATTTGCTGAGGCTGGCCTCAAACCTTGGACCTTCTGCTTTAGCTTTCCAAGAACTAGATTAAGGGCATTCTCCACTGTACTTGGCATCAGTGCCCTTTTCTGTATTTCCGTGGTACCACCTGCGTGCCTCGGCCATGCCCCGGATGAAAAGCCACCTACAGCGCTCTCCCCGGAACAGCCAGGCTCTTTAAGAGTCACCTCTCTATCTGTGTTTCGCAGGGCTCTAGGGAAATTCCTGGCCACAGTATGCGTCACCCGCTAAGACAGACTTCCCCAGCGTCCTCCTGAGGAGCGTTAGGTATATGTTTTCCCTGAAGCGATATTTCTTACTCCATTTTTCCCCCCATCTTTTCTTTGTCCATCTTAAAAGAAATACCAATTTTTATTTCATTTTCGTGGAGTTCCCAGGAAGCTTAGACCTGGGTAGTTGTTTTACACTTTTTTCCTTTCTGATCTACTTTCTGCTCAAGAGTGGTGGTCAGCAGTACGAGATCAGGAGGAAAGAGTCAGTGTGTTGAGGGGGTGGCTCCTTGGCCATCTCCTCTTTATTCTGTGAGGACCCTGGGTTTGGGGGAGAGCCCAGAAGACCGGTGTGGGGTGTCACGCCGCACAGTTGGGGCCTTTCCTCTCCACAATGGGCAGGTTGGCAGAATGCTGGGATGTGTTTCGGCCACGTGGCTCCCTGCCTTTTTTGTTGTTGTTGTTGTTGTTGTTGTTGTTACCTGCGGTGCACGAATTTCTTAATCTTACACATGCCCTCCTCCACCATCGTAGGTTATGCTTTGGGGACCCTGAGCTCAGTACTGAAACTGAAGCAAGGATGTTTAAAGTAATACTCGCAGCATGGCGTAGCGATACACACTTGTAATTCCAGTACTTGGGAGGCTGAGACAGGAAGGTTGCAGGTTTAAGACCAGTCTCAGCTACTTAGCGAAGTTATGTTTCCTAATAAAAATAAAAAGGGCTGGGGTTGTGGCTTGGAGGTAGAACATCCCTGGGTTCAATCCCCAGTACCAAAATAAATAATCAACCCCTAAGATAGAGTGAGTGTGTGTGTGTGTGTGTGTGTGTGTGTGTGTGTGTGTGTGCACGCGCACACACGCACGCAGGGTACAGGGGGACCTAAGCATTGTGTTCAGACCCATTGTTAGACAGTTACCTAGATTCATAAATGAGTGTGCCACCAGAGCTTGCTTTTTAGTGAAGAGTCGAGTAAACTTGCAAACCAAAGATCCCAATTATTCTGGCAGATGCACTAAGTTAAGACTTTACCTGTGCCTCTCTGGATTCATGAAAAGACTCTAAATACCACTAGAGAGGAATTCAAAATACTGTATACAAAAAAAAAAGAGAAAGAAAGTGCCACACATACAGGTCATTTCTGTATAACCTGCCATGACACAAAAATTACTAAACCAATAAATTCCTTATCCCTTTCCTTTAGTCAGATTTCACCTGAGCAACCACCCGTCACACACAGCCGTGTTGGTAGGACATCGCATGCCAGAGCGCAGCATTATCCCTTAGTGCTTGGAGTGTCGTGGAAACCAGGGACGTGCCCTGGCCAGGACACAAGGACGTTCATGACACTCCCCAGTGTTCCTGCCTCGTCCCCTCCACCTCACGACCGCCCTCCTTGAACGCCTAGTGAAAACTAGACGCAGGCACACATCACTGCAGTAGCTGATGTGCCTGATCCCACCTGCCCTTGTCAGGTGGCTGTTGTCTGTAGTCCAGAGCAAATGGGTACCACATTCCCACGCAGAAACACACGTGGGGACACTGTTACAACATCAGATGGATTGCTTAACTCTTATTTGCTGAATCTTGCCTGTGTGCTAGGCTGAAGTAGCAGAGGAAGAAGGTAACTGATACGCCTGCAGCACAGAGTCAGCCTACATGCACCCCTATAATTTTATTTACTATTTATAATTTTATTCACTATTCACCATAGCCCTGGAAGGGGGAGAGGATTGTCCTTGTAGACCAAGACACAAGCTCTGAGTAGTTACATAATTTTTCTAAGAACTTCCAGCTGGTCACTGGTGGAGTCAGGGTCTGACTTGGGTTGATCTGGCTCTGTACCTCTGTGCTGCGTTGTGTTGCAGGGATACACCACAGAGTACATGGTGGCCTCCTCTGACCGCACCAGGATAGTAAGGAATACTGAGAAAGAGTAATGAGCCCAGTGTGGTGGTGCACACTTGTAATCCCAGTACTTGGGAGGCTGAGATAGGAGGATCACAGGTTCAAGACCAGCCTCTGCAATTTAGCAAGACCCTGTTTCAGAATAAAACATAGAGCCGGGCATGGTGGCGCATGCTTGTAATCCCCGCGCTTGGGAGGCAGAGACAGGAGGATCGCGCAGGTTTGAAGCCAGTCGCGCGCGCACTGGCTTAGAAGACCCTGTTTCCAAATAAAAAAATGTAAAAATAGGTCTGGGAGTGTAGCCCGGAGGTAGAAGGGCTTCCAGGAACCCCAGTACCACCAAAAAAAAAAAAGAATAAAACATAGAAAGGGCTGAGGTGTAGCTCAGAGAGAATGTCCCTGGATTCGATTCCCAGTAAATACCTCCATGAAAGCCACTTAGCTCATGGCAGAGAGAAGAGCTACCCGAAGGGCCCGGCCACGTCGCTTCACCCCGCCAAGGCACTGTGGCTGGTAGTGTTGTCTCTTCCCTCCACCTGACCCTGAGTTTGGGAGGGAGGGAGCAAGTGTGGACGGGCAGCCATTGTTTCTCCCTCTTAGGGTGGTTCCAGCCTCCACCAGACCTGTGACTTTTGTTTTTTGTTGTTGTTGTTGTTGCAGTACTGGGGATGGAACCCAGGGGCATTCTACCTCCGAGCTACACCCCCAGCCCTCTTTTTTATTCTTTAGTTTGAAACAGGGTCTCACTGAGTTGTAAAGGGCTTCACTAAGTAGCTGAGGCTGGCCACAAGCCGTGATCCTCCTGTCTCAGTCCCCCAAATGCTGGGATTACACCACGCCCAGCTTGACCTTTTGACATTTTTGACTTTCAGTCCACCTCATGTTGTGACTTTGCAAGAAGGCTATCTGTTCATTCTTTCTTATTTATTTTTGTGGTACTGGGGGTGGAACCCAGGGGCATTGTACCTCCAAGCTGCACCCCTAGCCCTGTTTTTTTTGTTTTGTTTTGTTTTTAATTTTTGAAACAGGGTCTCGCTAAGTTGTGAAGGGCCTCGCTAAGTAGCAGAGGCTGCCCGTGAACCATGATCCTCCTGTCTCAGCCTCCCGAAAGCTGGGATTACAAGTGTGTGCCACCACGCCTGGCCTTTCTTTCTTTTTTAAAATGTATTTGTGGGGGTGAGTACTGGGGATGGAACCCAGGGGCATTCTACCACTGAGCTACATCTCCAGCCCTTTTTTTTTATTTATTTATTTATTTATTTATTTATTGCGGGTCTGGAGGTGGAACCCAGGGGCATTTGACCTCCAAGCTACACCCCCTGCCGTATTTTTTATTCTTTATTTTGAAACCAGGTCTCACTGAGTTGCAGAGGGCCTCACTAAGTAGCTGAGGCTGTCCGTGAACCACGATCCTATGGTCTCAGCCTCCCGAATGCTGGGATTACAAGCGTGCGCCACCACGCCCGGCTTATTTATTTTTATTTTGAGATAGGGTCTTCATAAGTTGCTGAGGCTGGCCTCAAACTTGTGATTCTCCTGCCTCAACCCCCTGAGCATCTAGGATTACTGGCATGTGCCCCCACACCTGGCTGTTGTCCGTCCTTCCACAGAAATGAGTACTGGCCACCTTGGCTGTCTGATGCCCTCTCCCTCCTCCACCCACCTCCTCCATCTCCCCGCAGCTTGTGTTCAGGTTCTACATGTCTTCATGGCTGTGCGTCTCTGCTCGCCTTGCAGGTTCCAGCGTGAATGGCCTGGAGGAGCCCAGCATCGCCAAGAGGCTGAGGGGCACCCCTGAGAGGATTGAGCTGGAGAACTACCACCGCTCTGTGAAGCGGGAGGAGGAGCTGGAGGAGGTGCCCGAGGAGACGCAGGCCGAGCACAACCTGAGCAGCGTGCTGGACAAGGGCACTGAAGAGGACGTGGCCAGCAGGTCAGCAGGCACCCACGGCTTAGCCGCCACGCTTCCCCGGGCAGTGGCCGCCCCACAGCTCCCACCCTCTCAGGGAGGGCCGCGTGGAACCTGAGTCGGGGTTGCCTGGATCGGAATCTTGGCTTTTCCTCTTTGCCGCTACAGAAGCATCGGCAGCCCAGCCCTGTGTGCCTCAGTTTCCTCCTCTGTAAAGCAAGGCTATTATTAGGGCCTTCCTCATAGAATTCTCAGGAGGGGTAAAGGGAGACAGCCAGGTGTGGTGGTGCACATTCTTAATCCCAGGACTCGGGAGGCTGAGACAAAAGGATCACAGGTTCAAGGCCAGTGCATGGTAACTTAGCAAGACCCAACTGAAAAGTAATAGCTGGGCGCAATGGCAAATGCCTCTAATACCAGTATTTGGGAAGTTGAGACAGGAGGACAGGTTTGAGGCCAGCCTCAGTAACCTAGTGAACACCTCAGCAGCTTAGCACAAGCCAGTTTCCAAGTAAGACCTACAAAGGGCTGGCAGTGTAGCCAAGAGGTTGAATGCCCCTGGGTTTAATCCTCAGTACCACAAAATAAATAAGTGATGGGATAGGTAAGTATAATGTGATGAGAACAGTACTTGAATGCATTTAGCTGAGTAGACAAGAACATGTGTTTTGTTACTATTTATTTATGTATGTATGTATTGTAGTTCTCAGGATGGAACCCAGGAGCTTTTGACCTCTGAGCTATACCCCCAGCCCTATTTTATTCTACTTCTGAGCTACACCCCCACCCCTTTTCATTTTTATTTTGAAACAGGGTCTCACTAAGTTGTGGAGGCTGGCTGCAAACTTGGAATCCTCTTCTCTCTTTTATTTTTTTACTTTTAAAACAGGGTCTCACTGAGTTGCAAAGGGCCTTGCTAAGTAACTGAGGCTGTCCGCGAACCACAATCCTCTGGTCTCAGCCTCTCGAATGCTGAGATTACAAGCGTG
The DNA here is from genome assembly GCF_963383645.1 of Muscardinus avellanarius. Lineage (NCBI taxonomy): Eukaryota > Metazoa > Chordata > Mammalia > Rodentia > Gliridae > Muscardinus > Muscardinus avellanarius. The sequence continues at coordinate 92,111,580 of NC_137797.1, forward strand.
CGCCACCACACCCAGCTTGGATTCCTCTTCTCTGAGCCTTCCAAGTATATAAGTGTGTGCCACCATGCCCAACTGTTTTTTGATGCCATTTAGATAAAGAAACTGATGGGGACTAAGCCTGGAGCTGAGATTCCAACTCAGGTTTTCTGGGTCCAAGCCATGGATTCTTCCTCTTTTCCTTACTGCCCTGGGATCCATTCTCTGCTGCGGTCCCTCCCATCCAGGTTCTCATCTCTGAACCAGTGTCAGCAGTGTCCGTTACTGATAATCTGTCACCTGTAGCTCTGTGCGCAGTGCGGGTGTCTCTCAGTGCGTAGGGCAGGGCGTGTCGGAGCACACCCATAAGATTCACTGAACACCCCCCAGCACTTTGTTAATCATTGAGAGTGGGGGGAGGGGTTCCAAGTTGTTGCCCCTCAGGTGGTTGTTTATAAACATTGAAGAGAAAGACTCCTGCACAGGGACAAAAGCAAGCCTGAAGCGGTGCACCGCTGAGGGGCAGGCAGTCCCCAGAGGAGCACCCCTGATGGATTGGGGGCCTCGGCCAGCAGGTCACTGTGTAGGGTTGGGAAGCCACGTCCCCGCTCTGGGGTTCTTTTTGTCTCCTGTGGGTAAAGAGAAAGCCAGAAACATCGTCTGCCCGGGAGCCCACATGCGAGTGGCGCTGCGCTGAGCCCATCCCAGTGGTTACTTGTTTGAGTGAGGCCGCTGGGGGCCGTTTGTGTTCCAGCCCCCACAGGGGTCTCTGCATCTGCTGTCTGCTCCCCAGGCTTCGGGTGTCACTGGAGAAGGTTGGTGCTGAGAGACAAGAGGAGATAGAGAAGGTGGAGCAAAATCAATACTGGCCAGACAGCCCTGCGGGGCTCCGGGGCCAGCACGAGCTGCGACCTCCCGAGGGGGGCTTTGGGTTGGCCTTTGAGGACACTTGAATCACACGCTGCTCACTTCTGTTTTGTATTAGGAATTGAACCAGAGGCATTCTACCTCTGAGCTAGACCCCAGCTCTGTTTCATTTTCTTTCATTTCATTTTGTCGGTGCTAGGATTTACCCAGGGGCATTCTACCTCTGAGCTTACATCCTCAGCCCTTTTTTTTTTTATTTTTATTTTTTATTTGGAAACAGGATCTTGCTAAGTTGCTGAGGCTGGCCTCAAACCTGCAGTCTTCCTGTCTCAGCCTCCCAATTACTTGGAATGCATCACCACACCCGGTTTCTGCTGAACATTTTATCTAGCCATGATGAAGGGGTGTGTGGGGATAAAGCAGTGCCTTTTTGCTTTTTTGGTTTAGTGTTCAAGAATGTTTCACACTGTATTGGGCAAAGCAGCCTCCTGCTGCCTCTCACTCCCAGGCGTGCTGCACACATGTTCAAGGTGGACTGCGCTGTGGCTGCCCCTGCCCTGCAGACAGCCTTTCTGAGCCTCCTCCTTGGTACCTGCGGTCCTAAAGCCATCAGTAATTGCACATCATCGTCACATAGCTCTGCTTCTCATCCAGAGTGGCCAGAAGGAGAGCCACATGCTGTCAGGGCCAGCCCCACAGTGGGGGAGGAAGAGCTCGTATGTCTAAGCTCACTGATGAAGCCCTAGGCGGAGCAGATGGCTTGACCTTGGGCCAGACATGAAATCAGGTAGCATCTGGACAGTGCAACAAATGTCTCCTCTTACTTAAATTCAGCTTGGTTGGTTGGTTGGTTTGTACTAGAGATTGAACCCAGGGCCATTCTGCCTCCAAGCTACACTCCCCCAGCCCTATTTTATTCTTTTTATTTTGAAACAGGGTCCCAGTAAGTTGCATAGGGCATCACTAAGTTGTTGAGGATAGCCTCAAACCTACAAACCTTCTGTCTCAGCCCCCCCCCAAGTACTGGGATTTACAGGCATGTGCTACTGTGTCCGGCTTTAAATTCAGATTTTTTTTAAAAAAGGAACAAAGGCTGTGGTAGAGTACTTGCCTCGCGTATATGCAAGGCTCATTCCTCAGCAACACAAAAATAGCCAAAAAAATTAAAAATATTATCCTTTTAGAAAGAGGAAGAAAGTAATAATAGGAATAAACTAGCGTCAAATGCCACCTAGAATGAAAACCAGTCTCTTAAAAGTAAGCCCAGAGAAAGGAGCAGTAGACTGCCGTACTTCCATAGGGCAGCAATAAGATAGAGGGAACAGACCATGTTCTTCACCCTTTTGGATGAGATGTTAGGCCTGAAGATGAGAAAGGACTTGGTTTTAAGGAATTGTTTGGTACTGGGATACCAGTGGTCACTAAGTCAACAGCAGCAGTTACTGTAATCGTTGTATTTATTACCTCGCGGGCCCACGCACACCACAGGTATCCCTCTCTGGCTGAGGCAGGACCCGGGATTCTTGTATTGGTTTTCTTACGTAGGTAGTTTAAGTGCCACAAACTGAGGCTGGCTCAAATTCTCCCTGCCCTGCATTAGTGACCAGACTTTGGACACATCAGAACCACCCAGAGGCTTGCTAAGGCAGGGCTGAGGCGCCGACTCCATCAGCGTGCGGAAAGCCTGAAAACTTTTCATTTCTAAACAGTTCCCAGGTGGCACTGTTGGTCAGGAGACCATGCTTTGAGAATTGTCCCTTTGAGGGTTCCTAATTTCCTGTATGATAAACACCACCTGGGGTATTTGGTGAAAAAATAATTCCTGGGGTACTGGAGCAGGGCCAAGAATGCCTGTTTCCCAGGTGACTCATGGCTTAATTCTCAAGTGCCAGAAGCCTAAACCTTGCCAGACTCTACAGCCAGGCCTAGCAGCCGTCTGGCCCTTCATTGCAGGCCAGGGAGGAATCTGTCTTATGGAGAAGGGTCTGGAGAGAGCACTTGCGTGTTCTGTGGTAAGACCAGGTGGCCAAAGAGAACTGGCGCTGTGAGTTGAGTATCGCTGTCCCCTCGGGGCCTTCAGGGAGAACTGACCCCAGGCCAGGAAGCAGTGCCCATCTGGGACAGCCTCACTGTTTGCAGGTCTGTGGCTCTAAAGAATGGTCAGCGCGGGAGCAGTCAGGAGGGCTTGGGGTGGGGCAGCCAAGGTCACCGAGGACTCCCCAGAAGTCCAAGTGGTCCAGCCCCCCAACAGCATAACACCACTCAGAAAAGCCACTCTCTTACGGCTGACATGAATGAACGGGAATTCCTGGCCGTCCCTCTACAGTCTCACGCCCTTTTCCAGCAGAGTAGTGAGCCACTGTGCTGTGAGCGCGCCTTAGATGAACACCCTGTGAGGATTACTGGGTGATGTCCATCTGCTCCAGCTATCTCCCACAGGGGAGTCTTCACACTGTGGTCGGGCAGGTGGGACCTAGATCATGGTTGATCAGGACAGCAAATTATCGAGGCTCTGATTAGGAGGGGCTTGACTTAGAGTGCATATGCCATAGCTGGTGTGGTGGCACACACCTATAATCCCAGCGCTTGGGAGGCTGAGACAAGAAGATCGCAGATTCAAGGCTAGCCTCAGCAATTTAGCGTGACCCTCAGCAACTTAATGAAATAATTTCAAAATAAAAATAAAAAGGGCTGAGGGCTGTAGCTTGGAGGTACAATACCTTGGGTTCAATTACCAGTACCCAAAAAAAAAATTTTTTTTAAGAGTGAATGCTGTGATACCTTGTTTCCTTTGCAAACTTCCCCAGAGCTTCAGGTGGTGCCCTGTGCAGGGCCTGCTTCAGTTCCAATCCTGCCCTCTCAGGGGAGATCCAGGCCCCAGGAACTGGATCAAGATTCCATCTCCTGGGTTTACCACCCTGACAGCTGCTAGTACGGAAGCACTCGGGTTCTAGAGACCCACGGGTGAGGGCACAGGGCTGGGGGTGGATGCTGCTGGGAATCTTGGTCCCTCTCCCTAGGTCACAGGGAGATATATAGTTGGTCACAGTGGTGCACACCTGTAATCCCCTCGCTACTGGGAGGCAATCCCCAGTACAAAAAAGGGGGGGATTCAAGACGAGTATCCCTCATCTGAAACATTAGGGACCAGAACGTCTTCAGATTTGAAGTTTTAGAAATGTTTTGATATTTGGCTGGGCGTGGTGGCGCACGCTTGTAATCCCCGTGCTTGGGAGGCGGAGACAGGAGGATCGCGCAGGTTCGAAGCCAGCCGCGCTGGCGTAAGAGACCCTGTTTCAAAAATATAAAATAGGACTGGGAGTGTAGCCCGGAGGTAGAAGGGCTTCCAGGAACCCCAGTACCACCAAAAAAAAAAGAAAGAAAAAAATGTTTTGATATTTGCATAGACATTACCAGTGGGGTATCCCTAATCTGAAAATCTGAACTCTAAAATGCTTCAATGGCAGGCAGTCCCCCAACCACAAAAATCAACCAATAGAATATCAGTAGCCAAGACTGTTCTGTTTTGAGGGGATTGAACCCAGTGGCTTTCTATCTTTGAGCTTATACCCTCCGCCCTTACCATTTTCTGTTTTAAACGTCTCACTAAAAGTTGCTATGGGTCTCCCTAAATTGCCGAGACTGACCTTGAACCTGCAATCTTCCTGGCTCAGCCTCCCACGTACTGGGATTACAGGCGTGCACCACTATGGCCAGCCCGAAGCTTTTTAAGTTTGGATTTTGCAGTTTTAAGTTAGTCTGTAATAGTAGGTGTGTCCTACAGAACTCTTGTAGCTAAGTGCAGGAATTTTAAAAAAAAAAAAATCCCTTAAAGGGAGAAAGGGAAAAAGAAAATGAACCAAAAACCAAAACAAATGAACAGGGACGTGCTGTGGTAGCAATCCTCAGGGCCCAGTCAGCCTTCGCCGTGATTGTGGAACTTTCTTCCCTGACACAGCAGAATCTCTGCTGAGCTAAATCAGGCTGAGCAGACCTTGTCTTTTCAGAATCTGGTGTGTGTGTTCGTCGGTTTTTGTAGCCTCCTGCCAGACAGTCAGAGCTTCGAGGCAGAGATGCCTAGTAGGAAACTGAGGGGAGGTGCTTTGAGTTGCTAATCAGATAGAAGCTGTAGTAGGGAAGAGATTTAGTAAATATTCTAACTGCAAGGGGCAGCTATTTCGTTACCAGGGGTCTCTCGGAGTATCATCTCTGACACTTCTGAAGTCAGGGGGTGCCTGCCCTGGTCTTCCTGCTGTGGTCCCCGGTACATCTGGCCACTCCTGGCTTTGCCCAGCCCTGTGATGGGCACTCCAGCAAACAAGAGAAGCCCTGTCCACCTGCAGAGAGTGGGCTCCAGGGAGTGGCGGCCATGAGAATCACGCAGGACACTCTGTTGTTACAGGGCTCAAACGGGTATCTGCTGTGAGGGAAAGGTAACGTTTTTCTCTTAAATGCTAGTCTAATTTTATTCTTTAAGCTATGCCTGACACATTCATTATTATTTTTTTTATTATTATTATTATTTGTGGTACTGGGGATTGAACCCAGGGGCATTCTACCTCCGAGCTACACCGCCAGCCCTATCTATTTTTTATTCTCTACTTTGAAACAGGGTCTCACTGAGTTGCAAAGGGCCTCACTAAGTACCCGAGGCTGGCCGTGAACCACGATCCTCCTGTCTCAGCCTCCCAAATGCTGGAATTATAAGTGTGTGCCGCCACGCCCACGCCCAATTTATTCACTCTTTATGACTAGATTTTCTGGCCCGACCTTTCCTGGGAGGCTTGTATCTTTAGAAGACACCCTGTCCCCCCAAGGAAGAAATTAGTTGTCCATGTTGTACCCCCCACTCCTGTATATAAGGATCCTCTCCACTGGAGAAGCTAACAGACGGTAGTCAGGGATGGGGCCTACTTCGCTTCCCGTTCCTCCTTCCCCTGCACCTTCCTCCCGCCTCAGCAGGCCCAGGGATTCAGGAACAGGACTTAGGTCGCGAGTCATGTGTGAGGCCAGGGGCCTGGGCAGCCCAGAGACTGCTCCAAGGCGCCGGGGACAGAGCAGCGGGTGCCTTCAGGTTTCCTTCTGCTTCCCACAGAGGGAGGCGGGCCTGCTTGTCTGGGACCTTCAGGGGCAGGTAGCACAGCCCCCTGGGAGTGGGCTGAGCACGTGGCTTATGGCGAGAGGCAAGGTTGACCTTTCCTCTCCCCTTTCTCGCTCCCACATCACTTGCCGCGCCCCCACGGTCCCTGAGCGAGCATAAACTAGCCAGAGTGGCATGAAAGCTCTCCATGGTGCCTCGTGCCATCTCAGGGAGGGAGGTATTCATCGCCACATTCTGCACAGCGCCGCGGCCTGGGTGCTCTCAGCCATGAGGGAGGGCCCGGGAGGCCTTCCCTCTGCCCACGGGAAGCTTAAGACGAGCACAGAAGCCCCCTCACCATTTTTTCATCTTTGAATGTCGGGCAGTGATGTGCACTGGGTCACACTCGTTAATAAGAAAGTCAAGTAAAAACACACAGGTGAGGGAAACAGTACTGAAGAATAATAAAACCCAGACACGACCTTTACACAGTCCAAGTTCTTTTTTTTTTTAATTTCTTTTATTCTTTATTGGTGCATGTTAGTGATACATCTTTTTTTTAATTAATTTATTTATGTTTATTGGTGCACTGTATTCATACATCATAGTGGGATACAAACTTTTGTAGACATACATGCACACATCGCCCAGTCAGCCCCCACCCGATCCCCACCCCATTCTCTCCCCATCCCTCCCTTCCATGCTTGGCTTAGTGGTTGACATCTAGTATTATAGCAATTTATCCAAAATTAAAAATGATAATCTTACCTAACAGTTTCATTTGTATGATACCAAACTTTTGATGAATTAAAGATAACATTTCAATATTTCTTTTTGCTTTCTTTCTTACCAGAGAATATTTTTTTCTATTTTTTTAGGTGAAACTATCATATATTTATATATTTATTTTTCAGAAAAAAATCTATCCTAATATGGAATATGGACTCTAGATACCCACAACGATCTTGAAAAAGAACAAAGCTAGAAGATATATATTTTCTGATTTCAAACCATATAAAGCTACGATAATTGAAACAGTGTAGTACTGTTCTAAAGGCAGATATATAAACCATTGGAGTTAAGTAAAAGCCTAGAGCTAAATTCTTCCCTATATTGTCAAGTTATTTTTGACAAGGTTTCCACGAACATTTGGTGGTGGAAATAATAATCTTTTAACTAAATATTATTGAAAAATAATAATTACATGGAAAAGAATAAAATTGGACCCTTACCTAATCCCATATACAAATATTAACTCAAAATAGATAAAAGACCTAAATATAAATCTTAAGACTATAAACTTTTAGGAGAAAATCTGGGTCATAAAACCTCACAACATTGAAATTGGCAGTGATTTCTTGGATATGATTTCAATGGCACAGGCAACAGAAGAGTATACAGTCTCCCTAAAAAATAAATTATTGTATATCCAAAGACAATGTAAACAGAGTTAAAAGTTACTGATAGAATGGGATAAAATATTTCCAAATGCTATATCTGAAGGTATATTAATATTCCAACTAGACATCCTAAAAATTAACAACAATAAAGGCAAACAATACAATTTAGAGATAGGTAAAAGACTAACATAAATAATGAATCTCCACAGATAACCAATCTTAGTTGTCTGTTGGATGGAAAATCTTGTTTCTCTGGTTCTGGTGTATGTTACCTATTTCTTCTTTGTAGTTAATCTCTTTGAGTATTTTCTCTAGTGCTGGTTTTGAAGACATAAATTCCTTCAGTTTCTGTTTGTCATGGAAGCTTCTTATTTCTCCATCTAATTTGATAGAAAGTTTTGCTGGGTAGAAAATTTTTGGCTGGAAGTTGTTTTCTTTCAGAGTTTGGAATATGTTACTCCAAGCCCTTCTGGCTCTCATGACTTGGTTTGGGAAGTCTGGAGTGATTCTAATTGGTTTGCCTCTGAATGTCACTTGGCCCTTTGTTTTTGTTGCCTTTAAGATTCTCTGCTTGGCTTCCACATTGGTCATTTTGACAATTATGTGGCATGGGGATCCTCTTCTCTGATCCTGTCTAAAGGGAATTCTATAAGTTTCCTGGACCTGTGTATCGACCTCTTGCTCTATGTTTGGAAAATTTTCTGCTATTACTTCCTTGAAGAGATTGTTGATCCCTTTGGTTTCACTTTCTTTTCCCTTCTCTATTCCAGTTATTCTTAGGTTAGCTCTCTTAAAATGGGCCCATATTTCTTCAATATCAGATTCCTGCTGTTGGATATTTTTTTCTAAATTAGAAACTATGCGTTCATTTTTTGAATGATCATCTTCTAAGAGCGAGATTCTGTTCTCCATGTGGTCTAATCGGTTGTTTGTGCTTTGAATTGAGGCCTTTACTTCATTAATTGCATCCTTTATCTCTTTTTGGCTCTCTCTGAGTTCTTTTCGAAGCACCTCTATTATTTCTACAGTTATTTTCCTGATTTGATCTTCTAGAAATCTCTTATTTTCTGTTTTATCAGGTTCTGATGTTGTGGGGTTGTGCACATTCATTACTCCAGTGTTATTCCTCTTTCCCATGATTTCGGAGGTTTGTGCCTTCTCTGGGTTCTTCCCTTGGGTCACTATGGCTTCACTTAAGGTGCTCTGGATCTCGAGTCTGTATTATCTCAGACCCCACTACTCCTTTACTGGGTTGTATCACAGAGTCTCCGACCCAGGGAGTCGATAGAGGCTGCTTTAAACTATGGGGGGTGCCAGGTTGCACGTTCTCCTATGGTGTGATATCTCTGCCACCACCACTCCCTCACTGGGTCAAGTCCCAGGAGGCCCAATACTGCGATTTCTCCTCTGTGGCCCGCAATTTGACTCACTGTTCTTGAGTACGCAGATGTAGCTGTACTGGACTCGGTGAATTCACTGCTGCTGCCGCCGCCGGTGGCAATATGGCGCCTCTGCCATGCCCTCAGCCATGAGGCTGGCATATTTTTTCTTCTCTGGTTTTGATTTCCACTCTGAATCCCTGCAGCGTGTGCTGAGCTCAGCCACTGGGAGCTTTAAATGCTGTCTGCGCCGAAAGATCCCGCCTGGCTGTTCCGCAGCGGCTCACCTGGCTTGCTGTAGCCGTCCGTTGAGTTCGCCGCTGCCGCCGGCAGTATGGCGCTGCTGCCGCGTCCTCGGGCGCGTGTGTCTCCTCTGTGGCCCTGAGCTCTGTTCTCAGTCCGCTTTTTCTCTGGAGCCTGGTGGTTTTTTTTGTTTTTCTGGTGATGGTGTTTTCTGGCTATGAAAGGCGCTCTTTTTGTGGTAATGGAGATTGGTTGTTAGCGGGACTCTTAAGCCCCGCTTTTCTCAGTCGCCATCTTCCCGGAAGTCCTATTTCTTTTTAACATCTGCATATGACAGAGAACGTGCAGTATTTGTCTTTCTTTGTATGATTTCACTTAATATACTGTCCTCTAGTTACTCCATTTTGCTGCAAGTAAAATAGGATCTCTTTCTTTTTATGGCTAATAGTATGTACTCTGTATATAGTACCCCATTTTTGTTATCCACTGACAGGTCAATTACAGATCTTGGCTATGGTGAATAGTGCAGCAAGAAACATGGGCAAGCAGATAGCTCTTTGATATGTTGATTTCATTCCCTTGCTCATGTACCCAGAAGTGGGATAGCTAGATAATATGGTAGTGCTGTGTTTAGTATTTCGAGTGGCATCCTTATTGTTTTCCATAGTGTCTGTACTGATCCCACCAATGGTGTGTAAGAGTTATATGAAATTTATATGAAGTTATATGAACTCTCTGAGTTCTTTTCGAAGCACCTCTTTTATTTTTACAGTTATTTTCCTGATTTGATCTTCTAGAAATCTCTGATTTTCTATTTTATCGGGTTCTGATGTTGTGGGGTTGTGGGCATTCATTGCTCCAGTGTTATTCCTCTTTCCCATGATTTTGGAAGTTTGTGCCTTCTCTGGGTTCCTCCCTTGGGTCTCTATGACTTCACTTATGGTGCTCTGGATCTCGAGTCTGTGGTATCTCAGGCCCCACTACTCCTTTACTGGGTTGTATCACAGAGTCTCCGACCCAGGGAGTCGATAGAGGCTGCTTTAGATTGTGGGGGGTGCCAGGTTGGGCGTTCTCCTATGGTGTGATATCTCTGCCACCACCCCTCCCCCACTGGGTCAAGTCCCAGGGAGTACAGTACTGGGATTTCTCCTCTGTGGCCCGCAATTTGACTCACTGTTCTTGAGTTCACAGATGTAGCTGTACTGGACTTGGTGAATTCGCTGCTGCTGCCACCGGTGGCAATATGGCGCCACTGCTACGCCCTCGGCCGTAAGGCTGTCTTATTTCTTCTTGGTTTTGAGTTCCACTCTGAGTCCCTGCAGCGTGTGCTGAGCTCAGCCACTGGGAGCTTTAGATGCTCCCTGCGCTGAGAAATCCCGCCTGGCTGTTTCGCAGTGGCTCACCTCAGCTTGCTGTAGCCGTCCGGTGAACTCGCCGCTGCCGCCGGCAGTATGGCGCTGCTGCCGCGTCCTCGGGCGTGAGGCCGGTGTATCTCCTCTGTGGCTCTGAGCTCTGTTCTCAGTCCGCTTTCTCTCTGGAGCCTGGTGATTTTTTTGTTTCTCTGGTGATGGTGTTTTCTGGCTATGAAAGGCGCTGATTTTGTGGTAATGGAGACTGGTTGTTAGTGGGGCTCTTAAGCCCCACTTTTCTCGGTCGCCATCTTCCTGGAAGTCCTTCCACACTCCAAGTTCTTAAGTTTATATACTAAAATTAATTTATTTATTTGGTACTGGGGATTGAACACCTGGCATTCTCTCTCTGAGCTGCAACACCAACCCATTTTCATTTTGAAATAGGATCTCACTATGTTCCTGAGGCTGGCCTTGAAACTATGGCCTCCTGTCTCAGCCTGCTATGTACTGGAATTACAGGTGTGTGCCACTATACCCAGCTTCATTTTTTCTTTTTCTTTTTTTTTTTTTTTTTTTTTTTTTAGTGGTACTGGGGTTCCAGGAAACCCTTCTCCGGGCTACACTCCCAGACCTTATATATATATATATATATATATATATATATATATATATATATATATTTTTTTTTTTTTTTTTTTTTTTTTTTTTTGGTGGTACTGGGGGTGGAACCCAGGGGCTTTCTACCTCCGGGCTATACTCCCAGACCTATTTTATATCTTATTTGGAAACAGGGTCTCATTAAGTTGCTGAGAGCCTCACTAAGTAGCTGAGGCTGGCTTCAAACCTGTGCAATCCTCTTGTCTCAACCTCCCAAGCGCAGGGATTACAAGCGTGCGCCACCACGCCCGGCCCTATTTTATATTTTTATTTGGAAACAGGGTCTCTTAAGCCAGCGTGGCTGGCTTCGAACCTGTGTGATCCTCCTGTCTCCGCCTCCCAAGCGCGGGGATTACAAGTATGCGCCACCACACCTGGCCTCATTTTTTCTTTTGAAACATGGTCTCACCAAGTTTACCGCATGTTGGCCTCAAACCCACCATCCTCCTGTGTCAGCCTCCCACATGTAGGGATTGCATGTGCTCCACAACTTCCACTCTGCCTTACTTTAGCATCATGTGTTTGCACTGCTCTCCTTTTGAGAACAAGGATCTTTTCTAAGTCACTTTTATATTCCTACAATGTGTATTAGCTACATTACAAGTAGAAGACATTCAGTAAATTTTAGTTGGGTAAATAAAAGAAGAGTTTCCCTAAGCTGAGCTTGCAGAAAGGAGCCAGCTCTTTTTTATTTTTGCATCCACTGGCTTAGCTTACCTGGTGCTCAGAAACACTCCTTGAGCCAGACGTGGTAGCGCACACCTGTAATCTCAGTACTTGGGAGGCTGAGACAGGAGGATCACAGGTTTCAGGACAGCCTCAGCAACTCAGTGAGACTTTCAGCAACCTAGCAAGACCCTGTTTCAAAACAAAAAGAAATTTGCCGGGCATGGTGGCGCACGCTTGTAATCCCCGCGCTTGGGAGGCGGAGACAGGAGGATCGCGCTGGTTCGGAGCCAGCCTCGCTGGCTTAAAAGACCCTGTTTCTAAATTAAAAAAATATAAAATATGTCTGGGAGTGTAGCCCGGAGGTAGAAGGGCTTCCAGGAACCCCAGTACCACCACCAAAAAAAAAAAAAGAAATTTTTAAAGGGCTAGGGGTATAGCCTGGAGGTAGAACACCTCTGGGTTCAATCTCCAGTACCACTAGAGAGAGAGAGGGAGAGGGAGAGGGAGAGGGAGAGAGAAAGGGAAAGGGAAGGGGAGGTAGATCTTGTTCAATAAGTGAAAGATTGTGTGGGCTAGTAAGCAAGTAGATGAATAGCTAGAGCCTTAGAGTCTAATAACAGGCACGATGAAGGTTGGTGATCCTGACCCATAAAGCATGTGTGCGGGTGGGCTGACCTGACTTATGTGGAAACTGCAGCTCGGGGAGTGTGGTGAATGGCCTGGCGGTCACACAGCCGGTAACAGCAGAGCCAGTGCAGCATCGTGAGGGTCTCCAGCGGAGAAGAAAGGGGAGGTCTGAGTGACCAGCCTTACTTCTGACACCAATAACAAGTCAAGAGTTTCCCATAACCACCCTCAGGCTCAAAAATTTGCTAGCAAGATACACAGAACTCTCTGGTTGCCAACATACTCTCAGTTGGCTTCAATGCAGGGAAAGGATACAGATTTTTACAAATTAGCCAGGTAAATATACATGTGTGGTAGAGTGCAGGGACCTAAGGCTCCCAGCTTCCATTGTCTCTGCCCGGCGCTCAGGAGAGCCTGGCTTTCTTGGCATCAATGTGTGACAATAAACACTAAATCTCACCACCAAGCCAGGATGATTGAACTTTTTATTGGGATTTTAGTATGTGGACAGTGACTATCAAGTCCACGTCTTGATCTCAGCCTCCAGGTCTACCTAAGTCACACTGCTGGTCTCTGGTGTGACCAGCTCCCTTGCCAAGCTTATGGGGTGTGGCCAGCCCTCACCCTAGATCCCATCATTAAACTGGCTGCCCAAGGCTACAGGCAGACACAGTCCCCTCAGGCAGAGCAGAACAGTGATCAGAGTTTACCTCCCCAAAGCCTGACCTGTCCACGCAGGGCTGGACGCCCCCCTGCAAGGCGCCAGCAGCGCCATAGTAGCCTCCTCATTGTTCTCATCCGGTACACTCGCGCTCACACGCCCATGGGCAGTGGGGGGTCTGCCCTGCATGGAGAGAAGCCCGCCTTCGCAGGGAGACTGGACGCCCATCCCTGCCTGGTGCCTCTGGGGCTCCATCGTCCAGAGCCAGCCTTAAGTACACGCTACTCACCAGGGTTCCTGAAAAAGATGCTTCAGGAATCAGCAGACCTTGTGAAGCATGTCTGGCCACTTCTCTGTCGGAGCCCACCACACTGTAGGGGATGGAGCACTAATCTCGTCCTGCCTGTGGCATCGCTTCCCTCTGCAGGGTAGCCTAGAGGCCGGAGGGCAGGTTTGCGGCTTGCCTAAGCTCACCCACATAGCGCTGCTTCCTCTCCAAGCTGCGCTGGCCGCATGCTGTGGAGGGAACAGAGGTGGAGAATGTGGCTGGTTGTCGGGTGTGACGATGACCCCGGGGTCAGGCCCTTCTCCATGGTCTCCGCTATAGCTGTGTGGTGGGCAGGGCCTTTGCTGCCACATTACCTGTGTTTCCCATGGGATGTGGCTCAGGGACTCTCAAGGAATACCATAAAATTGGGTCTGTGGCTCCTCCCCAGCACGCACCCCTGGCCCCGATCGCCAGGCACCCTGCTCAGTTTAGGCTCTTGATACTTCTCCACCCACCCGAGGTTCTCAAGAGAAGCTGCTGACTGAGGGTTCCTGGAGCCAGCCAGGGTGAAAGGGGACTTTCTCTCCACTCCCAATACCAAGGGTCACAAGTTTATAGCAGAATGAGCCCACCCCCACCGTGTTGTCAGGGCCCTCTGTGGACCCCGACTCGGAGCTCATGGGAATGGTGGGCTGGGTTGTTCACCCGTCCGTGAGTCATCCTGCCGCACTCGTCGCCCTCTTTCCATTCCTTCCTGTCCACGTGTCCCAGCAAAGCACCCACCAAGCAGGAAGGGGCCAGGGCAGCGGGAGGAGTGCTTTGCTGGGACACGTGGCCTCCGACTGTGACACTGAACATTTGCCTTCCCTTCTCAGTTCACTGACTTTCTCTCACTTGGCTTGTGTGGTTACTTCCTCACAGCAGTTCCGAGTCAGAGATGGAGGAGGAGGAAGAGGAGGAGGAGGAGGAGGAGGACCAGCTGCCCACCTCTGACCTGGGCGGTGTTCCTTGGAAGGAGGCTGTGAGGATCCATGCTCTCCTGAAAGGAAGAAGTGAAGAAGAACTAGAGGCCTCCAAGAGCTTTGAGCCTGGGGAAGAGGAGGAGGAGGAAGAGGAGGAATATGAAGAGGAGGAGGAGGAAGAATATGAAGAGGAGGAGGAGTCCAGTGAAGGTCAGAAAAAAGTCTCTTCTCCTGACGCTGACCCTGTCTTCCTGAAGCGATCGGTCCCACAGCCGGGTTTGGCAGCTGGAGTCACACGGATGGCTCCCCCAGAGCCCCAAAGCCATCCCTCCTTCGGCTCCCTGACCTTTTGTACTCGAGCAAAGGAAGGACCCCATGTATCTAGTGGATCATCTGCGTTGAAAATAGTGTCCCTCATACAAATTCACAGTTTTAATTGGAAGTGGAAAACCCTGGGTCTCTCCAAGATTTCTGTCCAAATTAGGTTACTCATTCCTTTCTCATTTTCTCCCCCCCCCCTTTTAGTTTCAGTTAAAGACATTTATTTTAGTGAAGCAAGGGAATTTTGCTTTCTGAAGGAATCCCTGATTCCGGTCTCAGGTGATGGAGGCTGCTGTGAGCGCAGGTGCCCTCCGCACAGGACTGTCAGTGATAGAGTAACCTGTGGGGGCAGCAGTCCCGACAAGGAGCACCCCCAGTTTCAAGGCTTCAGTCATTCTGGTTGAGTGACTTGAGTCACTCTCTTGCCTTGGCCTCAGGGTTTTGTGAGTCTGCCTCTCCCTCTGGCTCTGTGACCTCGAGTGACGATGAAGAGCCTGCCGGGCCCCCCTTGCCCGTGTAGGGGGAGAGTCATTCTTCCCTGGGCTGGCTGCACAGAGGTTCCTGGTGGTGAAGAAGGGAGCAGGGCAGCTCCTGCCTCCCCCAAGGAGGGCGTGCTCTCTCCTGGGCTGGGAGCCAAGGCAGGGAAAGACCCGGCCTTCTAATCTCTAAGCTCAGTTCTGCATGGGCCTGAGGAGAAGATTAAATTCTGAACAGAGCAGGGCCAGCGAAATTGGCACGTGATTCCTCTGCTGCTCCTGGACTTATCTCTGCTTTTCCTGGAATTTGATGTTCTCACTACCCAGGCCTTTTCCAGAGGCTGTTTCCTCTGGCACCGCAGAGCTCAAAGCCCTTCCCAGACAGGGCTCCCGTTCCCAAGCCAAAGCCCGGCAGCTCTGCGGCTCTAGACAGCCCTGACAGGCGGGTATGGACTAGCGCCCCTGGGCTTAAGGGGACAGAGCCACGAGCTTGCTCAGCTTCTTGCTGGAGCTTCTCTCCCCTCCAAAGGCTGAGGCTGAGGCAGGACCCACAGGCAGCACTCCCCACCTGGTTGATTTTATGAGACCTGAGTAAGGTTGTACAAGAAAACCAGGGCCTGGCTGGAGCCTGAGCTCTCTCCCTTCTGCCATGTCTACAGAGCCTCGCTGGCCCAGAGCTGCCTCCAGCAGCCTCGGGTCAGAGGGAGGCGCCCCATTCACAGCTCAGGCAGGGCAGGTATTTTGTGCATGCCATTCTAGATATCATTATCTCTACATGATGATTAATGCTGAATACCTTTTAGCTCTGACACAGCTTAGGGTCAACGCTTGTTTTCTTGTTGGGAGAGTTTGGTCCGGCTTCCCCTCGTGAAGACTTCTTGGGCCTGGACCTAAGAGTCAAGACCAGACAAGTAGGGAATGCACTTTAACTGGGGAAACACACCCACACATACCATCCAACTCTGGACGTTCAAGGTGGGAGCCGTGTGCGCCTAGCCTGCAGTGACTTCTGGGCAGCGGACTTGGACTCCTGTGTAGGCTGTGATAGGACACTTCCTCCTTGCAGATCGAGATAACTCTGCTTTCTATTCTCTTTCCCCCCACCCTCCATTCCCTTTTCTCTCCTTTGTCCCCTGTGGGATTCTTGATGCTGTTTGTGGGTGTCTGGCTCCCCCTGCTGTAGAAGGGGAGTATTGCCCCTGGGACAGAGAACTCCTGCAAGGCCAGTGGCTCCAGCATCTCTCAAAGGAAGAAGAAACGGGTACATGTAAAGGTACCCACTCTGCCCCTTGCCACCTTCTACCCTGGCTCCCTGGCAGCCTTCCAAAACTCGCCTCCAAGAGCAGGTCCCACATGAAAAGGTCTGTGTTTTATAGACGTGCACTCACAGGCTGTGCATCTATCTAGCTGGGCACCTGTTCCTGAGCCCAGCCTTCCTGGGCAAAGTACAGAGGAGCATGTGAGCCAACAGAGAATGGAGAGGAAGCCAGAAAGGCCTCCAGAAATGGGACGTGGCCCCATCTCTGTCCCTGGGGCAGTTGCTGCAATGTCCCCTTACCCGGTTAAAATTCAGCTTCTTCTTTAATGAAGAAAGTCTCAGAGTGGCCACAGCTCTTCCCACACCACCACTGCTGTCTTTAATGTTTCTTTGAGAAAGGAAGAAGCGCTGGCTTCATGTGTTGATAAGTCCCCAAGGCTGCGTGTTAACAGGAAGCTGAACAGGACTCAGGGAGATGACTCGCTCTCCTCTCGTTGCTTAGAAGGTAAAAAAGGTCCTGCCTCTTTCTCTTTGGTTTGCCTTCCCCGGGCCTAAGACATCCAGGCTGTTTGGTGGTTTTGCTATAATTCAGCCCCATCCAGCACCATAAAGCAAATTAATCGGCCTTGGAAATGACCCATGAATCTGTAGACCAGCAGCTCCAGTAAAGGAGCACATGAGGGGCTGATGCCCCACAGATAACAGAGCAGCAGCCAGCCAGTGCCGCTGATCACACCCGTCCTTTCTTCCCATATCAGAGCTCGTCATTGTAGAGCCTGAAGCCAAGGCCAGGTTGTCCAGTTAGACTGTTGGGAGAAGGGGTGACTTACACTCTCAGGTAGACGCTGGCTCCTGTCAGGACCCTGAGAGTCCTTCAGTTCGGTGGCACCTGCTCTTCCTGCCATCTCCCCTCCATAGCCTACCCTCTCCTCAAATTGCTAGCTGTCCCTTTATCTTAACCCAACTGTGTGGCATGATCCAAGCACTAATGATAGCGCCCCACAGGGCAGGGGCTGCATGCGGATTCTGAGGGTTCTGGCAGCAGAAATAACCTGAAGGGACCACTGGAGAGATTTCATTTAGCTGAGAATCTAGGTCTCCTGTCCAGGAGGTTAGCGGGGCACCACATGGAGTTTTAAGGAAAAGGACTTGGGCTGCAGAAGGAGCAGAGAGCTAGGATCCCACCCCTGCTCCTGAACTCTGAGAGTTCGCTGCCTCCCCTGACTCTATCCTACCCCCATCTGTGTCCCTGCCACAGACCTGGCACGCAGCATGAGCAAAACCTCTGACAGTAAAGGGGCTTTTTTTCTCCAGTAGCAGCTCTCACTGCAGAAGACCAAAACTACGGTACCCACAGAATACGTTCCTTGCTGCGTGAGTTGGCTGGCTGGTGGCAGAAGGCACTGTCCCACTCGCCTCTCCCGTCGCTTGGCTTAGGTCTCAAAAGTGGAGTGCTTGGCAGGTGGTGGTAAGCACCTTGTCATGTGACCAGAGGCGGGGCCACGAGGGGTGTATCCTTGGGGGGCTCACGCCTTGCTGGCTAACAGAGCCGAGTCCCCATGGCCCCTCAGAGGCCGGGTGTCATCTGCTCTTTTTCTCCACCTTGGCCCTTGGGTCCCTCAGATGCAGTTTAGGTGGAAAGGAGTTGGAATGAGTGAGTCTGTTTACTGGGACCCGTGGGACTCGGGAGCGCTCGGCGACTTGTTTGGGCTGACCGTGTAGCAGTGCGTGTGAGCCTGAGCACGCATGCCCTCGGTGTTTGCTTCTCTCTCAGTCAGACTGTCCTGGCAAGTGCTGTAACTTTTCTTTCTGTTTCCTTCCTGTGGTGTTTCATCCTCTCCTTCCCTTGACTGTTTTCTCCTTCTGTCCTCCCCTTCCTCTCCATCCCTCCAACCTGGTTCACTAGCTGGGAACCACAGGCTCCAGCAGATCGTAAACCCAGCAGATCCCTTGGCCATCCAGGCTGATGTGCACTGGACACACATTCGTGAAAAACAGGAGGAGAGAATGGTCCCAGCCTCTGAGTCCTCCGCCTCTAGAGGTAACTGCTTCGAGACCCGAGGTCCCCGTCCTGCCTCAGTCTTTCTGTCCCTGTGTCCCCTCCTGTCGCTGCTAGGGCCACGGCCACCATTCTGATCAGAAGTAGGAGTCGGTCGAACACGGCATTCTCCTGCTGTTAACCAGACGGGTGCCCTTGACACTCAGATATTCGGGGTATGTAAAGTTCTCTGTGGAGTAAGAGGTGCCGGGCCCTTTCTCCATTGATGCAAAATAATAAAATGAAGCTGACCTGGGCAAAATGGGGGATTTGTTTCTCCCCACACCCCATTTCTCGGCAGGGGTGCTGTCCACTCCACCTGTGGAGTATGCTGCTGCCCTCTTCGTGGCGTGTGTCTGGGCGTGACTGTGCGTGGCAGGAGGGTGAGGGGAGTGTGTTTGGACAGAAAGTCAAGAAGAGGCGCACTCAGGGAGGCCTCTAAGGTCAAGCTCAAAACGACTCAAAATTATTTCCAATGGCAGGTTTTAGGTGGCGTGGTCTGTTTCCCCATAAGATGAAAATGTACCTTATTCTGAGTGTTTGGGGGGTTTTCTGTTGGGGAAGGTGGAGGCTCACTGTACTATACAGGCTGGCCTTGAACTCCTGGACTCGAGCAATCCTTTTGCCTCTGCCTCCTGAGTAGCTGGGGTGACAGGCACATCGCCCATGCCTGGCTTCTTCTAAGGACTAACAATAAAAGAAAACAGAGGAGCCCGCAGAGAGAGGCCGTGGCCGCGCGCCAGCGTCCTCTGCTGCCCCCCTCCCAGACACAGGCTCCTGGTGGTCTCGCCTTCTCTGTCTGGCTCACGGCTTCACGTGTTCATCCAGTGGCTGATAGAAGCCACACATCCCCAAGGCTCCGGGCACCCAGAGGGCTGCTTCCTGCTCTCAGGAAACAGCCTCGGACGGGACATTCCATCCTCCCAGCCCCGTTTCTTCACCTGTAGACAAGACCACCCTCTTTGTGCTTTCACAGCAGGCGTTTGACCGACATGCAGGGTCAGGATCGGGACCGCCCCGCAGCCCCCCGTGGGGTCTCTCTCCTTTTCTTAAGCACCCATCACACAGGCTAACGGTGGATCCTTACCACAGGCAGGCAGGCCTCTGTCCTGTGACGTCTCTGGGTTTCTTTTGTTTCAGACTTTAGGGACGACCTCGGCTCTCCTCGCCGGGAACGCTTACTGCTGTGTAACTCCGTATTTATCATCTGTTTTAAATTCAGTGCCCGGCCTTCCCTCCGTACGCCGCGCAGCAGTGCAGGCCTGGCTGGAGACGGTCTCCCGAGGTAGTCCGGTGATGTTTGATCTCCCCCCACTCACCATAACTTCTCTCTCTAGGCGGCTGTGCTGGCGCCTTAACACTAGACCTCTGGTCCTGTCGCTGGTGCATGCGAGGGCGCAGCCGGAGGCGGGCGGGGCACTGCATGCCTTACTCAGGCGGCCATCCTTGCATGGACCAGGAGTGCACCCCACACTCTTCAGGGCACATTGAAGGAAAGCAGTGATGGAGACAGACAGACAGACACACTTTTTTTTTTTTTTTTTTTTTTTTTGTAGCCGGTAGACACCGGGTATAATGGCCAGAGCTGAAAGAACTTTACTTTTGCACTGTGGCTTAAAGTCCATAAAAATTAGGTCAGATAGCAAATGAGTGTAGAAGCAGAGGAATCAGGCAATATTCTACAAAACCCACCAGACTAACAGAGGACACAGACAAAACTCAGAGTTGGGGGAGCATTTGTGGAAAAATTACCAGAGAAAGAAGGCAGAGGACTGGTGGGTATTACTGAGCAAAGGTAGGACAGGCTGAGTACAACCAGGAGACCAGGTAGATTCCTCAAGCTCAGCTACAGATGTTTCTTTAAGTACGTAGGCCAAGATCACTGAGAAACCTTAGTCGTCTTTCCTAAGTTGATCTGGAAACGTGTTTCTCAGTGAGGGGGAGATTGCACGTTGGGAAGGACAGCTGGCCAGTTCATTTCATTGCAGGGTATTTAACATCCTTAGTCCCCACCCTGTAAGTGCTGTCTCCACCCCCACCCCAGTCACTCTAACACCCAAAGACCCCTCCTCCACATGTTCTTCAACGCTGCTGGAAGGAGCGCGGAGAATCATGGTCCTAGCCTTCGCTTCTGAGACAAGCAGGGCTGTCACTCTTAAGCTTTTACCAACCCATTCCATTGTCCTCACCAGCAGCAGGGAAAATAGACATGCATGCAGGCGGAGGCTTCCCAGGAGGAGGCTATAGGAGAGAGGACACCGTTGGGTGCCCAGCTCAGCTGGACACGAGCCATCAGCCCTGAGCCTCGAGCCCGGGAGCAGGAGCTGCTGGGTGTTCCTGGTTAGAGTGCGTCCCTAGGGTAGTGGGACAGGGCGAGGAGGGGGCACTTCCCAGCTGGCAACTGAAAGAAACAGCGATTCCTGGCTTTTGTAGTGTGTGGCTCAACAATTCTGTGGCCGTTTCCATCACCCCGCGCTCCATCTTAACCTAGATTCGATCCCCCGGGGCCATTTCCATCGCTCAGGCTGCGTCTCGGCATCCACTGCTGCTGCGCTGGTAGTTCTCACGTGTTTGTGTTCTGGTATATGTGATAATCGTTTCTTTCAAGGTTCTCCAAGAAGCGTACTCTCGCCCTTGCGGCTCCACAGCAGAGGTTTCTTAGTAGAAACGAGAAGTGGGAGAACTACCTGGGAGGGACCAGGGCTGGACAGGCCGATCCTGGATGGGCGAGGCGGGGGCGGGGTGGGGGGAGTCTTGCAGAGCAGTGGCGTGTGCTCGCGTCCAGCAAAAGCATAAGATGACCACCAGCCACTCACAGATTGATCAAAGCAAACGCCTCAGGCATAAAGGGCCCTCCTCTCCACAGGCCTGGTCCAGGTTCTGTTCCCATCACACCTTTTGTTCTCAGACATGGTGTAGCGCAGTGATTAACTCATTGCCCAAGTGCAAAGCACAAGTGTTTGCTTTGCTTTGCTTCTGTGGTACTAAGGATTGACCCAGGGGCTTTCTACTGAACTATACTCCCATCCCTTTTTATTTTTTCTTTTTATTTTATTTTGATTTTGAAATAGGGTCTCACTAAGTTGCTGAGGACCTTGAACCTGCAATCCTCCTGTCTCAGCCTTCCAAGTACTGGGATTACAGGCTTGTGCCACCACGCTGTTCCACACAGTTCTCCAAAAGCTAGATTTGAACCATCCACCCTCTTACAATGTGCATAAAAGCTAAGTATACAGTTTAAGGAATTCTTAAGGAAATAGAAACTCATGCGACTACCTCCTAGGCCAAAAATAAAACATTCCCAGCATCTTCCAAGCGTCCCTTCCCCCTAAACCCACCCCCTATAACCTGGCCTCAGTGGCTGCTCACAGTTTTTGCTTAGGCTCCTGACGTTCTGAGGTTCTGGACTGCAGAGGGGCATTGGGCTGCTCTACAGAGAGGAAACCTTCTCTAGAGCATCTGGCCATTTTGTGGCAGGCTTTGTTTCACTGTCAGCTCAACTTTTTAAGACATTTACCCTGAGTTACAGGGTGTGGTAACCCCAGTACCACACTGAGACAGGGGGGTTGCAGATTTGAGGCCAGCCTGCAGAAACTTAATGAGACAGTGTAAATAAAGGAAGAAGGGAAGGAGGCTGAGGGTATGGCCCAGTGGTTAGAACACTCCTAAGTTCAATACTCAGTACCACAAAGACAAAAAAGAAATTCATCCTGAATGTAATACTCCCGTACATTGGGCGGGCATGTAATGAATTTTGTGTCCTTTTCCTTGTGAAAAGGAGGAGGAGGAGGAGGAGGAGGAAGAGGAGGAGGAGGGGGAGGAGGAGGAGGGGGAGGAGGAGGAAGAGGAAGAGGAGGAGGGGGGAGGAGGAGGAGGAAGAGGAGGAGGAGGAGGAGGAGGAAGAGGAGGAGGGGGGAGGGGGGAGGAGGAGGGGGAGGAGGAGGAGGAGGAGGAGGAGGGGAGGGAAGACTTCTCCCAGCTGCGCCACTGCCAGCCCCTCCGCTCCCTCCTGCCTTGGGCCTTGGGCTCTCGCATTGATATCAGAACCTAACCCTGTTTCCTGAAGTGAAGCCTCTGGGGAATTCTTGGAGGGTGGCTGTGCTTGGAACCCTAAGAGAAGCCCTGGGGCCCCCGGATGGATGCTGCTGGTCTTGAGTGACGGATCCGAGAAGGGGGTGGGTGGTGTGTGTGCGTTGAGGCGCTGGGTCCTCCTCAGGAAGATGGAGTGCCTCACCTGATTTTGCAACCCCAGAGGGCCGCGTTTGCCTCCGAAAAGGAACTTTACATATTCCCTCAGTCCCTCCCCTTGAACTGTAAAATAGGTATTTCTCTAAACTGTCCCACAGACAGCTGCAGCCTCTTTTACTGAGAAAGATGGGGTCCTCAGGGGTCCTGAAATTATTCCTGCGTCACCTGCACATACCACTGTGACTCTAGATTGAGCAGCACGAATGCGCCCCAGTCCCTAAACCCTATGGGCTTTAGTCTTCCCGCCCCAAACGCAGGCATTAGATACGGTTCCTCCAGGACGGTGCGATGGCACACACCTGTAAGGCTGAGACAGGAGGATCGCAGGTTTGAAGCCGGCCTCAGCAACTTAGCAAGACCGTTTCAAAAATAAAAAGACCTGGAGTCTAGCTCAGTGATAGAATGTCCTTGGGTTCAATTCCCAGTACGAAAGGAAAGAAGGGAGGGGGGGAGGGAGGAAGGAAAGAATCCCTCTAATTGTATCACTATCAGGATTAAAGGGCCATGTGTGAGAGGTGGTCAGAAAAGTAGCTGGCACACGAGCACCGGTGACCAGCACCTATCAAGTGGGTGCCTGCTGGGTCTGGACCTGAAGAGCAGTTCCTTGTCTGGCCGTCTCAGACGTGAGGTTCTCCTTCCACCTGGCCCTACTTTGCATTGAGAATGTCCTGGGCCTTTCTCAGCACCCACACTGCTTTTAAGAGTGCTCCCCATACTTCCCCTTCTCCTGTGGCCATCACACCCCTCTCCCGTCGTGCCGGCACCCTCCCCTCTGCCCCCTTTTTATTTCTTTCCTTGAAAATCTCTGCTTTACAGCCCCACTGGATGGGAGTGGCCTGGAGGAAGATGTGGACTCGGAGCCGGCAGAGATAGAAGGGGAAGCAGCGGAGGACGGGGACCCAGGGGACACTGGTGCCGAGCTGGACGACGGTACGGGGTGACCCCTGTGCCATACAGGGGGCAGGGTCAGAGTGGTTAGAACTCAGCAAATAAAGATCAAAGCAGCTTACTTGCAAGCAAAAGCTCAGGAGAGGCAGCCGCTTGGCC
This sequence comes from Muscardinus avellanarius, assembly GCF_963383645.1. NCBI lineage: Eukaryota > Metazoa > Chordata > Mammalia > Rodentia > Gliridae > Muscardinus > Muscardinus avellanarius. The sequence continues at coordinate 92,135,109 of NC_137797.1, forward strand.
TCCCGGCCATCCTTATTCCACGGGCAACTTGAACGTGTCATTTCTTCCTCGCAGCAGGCGAGCGTTGAGCTGTGGTTGAGAAATGAGTAAACTTCAGGCTTCACGCAGAGCTTCTAGTCCAGTAGATGCCTCTGACGGCTAAGAGACAATACACTTAAGAATTTAACAAGAGAAAGCCGAGTGTGGTGACGCACGCTTGTAATCCCCGCGCTTGGGAGGCTGAGACAGGAGGATCGCACAGGTTCGAAGCCAGCCTCAGCTACTTAGGCTTTCAGCAACTTAGTGAGACCCTGTTTTCAATAAAGTATAAAACAGGTCTGGGAGTATAGCCCAGAGGTAGAAAAGAACCTGGGTTCCATCCCCAGTACAATAAAAAAAAAAAAAAAGAAAAGGTATTTAACAGGAGAATCACAGGTTTGAGGCCAGCCTCAGCAACTTGGTGAGACCCTGTTTCAAGAGAAAAAGTAAAAAAGGCCTGGAAGTGTGGCTCAGAGGTAGAACACACTTGTGTTCACTCCCTAGGACCACCAAAAAAAAAAAAAAAAAAGAGTTTAAGTACTACAGTCTCATTTGGGAGAAAAGAGGCAGGGACTAGGCTGGAGAGAAATAAGAACAAAGTTGAGGCTAGACTGTGAGGGAGTACAGACCTGGGCTGGGAACTGGTGAAAGGAGAAGGCAAGGCCCACCCTCCGCCGGTGCACCCAGAGTTTCTCTTCTTTCATGACCTGTCGCATACCATGGTCTATGTGTTTAAAAAGTAAGTGGAAGCCGGGCGTGGTGGCGCACGCTTGTAATCCCCATGCTTGGGAGGCTGAGACAGGAGGATCGCACAGGTTCGAAGCCAGCCTCAGTTACTTAGTGAGGCTCTCAGCAACTTAGTGAGACCCTGTTTCCAAGTAAAATATAAAAAAGGTTTGGGAGTATAGCCCGCAGGTAGAAAGCCTCTGGGTTCCACCCCCAGTACCACCAAAAAAAAAAAAAAAAAAAGTAAGTGGAAAGCGGGGCATGGTGTCGCACACTTGTAATCCCAGCATTCTGGAGTTGCGGTTCACAAACAACCTCAGCTACTTAGGCCTTCTGCAACTTAGTGAGACCCTGCATTAGTCCATTGACCCACTGGGCTGTTCTCTGAGGAAGAAGGAGGTACAAAATTACAGTCTGGCCGGGCATGGTGGCGCACGCTTGTAATCCCAGCACTTGGGAGGCTGAGACAGGAGGATCACACAGGTTCAAAGCCAGCCTCAGCTACTTAGTGAGGCTCTCAGCAACTTAGACCCTGTTTCCAAATAAAATATAAAATAGGTCTGGGAGTGTAGCCTGGAGGTAGAAAGCCTCTGGGTTCCACCCCAGTACCACAAAAAGAAAGAAAGAAAGAAAGAAAGAAAGAAAGAAAGAAAGAAAGAAAGAAAGAAAGAAAGAAAGAAAGAAAGAAAGAAGAAAAGAAAAGAAAAGCACAGTCTGGCTCAAGACACACACCTACTTGTGACCTCCTCTCTCCACCAGATCAGCACTGGTCTGACGATATCCCATCGGATGCCGAAACAGAGCTGCGCTTGCGGCGCCAGGCCGAGGTGGAAGCAGAGCTGGAGCTGAGGGTATCGGAAAACGAGGAGGAACCACCTGTTTCACCAACACGACAACGGAGAGGTAGGTCCGCTGCTCCTGGAGGGAGACAGAGCTTCCAGAATGCCTTCGAGGGCCGCAAGTGTGTGGGTGGCGCAGGGTTGGGACCTTGAGCGCAGAGCTGGTGCTGCAAGACAGCGCTGCAAGTGGCCAGGGTTCCTCCTCTCCCCCTTCTGCTGTGGCTCCGGTGTCATCTGGGACCATGAAATGGTAGAAGGCACTTCTCCAAGCTTGGGGCCCAGATTGTACCCAGCTGAGGGAGGGACCGGTGGCGCTTGGAGAAGCGCATTTCAGAACCACCTCGCTTCTAAGGAGGGTTCTTTCTAGAACAGCCTGAGGGCAGACCCAGCGAGAATTGGCTCTGCCACACCTCCAGCCTCTGCAGAGCTGCCTGCAGGTCCCGTAGCATTCCTTGGGCTGGCAGGGCTGGTTTCCTCTTGAAAATCCCTGTGTTCCTTCTTTTCAGATCCCTCCCAGGTCTCCAGCCCCATTCGGTCTCCTCAGGAACAAGCTGTTCTTTTCACCCCAGCACACAGCCCAGTGGCAGAGGTAAGGATATGGGGCTCAGCATGGGAGAAGAGGAGCCAGCGGGGCCCTGAGAGGACGTAGTAACTCCTGCCATATGCCCTCTGAGGACTGGAGGAGTGGCCGACTGGACCCCGTTCAGGAAAGTTAAGCATTTTTTCACTCCTCGTGCTAAGTACAGTAGTTAAGTATTACAGTAGGAACCACCACAGGGTTCCAGCTCAGTCCTCCTGGTAGATGGGCAAATTTATTTTTTTTTTATTTACTTATTTATTGTGGTGCTGAGGATTGAACCCAGGGACATTTACCTCTGAGCTATAGCCCGAGTCCGGTTTTTTATTCTTTGTTTGGGGGGAGGGGCAGTACTGGGGATAGAACCCAGGGGCATTCTGCCTCCAAGTGACACCGCCAACCCTGTTTTTTATTCTTTATTTTGAAACAGAGTCTCACTGAGTTGCAAGGGCCTCACTAAGTAGCTGAGGTTAGCCGCGAACCACGATCCTCCTGTCTCAGCCTCCCGAATGCTGGGATTACAAGTGTGTGCCATTACACCCGGCTTTATTCTTTATTTTGAAACAGGGTCTTACTAAGTTGTGGAGGGCCTCACTAAGTAGCTGAGGCTGTCTGCGATCCTGGATCCTCCTCTCTCAGCTTCCCAAGTACTGGGATTACAAGCGTGTGCCTGGCTGAAAATTTGTTTTTATTTATTTATTTATTTATTTATTTATTTATTTATTTGTGGGTCTGGGAATGGAACCCAGGGGCATTTGGCCTCCAAGCTACACCCCCAGCCCTATTTTTTATTCTTTATTTTGAAACAGGGTCTCACTAAGTTGCAAAGGGCCTCACGAAGTAGCTGAGGCTGTCCACGAACCGCGATCCTCCGGTCTCAGCCTCCCAAATGCTGGGATTACAAGCGTGCACCACCACACCCGGCTCTGAAAATTTGTTTTTAAATTAAAGCAATATTTGTGGGATTGTGAGTCTATTATGATGGATACATTTTACTTCATGCATAACTATTTAAATTAAAAATATGTTGGGGCTGGGAGTAGCTCAGTGGTAGAGCAGATGCCTAGCACATTTGAGACCCCCCTGAATTTAATCCTAAGCACTTCAGAAGTCACTAAATGAAAAATCTGCTCCAAGTCAGGGTGGTGCATGCATATAATTCCAGTACTTGGGAACCTAGAGCTGGAGGATCGTCGGTTTGAGGCCAGCCTCAGCAACTTAGCAATTAGTGAGGCTCTGTTTCAAAATAAAATAAAAAGATTTGGGGTGTATCTCAGAGGTAGAATGCCCCTGGGTTCAATTCCAGGTACAAGGGGAAAGGATGGAGAGAGAAGAGAGAAAAAGAGAGAGACAGAGAGACTTTTTCTCTCTCCAAATTCCCACTGGTATGTGAATTTTGTCAGAGAACGCTACCTAAATAAATGATAACCTTGCCCCATGAACCATGGTTTGGGAAATACCATGTGGAGGACAGAACAGGGAATGAGGCTTAGGACATGAAACTTGATTGCATGGTTCATTGATTTTATTTATTTGTTTGTTTATTTGTTTTTGGTGCTGGAGATGGAACCTACGGCTTGGCACATGCCCTGAACTCTACACTCTCTTTTGTTTGTTTCTTTGGTTGGTTGGTTTGGTTTTTTTGAGACAGGGTCTCTCTAAGTTGCCTAGGCTGGCCTCCAACTTATGATTTTCCTGCCTCAGCCCCTCCAGTATCTGGGATCACAGACTTGCACTACCAGCAGTTCAGTGATTTTTTAATCTGTGAAATGGGAGGGCTTTATTTGCTGAGAATGCTGGAATAAGCCACGGAAGGATCTGTGTGCATCCTTGAGCACACAGATGTATCCTGGGAAGGACAGTATGATTGTAAAACAGGCTCCACTAAGTATTTTAAACCTCACTGTCCTGGGCCCCGTGTTGGTATGTCAGGGACTACAGAGCTTTGGAGATGGCTAGTTGGGGTAAAAGCCAAATTCATCAGTGTCTTTTGGCCAGTGTTTGTTTCAGCGAACAAAGGACATAGGATGTATTTGAGATGAACCAAACCCTGAAAGCTTAGTCTACTCAAACTAAGAGTGCTTCTAAAAACTGAACAGGTAGAGCAGAAAATGAAAGGGTTCTCTTGGAGCCACCGGAATCATAGCTAAAACCACGGAGAGAGAAATTTATTTTGACACACACAGGCCCTTTGAGAAGAATCTCCCCGAGGGATGTCGCTGGCCGTGGAAACGCTTGCTTTGTAAGCAGCTCTGTCTTCCCTCTCTCTAGGGGGCTCGAGTCTCGCCTGCCTCTGTTGCCATCAAGGTGAAATCCCCTGAGGAGCGCCTTTTCCCTGAGCTTCTGCTCCCCAAAGAGAAACCTAAAGCCGAAGCCCCCCCAGATCAGAAGCCCGTACACTCTCCCATCCGATCGCAGCCGGTGGCTCTGCCGGAACCCAGGACGCCTACCTCGCCAGTGGGCTCCCCACTCGGGGCACCCGTGGCCCCCTCCATGCCCCCTTCCACCCAGCTCCCCATTTGCTCCCAGCCTCAGCCCTGCGCAGAGGCCACCATCCCGTCCCCCACTGAGTCCCCCATACGGTTCCAGCCTGTTCCAGCCAAAGCTTCCACCCCTCTGACACCCCTCCCCATGAAGAGCCAAGGTGACCCCAAGGACAAACTGGGCAGCCCCCTTGCTGTGGACGAGGCCCTGAAGCGGAGCGACCTGGTGGAGGAGTTCTGGATGAAGAGCGCCGAGATCCGCCGCAGCCTCGGGCTCACGCCTGTGGAGCGCAGCAAGGGGCCCGAGCCCAGCTTCCCCTCGCCTGCCTTCAAGCCAGTGTCCCTGAAGTCCTACTCGGTTGAAAAGTCCCCTCAGGACGAGGGGCTGCGTCTCCTGAAGCCTCCACCTGTTCCTAAAAGGCTGGGCCTGCCAAAGGCAGATGGTGACCAGCCCTCCCTGCTAACTCCCAAGTCGCCGTCCGACAGAGAGCTGAGGAGCTCCCACGAGGAACGGCGGGATCTGTCCAGCAGCTCCGGCCTGGGCCTCCACGGCAGCTCCTCCAACATGAAGACCTTGGGCAGCCAGAGCTTCAACACCTCCGACTCCACCATGCTCACCCCACCGTCCAGCCCACCCCCACCACCACCCCCGGACGAGGAGCCCGCCACCCTCCGAAGGAAGCCCTGCCAGGTGTCTGAGCTCAGGGACGCCCAGCCCAAGGCCTCCATCGTCCCGCCTCCCCCGCCTGCCTCGTTCATCCGGCCCCCGCGGGAGCCTGCCCAGCCCCCCAGGGAGGAGGTGCGGAAGTCATTTGTGGAGAGCGTGGATGAGATCCCCTTTGCCGATGACGTGGAGGACACCTACGATGACAAGACCGAGGACTCGAGCCTTCAGGAGAAGTTCTTCACGCCCCCTTCCTGCTGGCCCCGCACAGAGAGGCCCCCACAGCCCCCCCTGGCCAAAGAGAACGGGCGGCTGCCTTCTCTGGAGGGCAGTGTTCAGCCACAGAAAAGGGGGCTGCCCTTGGTCTCTCCGGAAGCCAAGGAGCTGGCCGAGGAGCGCATGCGAGCCCGGGAGAAGTCCGTGAAGAGCCAGGCACTGAGAGACGCCATGGCCAAGCAGCTGAGTAGGATGCAGGCGATGGAGATGGCCGCGGGGGCCTCCAGGTCCCGCAAGGCATCCTCAGCACCCTCCCAGGGCAGAGAACTTGCATCTGGCTCCCCCAGGCGCCCAGGTCTCAGAGGCTCCGAGGAGCCCACCCTGAAGCATGAAGCCACAAGTGAGGAGGTCTTCTCCGCTCCGTCAGACTCGGGGGGCCCAGATGGCTCCGTCACCTCATCTGAGAGCTCCAGTGGGAAGAGCAAGAAAAGGTCTTCCCTCTTCTCCCCCCGCAGGAACAAGAAAGAGAAGAAGTCCAAAGGGGAGGGCCGGCCCCTCGAGAAACCCAGCGCCAATCTCCTGGAGGAGGCGGCCACCAAGCCCAAGTCCTTGTGGAAGTCTGTCTTCTCTGGGTACAAGAAGGACAAGAAGAAGAAAAGCGATGAGAAGTCCTGCTCCAGCACCCCGTCCAGCGGTGCCACCGTGGACTCCGGCAAGCACAGGGCGTCTCCTATCGTGAGAGCAGGTAGGTCAGCAGCCAAGGGGCCCTCGAGGGACAGAGGCTGAGGAACGCAGTCTCTTGTAGTTAGTTCTCAAAAAGATCCAGTTTCACATGCCCGTTCCCCAAGGACTCTTAGGAGAGGAGGGAACTGAACCACGGCTTCCTGGAGCGGAGTCCCACTTTATAAAATAGCTCTAAAGTCAGCTTGAAACCGGGCAGGGAAGGCTTGGAGGTTGGTTCTCTTCCCGAGTCACCAAAGGTACAAAGGTGGGCCTGGTTTTGAGTAGGGCAGAGGGCAGTCCTGCCGGGGTCGGGGGGCAGGGTCTGTCTAGTGTTGGCTGTGCCCCTGCAGGGACACTGTCAGTACCCATGTCCATGGGTCCCCAAAATGGGAGGAAAATCACAAACTGGGAAGCAGACCCCCAACTACCTGACTGTGCCCATGAGCATGGAAGTTGGGGTGTCAGCGATGTTCTCACTGGGCCTCTTTTCACCCCACAGAGCTGCAGCTCCGGCGCCAGCTGAGTTTCTCAGAGGACTCAGACCTCTCCAGCGACGACATCCTTGAGAGGTCCTCTCAGAAGTCCAAACGAGAGGTAGGTGGGTCCAGTCGCCAGAGGTGCTTCAGGAGAGCGGGTGACCTTGGCTCTGTGGTAAGGTCGGAGACAGGGAAAGCCAGTCTAGCGCCCTCCTCTGATCTCCCAGCAGACAGGTAGTGGACTGCTGAGCCCAGACCAGGGTCAGGGAAAAGTAACAAAAGGCCGTCTCTTTTCATTGAGCGGCCAGGGATGCACTTCATGGTAAGAGTTCTCAGGCCTGGTTTCTGCAAAGGCCGGAGGCGCTCCCAGCAGAAAGCTTCCCATTGCCTTTTGGAAGCAGCCTGGCCCCACCCATCCGCCGTCCTTTCCCAGCAATCCCACATAAAGCAGTATCTGCCAGGGCCCAAGCAACAGAGAAAGGCTGCTCATAGACCTGGTCATGGAGACTGGGATGGGGCACAGGGCTGTGGGACAGGAAGTGGGACTGAGTCACCTGCTCAGGAATAGGCCTGGTGCATCCTGTCTGCTTGGTAGATTTGTTCATTAGAAAGGATTTATTTGAGCTGGGCATGGTGGTGTATGCCTATAATCCCAGTACTTGAGAGGCTGAGACAGACAGGAAGATCACAGGTTCAAAGCCAGCCTGGGCAACTTAGGGAGGCTCTCAGCAACCTAGTGAAACCCTGTTTCCAAATAAATAGAATTGGGCTGGGGCTGTAGCTCGGGGGTAGAATGTCTCCGGGTTCAATCCCCAGTAAGACACACACATATGCACCCCCCCAAAAAATGGAGGGAGAAAGGGAAGGAGGGAGAGAGGGAAGGAGAGAGGAAAGAAGGAAGGAAGGAAGGAAGGAAGGAAGGAAGGAAGGAAGGTTGGTTGGTGGAAAAGAACTGATCCTGGACTGACCTGAGTGCATGCTAGGTCTGATGTGGGCCCTCGCCGCTCCAGAGCTCAGGAGGCATGAGCACTCAGCTCTCCTGAGAAGCTGAGCTCCCCGGGTGGAGGGTTCCTTCATCGATGGCTTCCCTTGGGTGCTTGTCCAGTCTTTTGAATTTCACGGACTCTTGTAGCTCTGTCTAGATACGCTGAACTAGAGTGTTCTGGTGGGCCACCTGTAGCAGCAGCAGTAATGGGCTGGGAACTGGGATCCAGGAAGGCATCAGCAGAGTGCCGGGCAGCCATGGTCTGTGTGAGCTGTCCTGTTCCTCCTCTCCGCCTGCCTGCAGCGTGCACCCCCTCCTGCCTAGGGTGAGGGCTGCCTGCCAGCTACCTCCCCTTTTAAGTGAAAAGCTCCCCTCACATCATTTGCCTTTCTGATAATGCCTCCGGGGCTTAGACCTGGTCTGCCATCTCCATTGACAGCCTTGGGCCAGTAGACCATCCAGGGAAGGCTGTGGTGGCTCTGCGCCCCCCCACGGGCCTGTTTGCAGCTCCCTTCTCCCAGCTTGATTCAGCTCCTCTCCTAATAACGTAGCAGATGTGAGAAGCTGGTCATCCTGCATCTTCTACCATTCTTGAAGTGTTCGTCTCCCAGGGCTGCGCCAGCCCTTTCTCACTTCCTAGAGGGATGCCCAGAATGGCAGGCCTGTCCTCCTGCTTACCGTGTGCAGAGCCAGGCCTCGTGTCACACCAGCTCAGCTGTGCATGACCATCTGGGAGTTCTCCCTCGGCTGAGTTCAGTCTGCACCCTGTTGTGTGCTCCCACAGAGGTCTCCCAAGCTGTAGGGTTAGTCCCGAGCCAAGGATTGCTTCTGGGTTTCCCTGTGTGTCTAAATACATCCCCTCACTGCGGAGTAGGAGCTGCCTTAAGGAGTCCCGTGGGCTCTGAAGAAAGGAGAACGTGGTCCTAGTTCAGTATGCACATGTTCAGACGGTTCCTGTCACGAATGGTCAAAAGCTTTCAGCTGTGGTCGCTGTTGTGGTCTCATCTCTCCACTGCTTCTCAGTGAATTAATGAAACACCTTGCCAGAGTGCAGAGCAGCGGGTTTCCCACACTGCTGTGCCCAGGCCAACATCTCAGCACAGCCTCCACTGACCACAGGCTCTCCAGGGCCTCCCGGGCACCCAGGGAGGGCAGGCACCGGTGTGTTTAAGACATGGAGGCTGAAGTGGAACAAAAACCAGAAAGAGGGCTTCTGGAACAGTTAAGGGCATCTAATCATGAGTGATGAGTGCACTGTATAAATTGATCAGTGCCAGTGCCTCACGAGTGACAGAGGCACTGTAACTATGTAGGAGAATGCCTGTGGCCTTAGGAGGAAGCACAGTACTCAGGGGTGAAGGTTTATGATGCCTACAAACAGTTCAGAAAACCAAAAGGCTGTGCGTCAAGATTGCACAGACATGAACTCTGCCAGAGAGTATGAACACCGGGGAACTCTAAGTGATGAGTGTTCAGGCACGCATTGCCTTCTTTCAACATTTCTTTAGGTTTCAAATTTGTCAATAAGAAGTATGGGGAACAGGGAGACCAAAAGTGAAAATGAGATTCAAGAGGGAAGCCATACTGAGCATGGTGGCACATACCTACAATCCCAGTACTTGGGAGGCTGAGACGGGATCACAGGATCGAGACCAACCTCAGCAATTTAGTGAGACCCTATTTCGACATAAAATATAGAAAGGGCTCTGAGGGTGTAGCCCTGGGTTCTGCCCCGTGTACCAAAAAAAAGAGGAATACCTCCAGGCACTTGTACCAGGCCACAGAGCCACTGTGGAGTAGAAATGGCTCCTCCTGCGTCACAGACAGAAGCTCCAAGTCAAGCACTAGTAATAGCAATTAAAAATCACTTTTATTTTTGTTTAAGATCTTTATTACCAGGCATGGTGGCACACACCTGCAATCTCAGGACTTAGGGGCTGAGAGGAAAATTGCAAGTTCGAGGCCAGCCTCAGAAACTTTGTGAGACTCTCAACAACTTAGCAAGACCCTATTTCAAACACATAAAAAAAAAAAAAAAGGCCTAGGAATGTAGCTCAGAGATAGAATACTCTGAGTTCGGCCCAGAGTCTTCCCCCCAAAAAAAATTGTTACACAAAAAAATTAAGATAATGCAGGTATTTTGCAACCACCCACAGCCCTGCCAAGAGCACATAACTCACATTGCCCCTTTTTATTTGCTTCCATCTGACTTAAATTACAACCAACACAGCTGCTTCTTGGTCGCTGTGGCCCATTGGAGAGCACTGGGCCTGTGCTGCTCACGGCTGCAGCCCGGCCTCACTCAGGCACACCGAAGGCCTCTCCTGGCTTTATTCCTCTGGTTGCCACCGCTACCAAGTTAGTACCAGCCCCAGACATCAGTAAATTATGGAAGCGATTACTCGCTGCCCCACCCACCTAACGTGTACAGCCGGCAGGTACAGACGGCAGCCCGTTCCTCAGGTTGCAGTTACCTAGACCTGTGAGGTTTTTTTCCCTGCTGTTTGGGTGTATCATCTGACCTTTTTCTTGTTAAAACGGGCCCATTTCTAAGATTGGAATTCTTCCCCTCGCTCTGCTTTGTCAGAGATGAGCCAGCCTGAGGTAGGATGTCCGTGCTCAGATAAAGGAGGCAAATCGATTCTTCCCCAGGCCAGCACAGGTATGACATGTGGGCCCTTACTATGTCGTGCCCACGATGGACAGAGAAGGGCAAGGGGGCAAGGCATTGCAGCTGCTCTTAGAACCTCCCCATCCTGTGAGCCACCAGACCAGAGCCACCTCCCTCCCTGGCCCCTCATGGCCTCTGAGCTACTTAATGTGGCTGGTGAGAAGACCGGAAGAACAAGTGGAACTGACCACAGCGCTCTGAGCAGCTTCCATTCAGTGTTTAGTAGAGTGAAGAGAGGTTGCCTAGCATTGCTGCCTGAGATGCTTCTGGGAGTACGGGTGGCTTGTGCGGTGTCAGTTCTCTCCAGCAGCTGTAATGGAGCAGTGGCCCTCGTCCCCCGTCCCGGGGCAACTGGGTGGCACTGTGAACGCACACTGCGAGGAGGGCACAGCCGTTGAGGAAGGATGTGAGGGTCAGTGCCCCATTTCCCTCTGTCAGCCATCAGGAATCTTCCCCCTCACCCTGTTCCATGACCACTCAGCAGCAGGAAGTGCAATAAATTTCCACATAGGAATGGGTTACTGAAGGAGAGCTGGCACCACGGTCATGCATGTCAGCAGCTTTGACCTCGGCTCAAGGGATACTGAGACAAGAGAAAATGGGGAAATGGTGAGGAAGAAGCCGTTTCTACTCAGTTAAAATAAGTGAATCTCGGTCTTACCCAAAACTGGGATTCTCCACGAGCGACTGGTCAGTTTTGTACACCCGGGATCCTCCTCGTGCAGTCCTGTGTGACACTGTGGAAAATAACCGTGTGTTTTAATCTCATGTGTTTGTTTTAAACTTCCAAGTTTATTCCATTCCTGTGTTCTGTTTTAATTTTTTAATCATCATTATCATTACTATTCTGTTTTGTTTTCCGTTGCCATCTCCTTAAAAGTCGGTCTATGTACCACACGCCTTGGCATTCAGGAGATCCTATTCATCAAAGGTAGTGTCTCGTTCCCACTAGCCGCTCCTCGCTGCATGCCTGTCTGTGATTAACCACCCAGAACAGCCCCTGCCAGCCTGCGGCCCCGTCCTCACTAACCGTCCACACGTGCATGTGGCTGCAGCAGCCGGGCTTCCTCTAGCTGTGTCACGAGGGAGAAGGAGGGTGAGATGCCCACTCTTCACGGGCTGGAGTGCATGTGGTCATTTTGCTCCAGGTGCCAGGGTGGGGGGGCAGAGCTGCCCCTGCAGGTCTGGGCACCGAGTGAGGGGCAGTCCCCCTCTGCTCTGGACTGCAGGGTGAGCGGCTGGGGCACTGGCACACCGCCATGGTCCTTGAGGATGACCGTTGCCTCTTCACTAGACCTCCCCATTATCATTTGAGCCTTACAGGAAAGAGGACGAGTCTGGACCCTGAGATGAACTTGAAAGTCTCTTCACCCCCTTAATTAAAAAAAAATTTTTTTGACTGCTTTGACAAGTTAAATTTTATGCATTAACAATGGACATCATGATATTCTGAAGTACATACACATGGTGAAATGTATAATGAAGCTTTATAATTATATAAAATTATGCATGTGTTTATTAGCTAATAAAATTATGCATGTGTTTATTAGCTCGATTTAGTAATCTAGCTAGATTTAGCTAATAAACACACGCATAATTTTGTATAACTATCATTTTTGTACCTAGAACATTTATCAAGGATACAGTATATTGCACTCGCCATGTTGTACCGCACAACTCTTGATTTCTTGTGCCCGTCAAAATAAAGTTCCGCTGTCTTTGACCAGCATCCTCCCAAAGCACAGTCCACGGAAACTGCTACTTTACTCTACAGTTGATTCAACTTTTTCAGATTTCACATGTGAATCAGATGCTGCAGTAACTGACTTATCAACCTTAATTTACTTGATGTAAAGTCTGCACGTGTACCCATGTTGCTTTAAATGACAAGATTCACTACGGACGTCTCCTTTAAAGTCCATAAAAGTCTCCTTGTCTGGTGTTCTTAGGAGCAATAAAGAGGGGTTCATGAAGGCAGCCCCACAACACGTGCCTCTCGGTGGTCACCCCGTGTCTATTGAAAGCATGGGGCGCCCCCCGGAGCCCTCGCTGCCACGTTGGCACTGGGTTTGCCCAGTCGCCTCCCCCATTCTTGACGGCCCCAGCCACAGCCACCCTGACAGGGCCACCTCCTCTTGGTATAACTGCTGCCTCTGCAGACCCCGCAGGCTGTTCCTTCTTCAGCCTGTATTAGTTTAGAGTTTACTCCGATTTAAAATAGAAGCATCTCTGTTTTCACTACTTCAGATGTTTTTAAAAGAACTATATGAATTCCACTCATCATATATGAAGAAAGTAGCTTTTGATACTAATAAAATAAAAAGATCCTGATTTTTCTCTTTTCCCCTTTCATGTATGCCTCAGAAGCAGGAGGCTTGGGGAAGCATTTTCTGATATTATTACTCCCATGAGGTCTTAAAAGTACAGACAGTGCCAGGCATAGTGGCACACAGCTGTAATCCCAATACTTGGGAAGGCTTAGACAGGAATATCACAGGTTCGAGGCCAGCCTCAGCAACTTGGGCCTTCTGCAACTTAATGAGACCTTGTTTCAACATAAAAAATGAAGTAGGGCTGGGGGTGTATTGTAGCTCAGAGAAAGAATGTCCCGGGGTTCAATCCCCAGTGCCAATTAATTAATTAAGCGCCAACAGCCTTAAATAGGAACCAAGTGATCTTGATGATAAAGGAAAATGTGTCCCTTGGTTGTTCTGACTCCTATCACTCAGTCCCCGCACAGCCTCTTTTTTTTCTTTGTCACAGAGGGGAAATGTCTCATTTCGTGGGTCTTCAGGTGTGCCTTGTGGCATTTGGGACTCCAGCAGGCACAGGTGCCAGGGAATTCTCTGTCTGAACTGCAGCTGCAGGGTCTGCACATCTGTGCCCAGCTGTTTGCCAGGCGGCAGCGTCCACTCAGGAGATAGCCTTCTCCATGCCACTGCCAGCCTGCCACCCAAACAGATCGCCAGCCTGCGTGCACCTGGCTAAGTAGGTCTCTCTTATTCTCTCCAGCCAAGAACCTACACAGAGGAAGAGCTGAATGCCAAGCTGACCCGGCGTGTGCAGAAGGCGGCTCGGAGACAGGCCAAGCAGGAGGAGCTCAAGCGGCTGCACCGAGCCCAGGTAGGAGCACAGGCAGAGGGACGCAGCCTCACCTCCCTGTGCGCCCAATGCCCTTGTCCACAGGAGGAAGGGTGAAGAAGACGGAGCAGAGGCAGACAGGCGTCCCTGTCTTCCAAGATACCAGCCCCAAAGGGCCTTCCGCTCTGTGCAGCTGCGGGGGCCCCGTCTTTGTGGAGCTATCGGCAGAAAGGGAAGAGCCACACTCTTGACTTTTCTAAATTCCTTGGTCTAGGATTGTCATTATAAAATCAATTAGTAGCCGGGCATGATGGTGCACATCTGTAATCCCAGTACTTGGGAGACTGAGACAGGAGGATTGCAGATTCAAGGCCCGGAGTACAGTAACTTATTGAGATCCTGTTTTAAAATTTAAAAAAAGCCAGGCGTGGTGGCGCACACTTGTAATCCCAGTGCTTGGGAGGCGGAGACAGGAGGATCGTGCAGGTTCGAAGCCAGCCGAGCTGGCTTAGGAGACCCTGTTTCCAAATAAAAATAAATAGGTCTGGGAGTGTAGCCCGGAGGTAGACAGGCTTCCAGGAACCCCAGTACCACCAAAAATAAAAAAAATAAAATTAATTTAAAAAAAAAACTAAAAAGGGCTGAGGGTGTAACTCAGAGTAGGATGCCCCTGGATCCAATCCCCAGTACTACAAAAAAAATTGAAAAAGACAAAAATGAGTAAAGTCATCTAGTCCACTTTACTTGTAAGCAGTAGTGTCAAGACTGAGTTGTGGCCAGCCAGTCTTTTAGGGGCCTGGAACTTCACAGGAGAGGTCAGAAATGACCCGAGGATCGGCCTCCATTTTCAGGCTCCATATCCTAGACAATTCTAGGTTTTTAAAAATAGGATTTCTAAGTGTTGTAACAGAAAAGTCTGAAGTAGTAGTAGTAGGTAAGTGCTTCCTGCAGGAGTTGACCTCCACCTCCTGCCTTTGAACTGTTCCGGGTGGGGAGCTGGTGCCTGCTTCAGCTACATCTGCACACCATGGGCAGAGAACAGCCGCCAGGCAGTGCCTGGCAACAAGGCTCCGAGGATTCAGATACAGGCAAATGTCTGCACTCAGTGCCCTTTCCAACACCCTGACGTCATCTTTCTCCCTTCTTGGGCCTGTACAGTTTACTTTTCCTCTTGAAAGCTAGAGACCAGAGTGCTCATACTGCTGTTGTCTGACAGATCATCCAGCGGCAGCTGGAGCAGGTGGAGGAGAAGCAGAGGCAGCTGGAGGAGAGAGGGGTTGCAGTGGAGAAGGCGCTCCGAGGCGAAGCAGGTACCGTCTGGGCCCTTGTGAGCAGGCTTGTTCTGGAGGAGAGCTCACCTTCCAGACCGTGGGGGCCAGTTTCGCATCACCTTGCCTGGATTCAGCTCCTTCTCCAGCAGGGTTTTTTGGGTCCCTGAATCACTGAGGTCTGGGGCTTCCTGTTAAACGGAAGGAAAGCACCTTTGTTTAGGGCAGCCCTGCGGCTGGCGCCTGCTCTCCAGCCCGTCTTTCAACTTGCCATTTCCATGTAGAACAAAACCTCAGGCCCCATCATCTCTTGATGGCAAGCTCGGGGACTCCTCCTCCTCCTCCTCCTCCTCCTCCTCCTCCTCCTTCTCCTCCTCCTCTCCCACCCATCACTTCCCTAGGAGAACTGCCTGGGAACAAGGGAGGTTGTACCACAAGGAACCATCACAGAACTGCACCGAGCAGGCCCCCAGCCTGCTCCCTACATGCTCCTCCTGTCCTTAGTTCCCTGGGCTCCCTCCTGCCCATGCCATTCATCCTCGGAGCCCATACCATCTCCTGAGGTGGGGTTTATGGCTCCTCTCGGTTCTCACTCATTCAAGGTAGAGTTGGAGGAGCTCTGGGGCTGGGGGACTGAGGCACACCAGGGCGGAGTAGACGCTGGAATGCGACACGGGGAGCCATGTAGTTGGTGCCTGCCATCCTGGCGGGGAAGCACCGGAGAGTGTGGTGCCCTCCTGCCACTGCTCCCAGAAGTCTGTGTGTTTGGGCTCTGACCTGGTGGGCACGGAGAAGGCGAGGGAATGCCTGAGTCATCTCTGAGCCACCGCCCAGGAAGCCCTGCTGGCTCAGGACTTGCATCCACCCAGCCCCAGCCTCAGGCTTGGAGCAACTGATCTCTGCTTTCTTAGGCATCCAGAGCCTCATTCAGGCTCTGAATGGGGAACCTTCATCTCTTTACAGACAATACCAGGTGGTGACCTCTCTCCCCTTCCTTATTCTATCACGGCAGAGGGCTGTGTGGTACCACATCTCTTGGCAGGCAGGCTGTGTGTGGGACTTAAAAGAACCAGTGAAGGAGCCGGGTGCAGTGGTGCATGCCTGTAATCCCAGTACTTGAGAGGCTGAGACAGGAGGATCGCAGGCTCTGAGCCAGCCACAGCAACCTAGCGAGGCCCTCAGCAATTTAGTGAGACACTGTTTCCAAGAAAATAGTTCTGGAGTGTATCTCAAAGGTAGAATGCCCCTGGTTTCAGCCTCCAGTACCAAAGTAAGTAAATAAACAAAAACTGGTAAAGGTCAGCCAAGAGCAGGGACCGCCATGTGATCGTGCTGGAGCCCTGACCGATGGCTGTCTTCATGGGATGTGCCTGGTGTCGAGATGGATTTATCTAGTCCTGGAGGAATGAAGTTCTTGTGGGGAGAGTAGGGGGCAGGCAGAGAAGTAGGTCTCCTTTTTCAGGACCTTTACAGCCTCCAAATGACAGCTTATCCATCGGCTCAGTGATGACCTTCAAAGGAAGAGATGGGCTGGGCGAGGAAGAGGAGGATGTGGGTGTTCTTGGTTTTGTTCCTCACCTGATGTGGACTTAATGCATGAAGCCCGGCCCACCAAAGAAAATGCAAAACCTTGTATCCAGCCAGCTGAGAAGACTGGGATGTGTTACTTCGAGCCAAGCACTGGCTTCCACACCAAGGAGTGGAGATCCAGGTTCATGTAGCAGGGTCCCAGGCTTTCCAGTAGACGGTGATGTCCCACCAGCCTGCAGGCCTCCTTCTCCTGCTCGGCATGCTCCGGCTCGTCCTCCTCAGTTCAGCCCGGGGCCCTGGGCAGGGATCACTCTCCAGAGAAGCCCCCAGAGACCTGGTCTCCTTGCTTTCCTCTTCTTGCCGCAGAGGAACCCTGGACCTAGTGTGGTCCATAAATCAGTTCTGCCAGGATGGAGAGTCATGGATAGATCTCACAACACAGTAAAAATAACTCCACAGTGTGTGCCCACGTCAGAGTCAGGAGTCTCCCGGGATGAAGAGGACTCTGCTCCTCCTTACGCACAAGAGTCTGATACTCAGGGACGTCTCTATCTCAATTGATAATTTTGGTAAAGAATTCAAGTGCTCATTAGCATCCATGCAGCTGGAGTCTACAACAGTACTCATAAATAACTTCTGTAGCATGTGTGTTATTCCAGCTGTAGCCAGAAATAACACCATTAAAGATTGGCAGAGGACAGCCAGGTATGGTGGCACATACCTGTAATCCCAATACTTGGGTGGCTGAGACAGGAGAATTGCAAATTCAAGATCAGTCTCAACAACTTAGACCCTCAGCAGCTTAGTGAGACCCTGTTTCAAAATAAAATAGGACTGAGGGTGTAGCTCAGAGATAGTTTGCCCCTGGATTCAATCCCTAGTAACCCCCCAAAATAAAATTGGCACAGGGGACTGTGACCCTAGACTATGCCTGACCGTGTATTCCATCTCCAACACCAAAAAAGAAGAAGAAAACATATTGGCAGAGGACTTTTGTCAAAAGTGTTCTTCCTAATTGTTTGGGTAATTTCACTTTGATAAGCAAGGACCCCAATCTGAATTTCATCTATATCAGTGGTTTTCAAACTAGCTTTTAGCAGAGCCCTTTTTGCAGGTTTATAAGTTCAAGTTTAAAATAAAAAAGAATTACTCTAAATATTCACACCAGCTTGAAAACCCCAGTTACAGTGGAGAGCTGCAGATGTCAGTGAACCCAGCATGCAGCTTACTCCTAGGCACAGGGATGAGAGCGTCTTGATACATACCTCCTTGCTGTGAATGATAACTATTTTTTAACAACTCACCTGAAGATCTCAGGATATCTGCAATTTAATTGATACAGATACTAGAAAATTAAAGGTATAACAGTGGCATTTTTCTACAGTTGAATCAGGAGCCTAACAGCAATTCATATTCCATATAAAGAACCAATCTTAGTGGTGGGTGTGGCGGCACATGCCTAGAAACCCAGTACTTGGGAGGCTGAGACCAGAGGATCCACGGATCACAGCCAGTCACAGCAATTTAGCAAAGTCCTGTTTCAAAATAAAAAATAAAACGGTAGCAGTGGTGTAGCTCAGAGGTAGAACACCCCTGGGTTCAATCCCCAGTACCAAAACAAAGGCAAAAAACAAAATAGTCTTGGACAAGAAGCTTCCGGAAAACAGCAAACAGCCCAGTGGCACTATGACATCAGAACACTCTGTCACTCCCGAGGCGCCACACTGGCCAGCCGGCGCATCTTCAGAGAGATGTGGCTTCTCTCTGATCACTGGTGTTCTCCGTGCTGGGCAGCTGCAGGAGCCAAAAGGCCAGGGGTGCCTGCAGCCAGCAGAACTGCAGGAGCCTTGGGGCAAATAGTCGCAGGGTAAGAACTCTGCATAAGTCCCAGCTCATTTCCTGTATTTAAAGAGAAGGCTGGCTAAAGTCGGGGCGTAGGCCTCAGAAGGTACAGGACCTCCATCCTAAGCCCATCCAGCAAAGTGGTTCTGCAAGAAATGTGCCAGTCACCAGTGGGGCTGCACACACAGAGTTCTTGGGAGCCTTGCGACTGCGTGAAAGGCCAAGGACTGGGACTCTGTTTACAGAGTTTTCTTGGGATGTCTGCATCTGGGGCAAATAGCCCCTAATCTGCCCTTGAACTCCAGCACTGTACTTGTAGGCAGGGATTTTAATTAATTACATGGTTTCTTCTTTACCAACACATTTGCAAGCAATTCAGATGCTTGTATACAAGAAGCAGAAGAAACTTGGTCCTGAGACCCCACAAAAGCAGGTTTACTTTGAGGCCGGCCTCAGCAACTCAGTGAGACTGTTTCGAAATAAAAGGGCCAGGTGTAACTTGAAGGTAGATGGCCCCTTGGTTCAATCCCCAGTACCAAAAAAAAAAAAGGCGAGCTCACCCGGCAGCGCAAGTTAACGTGTTGCTGGTCTTCAGTGAGTTGAGCGCTTACAAAGCACTGGGTGGTTGGCCTTTTTAAAGTTTTTAAGAGTTAAAAGCATCTGAGGTATCTGGGAGACTCCTGGAAGCCCGAGGGCCCAACAGAAGTTGTTCATTTTTTTTTTTTTTCATTTGGTGTTTTATTTTCGTTGTTTTTTGTTTTGGGGTTTGGGGTTTGGGGCAGCACTGGGGATTGAACCCATGGGCATTCTACCACCTAAGTAGCTGAGGGTGGCTGCACATCTGCGATCCTCCTGAGATTACAAGCATGTGCCGCCACACCTGGCTTCCGCAGAACTTTGAAAACCACTGTTCCAGTCCAACTCCTTCTTGTAGGCCAGGCTCTGCCGAAACATCTCTACCCAATGGTGAGAGTGTTCTGTTTCTAAAGATGCACCTCAACAGGGCCTGGTGACACTTGCCAGTACTTGGGAGGCTAAGACAGAAGGGTGGATCATAGGTTCAAAGCCAGCATCAGCATCTTAATGAGGCTGTCAGCAACCTAGCTCATATCTGTTTCCAAGTAAAAAAAAATTAAAAATTAAAAAAATAACCAAAATTGGATTAGGGGTGTATCTCAGAGGTAAATGCCCTGGATTCAATCCCCAGCACCAGGCACAAACAAACAAAAAAAGGTGTACCTCAGTAGCTCTGTTGGGATATTTCCCAGTGATACATTTGGGGAATTCTCAGGATATAATGCCTTCGACCATACAAATTAATTCCAAACATACCTATCTTTTTCTTACTTTACTACACCACTGCCAGGGCTGAGCTATGTCAGTTCCCAGTAGCCCTGTTCCTATTTGGCAGATACCATCTTGGAGGCTAAATGCACATTGGCTGCTCCTCTCTCCTGCTTCTTCATTCCATTCCCCTATTGGTCTCCTTGCACCTGGCTGAAGCCAGAAGAATGTAGTCTCGGCTGCGCGTGGGACCTGGAGTCTTCCAACGCTAGTCAGCCCCTTCCCTGAGGGCTGTGCCAAGCCAGCCACACCTGCCTTGGCCTCACTTGATGGTCTCAAGCTTCCATCACTGGCCACACTGTCCTCCCAGAGAAGAGATCTCTATTTGCCAAAGGCCTCTGTGTATCCAAAACCCAAGGATTAGCCTCAGAACCTTCCAGCCCAGGGAAGACCAGGATGTACGTGATTTCTGATCCTGGGATATCTAGGGAACTTTTATTGTTCCTGGAACCCTGATTCAAACTTAAAACCACTGGACCGGCTTGGGTACAAGCTGGAACTACATTGCAGGATCACACTCAGTTTTCTGATAGTTTCTTCTTGAAGGAGAATCCTACTGTGAAACAGAAGGCACTGAGAGCAATGTTCAGATTGTGAGGCTCAGAGAAGGGTGGCACTGAATTACTGTGAATTACTGTGCTCCGCACCATAAAGATTCTAGGGAGATGAGGACTGCCTGCTCAAGCCCAGCCCTCAGCCCAGGCTCTGCATCGTCTACAGCCTATGAAGCACCAAACAACCCTTGCTGGGCAGCTGCAGGAGCCAAAAGGCCAGGGGTGCCTGCAGCCAGCAGAACTGCAGGAGCCTTGGGGCAAATAGTCGCAGGGTAAGAACTCTGCATAAGCCCCAGCTCATTTCCTGTATTTAAAGAGAAGGCTGGCTAAAGTCGGGGCGTAGACCTCAGAAGGTACAGGACCTCCATCCTAAGCCCATCCAGCAAAGTGGTTCTGCAAGAAATGTACCAGTCACCAGTGGGGCTGCCCACACAGAGTTCTTGGGAGCCTTGCGACTGCGTGAAAGGCCAAGGACTGGGACTCTGTTTACAGAGTTTTCTTGGGATGTCCGCATCTGGGGCAAATAGCCCCTAATCTGCCCTTGAACTTTATTAAATCTTAGATAAGTTTGAGGCCCAGCAGTGTTGGAGTTCCCAACAGAGACAAACCTTCTGCCCTCACTGAGCCGAGGCAGGAGCAGGAATCACAGAGCCAGGCCCCCAGGAGTTCCCGTTACCCCCACCACCACAGTAGCCAGAGCTGGCCTGCATGTGTGCATGCATCCGGCCACCCCTCTTTCCCTCTTGCTGTACAGCTGCATGTTTCTTATCCTTCGTGTCATGGATGGTCTTGGGCATGGGGGCACAGCAGGGCCATCTGATGGAATAACTCTCTCTTCACCAATTCCTTGTTGTAGACTATTGGGGAGAGTCTTATTACAGTGACCTCATCGACTTGCATCTGGGTGGTATGTATAGCAGCAACTGTTGCTGCCACTAACCCCGCTGACACCCTTCCCTTCCCCCTCCCCTCCCAGTCCCTCCTCACAAACAGCGAGGGGAAACCAACCTGATAACCAATGGCAAAAGCACAAACCCTTTTCCAGGCTCAGTGGTAGAGCACTTGCCCAGCGTGTGCAAGGCCCTGGCTTCCATCCCCAGCACCACAGCTAATTACATAATTCCAGTAGGAATGGATCAGTGTGTCATATCCCCTCCACTGCCTGTATATACTCCAGAGGAAGATTTAAGAGAACTTTTGCTGCCCAAGGTTTTTCTAGTTTCTTATAATAAAACCTGACTCACCCCCACCCCATCAACCTTTTATCTGTGTCTGGTCCCCTTAATATTATTTGGTTATTTGGCAGCAATATATATGTACTCAAGTCCAATGTGACTTTTGTTCTGAATCTCATCCTTCACAGCCTGTAGGTAGCCCATCCACTGGGAAGCTCACTGCCGACCACCCTTAAGAAGCAAAAGTGGGCCAGGTGTGATGGCACACACCCGTAGTTCCAGTACTTGGGAGGATGAGGCAAGAGGATAGCGAGTTCAAGACCAGCCTCAGCAATTTAGCAAGATTCTCAGCAACTTAGTGAGACCCTGTTTCAAAATTAAAAAAAAAAAAAAGGCTAAGGGTATAGCTCAGAGGTAGAATGCTCCTGGATTCAATTTCAGTACAAAAACAAAACAAAACAAAATAAAAACCCAAGCAAACATAGGAGCTAGGGGTGTAGCTCAGAGGTAGAGCTCTTGCCTAGCATGCCCAAGGCCCTGGGTTCCATCCCAACACCATAAAAAGAAGAAGCAGATAAGGAATTCAGCTTCATCTGTTTTCATTAGGATGCACTCACATTTCCTCCAGAAGATCCATAGGCAAGTACCCAGGCCAGACTCACCAGGCTCGAGGCTGGGTTGAGAGGTCCCAGTGCCGTCCCTCCCTCCTTGTTATGTTCAGGACTTGCTTTGCACTTGTTCTCAGTAAGGGCCCGAGAAGCCCAAGGCAGTGATGCTCAAAGTGTGGTTCCTGGACCAGCAGCAGCTGCAGCACCTGGGCGCTTGTAAACATGCAGATTCTCAGGCTCTACCCCAGACCTTCTGCATCAGAAACTCTTTCCGGTGATGCCAGGAGGGTATCCATGTTTTAACACGTCTTACAGCCCTCCCTCTAAAACCAGAGAACCACTAGCCGGCAGGAATTCCTTGTTTGCTGCCTGGTTATACAAAGCGCACCTGCCGTATGGGCTTAGCGAAGTAACCAATCCATGAGTCTCAGTTCTAGATGCTGAGTGGTTTTTCTCCTGGAAAGCTTCCCTGTGGCAGGAGGAGGACCACGCCCAGGGTCTGTGCCCTCCACCAGGCAGTACCGTCTCTTCCTCTCCCCTTGAGGCTCCATGCCGAGGAATAGTCTAAAAACAGAAGGGCTGATGAAGATAATTCTCTCATTTTTACCCTAAAAACACCCTTTTGAGAGAATCACTTCTTGGTCCATTCATTTTCAAACCACAGCCAGGGCTGGGGCTGTAGCTTAGTAGCGGAACAGTTGCCGAGTGTGGGGTTCCATCCCCAGCACCACCAGAAACAAAACAAAAAACAACAAAGCCTAATTCCTACTATAGGACAGTGCATACTATTAGAGTGCCTCCAGAACAGCAGGTGGAGCCTTCTGCACCTTGCTAGGGGGACCTGTGGGGTCTGCTCTCTGTGTTCCCGACCCCACACTCCTAGGATCCCAAGCCCTCTGCAGGTCCCTTTAGTATCCCAGGGCTTTTGGAGTGTTGAGGGACTTTTCACATTTGTGGCCATTGATGCTGAAAAAGGGCTGATGCTTACACCCCAATTAACAGACCCCATTCCCTGTCTAATGCCCTGACTCCCCTTCCCACACCTCCTCCTAACACTTCCCAGAGAATCTTACTGTAAAGTCTAAGTTGATCTCAATGTGTGAAAAGACATTTTTGCATTCAGAACCTAGCCGGAGGCGCTCTCACGGCATGTAGCCCCAGTACTCGGGAGTACCGCCTTTGCTCATCTTTGCCCCTCCTCCTAGTTGGAGGCGCAGCTGTGGCCACGCTGATGGTCTGTGTATGTCTTTTCTGTTATTTGTGTGTGTGTATGTGTGGTACTGGGGATGGAACCCAGGGGCATTCGACCTCCGAGCTACACCCCCAGCCCTGTTTTTTTATTCTTTATTTTGAAACAGGGTCTCACTGAGTTAAAAAGGGCCTAAGTAGCTGAGGCTGTCTGCGAACCACCATCCTCCTATCTCAGCCCCCCGAATGCTGGGATCACAAATGTGCACCACCACGCCCGGCTTCCTCTGTTCTTTTCCCCCTCCTGCTCAAGTAAGAAAATGCCATGAGCTGTTTTCACTTCTGTGGCCCTGGACCACAGCTTCTAGCTTTTTGGGATATAGAATCCCAACAAATTCCAGGATGAAATCAGATAAATAGAACCCAGTGTGTGTTTGAGATTAATAGAGTACTCCACCATCAGACACCTCCTGTCCCCTGCCACTTGGTTCCTAGCCCCTTGTCACTCTCCTTCAGGCAGCCTGCTCTGATGTGTATGTAGCAGGCAGACTCCTCTCCTGGGTCCTGCTCACCACAGAAACAGCCGCTGCTGCCACCCTGCTAATAAAGCATAGGAGAGCCAGGCGTGCTGGCACACACCTGTAATCCCAGTACTTGGGAGGCCGAGACAGGAGGATCATGGGTTCATGGCCAGCCTCAGCAATTCAGCCAGACCCTGTTTCAAAATAAAAAATGAAGCTGGGCGTGGTGGCGCACGCTTGTAATCCCAGTGCTTAGGAGGCTGAGACAGGAGGATCGCACAGGTTCGAAGCCAGCCTCAGCTACTAAGGGAGGCTCTCAGCAACTTAGTGAGACCCTGTTTCCAAATAAGTATAAAATAGGTCTGGGAGTATAGCCTGGAAGTAGATAAGCCCCTGGGTTCCACACCTAGTGCCACAAAAAAAAAAAAGTGTCAAAATAAAAAATGAAAAAGGGCTGGGGAGTAGCTCAGAGGTAGAATGCCCCTGGGTTCAATCCTCAGCCACCTTCTGCCCCCAAAAGAAAATGAAGCATGGGTGAAGCATTCCTGTCCTGTCTGGAGAAAGTCACTTACATAAAATGTCAGGCACAGAGCAAGGGTTACCAGGCCCTCTTCTTGTTGAGCCCCAGGAGGAAGGCTTAAATGCCATAATTACGTCTCTTTAAAAGTGTCTGCTAATATTTCATTCTCAGGGGTCTTGGTAATATTCATTATCTGCAGGGGAGTGGGATAAAAATCTTTTAAAGTGGGCACCATGGGGAAATACTTGTAATCGCTGCATGTTGGGAGACTGATGCGGGATTGCAAGTCTGAGGCCAACCTGAGCAACTTAGTGAGACTTGGTCTCAGAATAAAAGGTAAAAAGGTCTGGGATGGAGCTCAGTGGCAGAGTGCCCCTGGGTTCACACTCCAGTGCCGCCCTCCCCCACCCAAGAAAAAAATATTTCATTTCCTCAAACAGCTGGACCTTGTGATTTAAAAAGAAACCACTTAACGAGCACATAGGGGCCCTTGGGCCAGAGAAGCACCCCCAGTGGCTACTGCCCCTCCCGTTCTCCTGGGAGGACACTCAATAGGTACAGCCCAGCCCGCCATGTTTTGTTGTGCTTGAGCAAATGGAAGACTGGCCATCTAGAAAGAAAAACCACATCTCTTCTGAAAAACTTAGATTAAAAATACACACACCTCATTTCTAGCTTTATAGGATCTCACCTCTTGATTTGTATGTCTCCAAGGGAAATGAAAGGTTTAGAGATATAACACGAAACCCTGGAAAGTAAACTTTCCTTGTTGCCAGGGGTTGGGGAGAAGCCTACCTTCTGAGTGACTATTGCTTCCCTTAATTTGACATTGGTGGATTTTTACTTGTCTGCGCAGGCTAAACATTAACCTGGCTATTTTTACTTAGGAACTGTGAAATGCATTCGTGTGTGTGTGTGTGTGTGTGTGTGTGTGTGTGTGTGTGTGTTGGAGCTCAATTGATACATGCATTTGCCTTTAACTTTCACCCTCCACTCCCACCCTGTCATAATATGTGACCTGGGCCTGCTGGGCCGACGTGGACTGGCATCTTCCACTCTCCTGATACCTGCTCACCACTCTGCAGCACTGCAAGCCAGCTATCTTGATGCCCTGTTCCAGCCTGAGTGTCTGTCGTCACCCCTGGGTTTGGGACTGGACCTCAGCCTTGGAACACAAAGGCTTTCTCATGCCAGAGGGATGGCACTGGTGCTGGACGAATAGGTTTCTTGGGTTGGAGAGAACAGTTGAGCATAATCTTAGTGAACAAAGATTTTTGCAAATTATTTTTCACATCAGACTATATAACCTGAACAGGGCAGTCAGGCACGGTGATGCATGCCTATAATCTCAGCACCTCTGAAGGCTGGCGCAAGGTGGATCACAAAATTTGAGGCCAGTCTCAGGAACTTTGCAAGACCCTGTCTCAAACTAAGAAATAAAAAGGGCTGGGAGTGTAGTGGTAGAGTGCTCCTGGGCTCAATCCCCAGTACCGGGAGGAAAATAGGAAGGATGGAAGAAAGGGAGGGAGGGAGAAAGGATAAAATCAGTGAAATTCTCATTTCTTACATCAGAACCACCAAGAAGTTCTTCTGAGCTGAGCCGGGCATGTAGCTGAACAGTAGAGTACTTAAGTCGCATGTGTAAAGCTCTGGGTTCCTTCCCACAAAAAAAGAAAGAGATTCTTCCAACCCTGGGCAAATGGTCCTCTGCAGGTTTAATCTGGGAGACTGATCATGGTGATGACTGAATGCCTCTGGGGTCTTTTAGGAACAGGTAGGCAAAACCCCTGTATTATCTTGCGAGAAGAGTTGGATAAAAAGACATTGTTCCAACACGACGTCGTTGTTAGTAAATGCAGTGGGATCCTATGGAGCAAGGGAGGATCAGCCAGGCGAGATGGGGGCTGCACAGGCTGGCTACAGAGCAGGTGGCCAGAAAGTGGAACCTCATTATGCGGCTGAGAAATAACTGTGCCTCCTTCCTATCCCCGACACCTTGAAGCGTGCCATTCAGAGGCCAAGAGGAAGTCAAAACCAAAAAGAATCCCTTGGTAGACTGAGGATTTTCAGAAAGTATAACCGAAAAGGGAATAACATGACCCTGGGACTTAACAGGCTTCTGTGCATAAAATTAGCTGTGGTGTGTCAGAAGGGAAAGTATGTGGAGCCAATTTTCAGCCTCTAAGTGGATAATGTTCTACAAAATATTGGCAAGCGGGTTATTTGAAATTCTTTATTTCCAAGGGGAAATGTGTCATAATTGGTGGCTCAGCTCAAAAAAAGGTCCATTTTCCTTTTAATGACCTTGTGGACGGTACAAGGCTAGAGACACTTCAGGTCCCAGCCAGTGAGAAAACATGACATTCCAGGCTGGGGCTTCTGTGATCTAGATGTCTCTCCCTAGCAGCCCCTCACCATGGTCTATGAGGTCCTGGCTGCAGAGACCCCTCTGGCTTTAAGCCTGTGGTGATGGCTCCTTTGTGGAACGAGGCGGCCTGGGGGCCTAGGTAATGGCCAAGATGGACTCTGAGATGAGGCACAAAGCTAGCTCTCAGCCTCAGACCAGCTCCCTGGTTGCCCCTCCAACACCCTCTTCTTCTCAGGAATCCTCAAGACTGGCCCACCAACTTGCTTTCCTGCTGCCACTACTCTCATTATTGCTTCCAACCAGAAATTCTCACCTGGTCTGGCTCTTAAAGAAAATGGGATTGCCAGGCACAGTGGTGCATGCCTGTAATCCCAGTCCTTGGGAGGCTGAGACAGGAGGATCATAGGTTCACAGCCAGCCTCAGCGACTTAGTGAGGTCCTCCACAATTTAGTGAAACCCTGTTTCAAATAAATAAATATAAGCAGGGCACGGGGGCACATGCCTGTCACCCCAGTACTTAGGAGGCTAAAACGAGAGGATTGTGGATTTGAGGATATCCTTGACAGTTGAGTGAGACTCAGCAACCTAATGAGACCCTGTTAAGAAGGAGTGTAGCTCAGAGGTAAAATGTCCCTGGGTTCAGTCCCTAGTATGATAGGTAGGTAGGTAGGTAGGTAGATAGATGATAGATAGATAGATAGATAGATAGATAGATAGATAGATAGAGATAAGATAGATAGAGTCAAGGTGTAGCTGAGAGGTAGAAAGCCCCTGAGTTCAATCACCAGTACCAAAAAAAGAAAAGGGGGTTCGTGGATGGTCAGCACCATGCCTGGTAAGTCAGAAGTACTGTAAACATTTCTTACCCAAATTATTAGTCTCTCACCTTATCCTCAAAATAAGCCTGTGAGCTTTGTAAGACATCTCTAGCTGTTTCAGATACTAGCCCCAGTGTAGAGGCCAGTGGGCTAAATATAACCAGGCAGAATTAAATGACTGAATTTGGGACACAGCCTCAAGCTCTACCTGTCACAACACGTGCTATGCCTGGTTCTCTGGCCTCCGTCTCGCCTCCTCCACGCTTCACTGCCACATTCTCACTTCCCACCAGAAAGACACTATACTGTTCTCTACCTCTGAGCCTGAGGGTGAGGACTCAGGATTCTGAGTACAAGAAAGATAAGTAGGCCAGAGTTCTGGCACATGCCTGTAATCCCCGTACCTGGAAGGCCGAGACAGGACAGAGTAAGAGGCTGAGGGTGTGGCTCAAAGGTAGGGATCACAGGTTCAAGACAGCCTCAGCAAGTAGCAAGACTCTCACCAGCCTAGTGAGACCTCGTTTCAGAACAAAAATTTTAAAAAAGGCAAGGGGTGTACCTTGAAGGTAGAATGCCCCTCGGTTCAATCCCCAGCAACGTACACACGCACACACACACACACACACACACACACACACACACACAACGAGTAGACTTTGTAGGATGAGCATTCATATTAGTCAGCTTTACCGCTGTGTGACCAGAGTACCTGACAGGCACAGCTTAGAAGAGGAAAGGTTGTTTGGGTCACGTTAGAGGGTCAGTCCATGGACAGCCTGCTGCAAGCCAGAAGGCACAGTGGAAGGCCCTATGTCAGAAAGACTGCTCTCAGACATGGTAGCAGTGAGGGAGTTAGGGGACCAGGGCCATCCCCCAGGGGCCCACCCCTCTAGCCATGCCCCACCTCTGAACTGAGGCCCATGCGTTCAACACAGGAGCTTTATTTTTTTGGGGGGGGGGCATTCCAAACCCAAATCATAATAGCATCTAAGCTCAGTATCTTGAGAGTTGGTTGCTTTGCTTGCTTTTTGAAGCTGTCCAGATGTTTTATTTAATTAGCTGTAGGAAGCTGGGAATGGTGGAGCACACTTGTAATCCCTGCATTTGGGAGGCTGAGACGGAAGATTGTGGTTCAAGGAAAGCCTCCACTACTTAATGAGGCCCTTTGCAACTCAGTGAGACCCTGTTTCAAAATAAAGAATAAAAATAGGGCTGGGTTGTCACTCAGATGTAGAATGTTTCCATCCCCAGTGCTGCCAAAAAAAAAAAAAATTAGCTGATAGGAGGGGAGGATGCACTGTGTTGGAGTGAAGTATCTTAGATACTTCCCTTATTTAAAAAAAAAAAAAAAGGCAAAGGGAAGAGCTGGATGTGGTGATGCACATTTGTAACCCCAGGACTTGAGAGGCTGAGATAAGAGGATCACAGATTCTTGATCCACCTCAGCTACTTAGGCCCTCTGCAACTTGGTGAGACCCTGTTTCAAAATAAAGGATAAAAAAAATAGGGTTGGGAATGTAGCTCGGAGGTAGAACACCCCTGAGTCTCATCCCCAGTACCACAAAAAATAATAATAATAATAATAATAAGGGTAGGGATGTAGCTCTGAGGTAGACTGTTCCTGGGTTCTATACCCAGTACTGCGAAGAAAGAAGGGGGTGGGGGATAGAATAAGAGGCTGAGGGTGTGGCTGGGCAGAGCAATTGGTTAGCACTCATAAGGCTCTGGGTTCCAGCCCAGCACGAAAAGGAGGGAGGGAGGGGGAAGTGGGGGCTGCCTGCCCTGAGACTGTCATTTTCTCCCTCCCTGCCAACCACTGCTGGGTCTGGGGCCAGCCCTGGAAGATGTGAGAGGCGGAGCCTAGAGTGAGGCATACCAGCAGGTCATGGGCACATCCTGCCTTCACTTTGGCCCCAGCCAAGTGTCCTTTTTTTTTTTTTTTTTTTTTTTTGGTGGGGGGGGGCTTTTCTTTTTTAACATCACTGTCCTCTCTTGGCCTCTATGAAACACTGGGAAGGAGTTCGTGCACACTTCCCTTCCAGGTCTGACATTCTTATTAGTGTCTTTGAGATGCTTCAAGTAGCCAAAGGCTTCAGGTAGGCAAAAGTTCGATTTTGCCTAGAGCCTGTGTGGACCTTTAAAGAAGGCAAGTTTGTTGGGCACGGTGACACATACCTGGAATCCCAGCAACTCAGGGGCGGAGGCAGCAGGACCACAAGTTCAAGGCCAGTCTGGTCAAGTGAGCAAGACCCTGTGTCTTAATGAGCTGGGAATGTAGCCCAGTGGTAGAGTACTTGCCTAGCATCCACAAGGCCCTGGGTTCAATTCCCAGTAAAACACACACACGCACATCCTTAGTTCATAGTAGGAAAGGAAGAGTTGATGTTTTGTCCGGGCTCTGCAGAATTTCACTTTTAAAGCTTCAGACCTCTCATTTGAACGTGGGGACACAGTTGCCTGACAAGGTTGTCGTTCTGGGCCAGTGAGCCATATGCCTTGAGAATGCTTTGAGTGTAGAAAGCAGTGTCCATTCTTAGACTTCATGCATCGTACTTTATCATGATATTCAACTGCTTTCCAAACTGCGGTGGTATCAGTACTTGGGAGGCTGACACAGGAGGATCACAAGTTCAAGGCCAGTGCATGGTAAGTTAGTGTTCTTCCATTTCAAAATAAAAGAAATAAAAATGCTTGAGAGTGTATCTCAGAGGTAATGTGCCAGGTTCAATCCCCACCACCACCAAAAAAAAAAAAAAAAACCAGGAATGGTGGTGCACTGTAATACCAGTACTTGGGAGACTGAGACATAAGGATCACAGGTTCACGGCCAGCCTCAGCAACTTAGTGAGATCCTCCACAACTTTCGAAACACAACCTGTTTCAAAATAAAAAAATAAAATAGGACTGAGGGTAGAGCTCACAGGTAGAATGCCCCTGAGACTCTGGATTCAATCCCCAGTATAGCAAAAAAGGGGAAAGAAGGAAGGAAGGGGGGGGGGGAGAAAAGCACTTCTGTTTGGTGCCACCTGTACTCTAAGCCCCAGCAATCCCACATCATCTGCTTCTCATATTTCTGTAGGAGGCAGAGAAATTACCATCAGCCAGCATCTCTGTGCCTCAGCCTGTGGTGATGTGGAACTCCCTGTTTGGTCAAGTTTTTGCTGCTGTGCTTTTTTAATTTTATTTATTATTTATTTATTTATTGGTACTGGGGATGAAATCCAGGGGCATTCTACCTCCGAGCGACATCTCCAGCCCTATTTTTTTTATTCTTTATTTTGAAACAGGGTCTCACTGAGTTGCAAAGGGCCTAAGTAACTGAGGGTGGCCTCAAATCATGATCCTCCTGTCTCAGCCTCCCGAATGCTGGGATTACAAGCCTGCGCCACCATGCTCAAATTTGCTGTACTTCCTTTAAGATAACATCTATTGGGTATTCTGATTATCAGAGTAGTGCAGAATCATTATGGAAGTCCTGGTGCCTAAAGAAGAGTTCTTGCCCCATGATGTCATCCCACCTGCCTCCTCCTGAGAGACAGCCCTTCCAGCCTTCCATTCCCTTCCTTTTGCCTGTTACGACAGCACTCTTCCCCTTTCCTTTTGGATAAAAACATGCCTTACCTGATGCCCCATTTTTTCTAATTTTATGACCTGATTTCTGTTCTCAATATTGGTATCTCAAGTTGTGTATACAAGGAATGTGGTCTTCATAAGAGGAGTTAAAGCTATGTTCTGTGGTGTCTGGGAAGTAGTAACTCCTCTGTCCACCGGCACCTGCTTGTTCTGGGTGTGTCGGCTATGTATCATGTCACTGTCCCTTGCTGATGAATGTGGACGCTGTTTACTCCGCCCCAAGGCCTTTCCACGTGCAACGTCCATCCCAGGAAGCAGCAGAGATTGTTTCTCGACATTTTATTTAAGGGATTATCTCAGTATTCTGAGCCTCAGCAGACTCTACGCATTGAAACCAAGAAGACTGAACGTAGGTCAGCCATAAGGCAGGGATTTTTTTGGAAAGAAACTCTTCTTCCCCGTTCCCAGGTGTCAGCCGGTCATGGTCACGTCTGCTGAGAACACTGGATGTGGTTAGCATTGCACACACACTGGCTTTAATCTTGAAGTTGTATGCAGTGTCAGTTTCACAGTACACAGTGCTGTGCAAAACAGCAAAGGGGTCAGAAGACAAAGTGGTCCCGGCACTAATTCCACTGCGAACAGAATGAGCTCTCCACCAGTGGTCTGTCTGGCCCTCCTGTCGACCTAAGCCCCATTCTCGTCCTGCGCCCCAGTCAGCCCTTCCCCTGCTGTCCCGAGGCCTGTCTGTCCCTGGGCTTTGCTGTCTCCCATGTGTGCTCCTGTGGTTCTGTGATGGTCCCTTGCTCAGCTTCTCTCCCTCTTCCTTGAGTGCACAGTCTCCTCTCAGTCGCCCCGTCACCAGCATCACTACTGCGAGTTGGCACGTCCTGTCTGCTCGCCCCTTTCGAGTCCCCCAGGTGTGACCCCTCCAAGACGGAAGGTCCAGGAGAAAAGGGGGTGGCTGGCTTCCCAGGAAGAGTGCTACAGACTGGCAAAATCCCCTGTGTGGTTTCCTCAAATTGTCCTGGTTGAGAATTGGCCGCAGCTGGCAGAGCCCTGCACATCCTTCCTGAGGTTCAGGTGCTGCCCCGCAGGTGCAGTTCCTCTATATGGGCACAGCACTGAGGGTACAGACCCCACCCTGCCCCTTAGACTTGCTAGGGTTAGTTTAACCTCAAGCACGTGTCTGTGGCAACACCTTAGGCAGTCTCGCTTAGGATTGGTTGGTGACCTGCCCATCTTGAAGCAGTAGTAGCTTCATGTGTGGTCCAATCTGGTCCACAGAGGTTGGCCGACCTGCCCAGGGGCTGTGGGCATTTTTGAGGAGGGAATTCAACACCCAAGACCCTAAGGGCTGCCAAATGGATGATAATACCAAATGTCATTTGCTACCAGTGAGGATTAGAGGAGGAAGGCGCAGCCCATCAGCCATGAGGGGACAGGCGTATCTTTGGGAGGAATCCAACGGTTCCTTGTCAAGCTGCCTCGGTGCCTGCGCCGTGCCCAATGCCTGGGCCTGCCCTTGTTCACTTTCCCTGCTGAAAAAAAGGACTTAATTCATTTGTAGACTTTGTTTCCCCTGTTTCTGCTTCTCCATTTCTTGTATTTTTTTTCCTTCTCCTCCCGTTGTTCCTCTCTCACTTTTTATGCCTTTTGTCCTCTGCTTGTTTTTTTTTTTTTTATTTCACCTTCTCCCTGTCCCTCTCCACTTCCAAATTCCTCCTCCTCTTTTTCCTCTTCCTTTTTTTGTCTTTCTCCGTTTCCTCCTCCTCCTCCTTGTTTGGTCCTTTTTGAAGTTGAGCCCAGTGGCGGGACTCCACGGCGTAGACCTCTCTCCTTCTGCCCTTGCTGTGTCCAGGAAGGTAACGTAAACCTCCTCCCCGCTTCATCCCCCTGCCTCAGAGGGTCGGGGCCATGTTAGTTCCACAGGCAATACAGCCCCACTAGTTATCTCCTCTTCCGACACGTGACAGCCCTATTTCAGAATGTCATGAGTATGTGGCAGTTTCTTACAAGGCACAGTATCCCTTTGACTGTGGAGGGGAGGCCTGGGTACAGAGGGAAGCCGAGAGCCTCCGGGCCGGTGGTGGGGGCCGCAGACCTGTATCGCCATCGCGTGGGGCCCTGAAGCCTCGAGTCTGCTGGATAGAGGGGCCGGGTACGTGGGAGAGGGACCTCGCACCGTGGCTGCGTTTTATATTGGTGGAGTCAAGGAATACTGTCCTTCCAAAGACTGGTTTATACAAATGCCCCCGAGTTCTTTACCAAAACAACCACTAAAAGCAAACTTCTCTACCTTGTGTCTTGCCGAGTGTGTTTTGTTTTGTTTTTTTAAGTTTGTCTGATTTGCAGTCTGTCGTGGTGATAAGATTGTCATTGACAAGGCATGTGGGGCGGGGAAGGGGAGTGTGGCCATGACTAACCCTTGCTAACCTCTTCCTCTGCTCTCCATGGCTCTCACATGTGACCTTCCCCCACCCCACCACATCCCCCTGCTCATCTGCTGTGAACCAGCTCCACCGTGGCTCACGAGCAGTGTTCTAATGTCCCCTGGTGGAATTTTTTGGTCTTTGCACACGGGGAGGTGGGAAGGAGCCGCACTGGACAGCTTGCATGCCTCAGGCTCCATCGTCATGGCCATTGGGCTCACTGTGCAGAGACGCTCTGGAGGAATGCATGGAAAGACCCAAGTCTATTGGATCGGGTGAGGAGAGCTCGGGCCCCAGACCCGCAGGCGACACTGCACCAGAGCCAGCCTGCCATCCTTGGAAGTAGCACAGGGCAGGATGACGCCACCACGGGAGCAAAGCTCTGTGTGCACTGGGTCACGGTGCAGATGCTAACCTCTGCTTGTGCGAATGTGACTTGTTTCCGAGCGGAGCCACTGGCTAAACACTAACCGGCTTAGCCCCTATGTGCCAAGTAAACACCACCGCAGGAGTTTTGTGTTTGACTAGAGTGCCAGGAAGTCAGGTGGCAGAGCGCAGGTGGGCCTGAGCTAATGCATGAGAGGCTCCCTACCTGAGGATACAGTCCCCATGCCTGACTCTGCTGGGACATCCAGCCAAGCAGCTCAGGAAAATAAAAGGGACTTGAGAGATTTCCCAGTCTGTTGCCTCTTAACCTAAGGATTGTGGATGGACTTTAGGAAGCCCATGCCCATCCTGAAATTCTGCATAAGATTATTTGATGTTGGGGTACATCTCTGTGGTAGAGCACTTGCCTAGCTTGTGTAAGGCCTTGGGTTCTAACACAAATAATAACAACAACAACAATAATACATACACGTAATCATCTTTCTATGAATAGTCCTTGCCTTGTGTGAGATTCTCAAAATGGTTTGTAATCCAAAACTATGAAAAAGCCATTGACGTAGTTTGTCTCAGGCAGGACCACACTTTTGCCATGACCAGATTTGTGCTCCAAGGAAATCAGGTTCGTTCCCTCCTTGGATGGTTTGATTCCTTGGAAAGCGCTTCCTCCAGCCTCCTGCTGCAGTTAAGCCCAGCGGGTCCACGTGCTCCTGATGGAGGCTCGGGCTCCCGTCTTGCGTCCGCATGAGTTAGCAGGTCCAAACACTGGCGCTGGGATTGGATCAGAACAGGGCGTGGCCACTTTCCACAGTCTCTAGAGTCTGTTGATGAGAAAGCTGACGGTCACCTGGGTGCCCTGCATTTGCCACACAGGGCTTATGGGAGTGTTTGTCAGGAAGCTTGGCAGGCCACACGGTAAGAAGTGTGGTCTTAGCCAGATGTGATGTTGCATGCCTGGAATCCCAGTTCTTGGGAGGCTGAGACAAGAGGATCACAGGTTTGAGCCCAGGCTTGGCAATCTAGCAAGATCATGTTTCAAAGTAAAAAAAAAAAAAAAAAAAAAAAAAAAAAGTGCTGGGAGTGGAGCGTAAAGGTAGAATGCCCCTGGGTTCAACCCCTAGTACCAAAAACAAAGTAAAGAAAAAAGTGGTGTCTTCCTGATGAGATATAAGGCAATGTTGAGGTGTCGGTATTAGTAGCCCCAGAGAACGGCAACAACGTAGGGAAGAACTGGACCAAATGGGCATAACTCAAAAGAGCAAAGTACAGTTTATAAGTTTATATTTGAAGCCCAGCGTGGTGGTACATCCCTGTAATCCCAGTATTTAAGAGGCTGAGACCGGAGGATAGCAGGTTCGCGGCCAACCTCAGCAACTTACAAGGCCCCCTGCAACTTAGACCTTGTTTCCAAGTTTAAAAATAAAAATAAAATAGGGCTGGGGGTGTAGCTCCCCACAAAAAAAAAAAAATGAAAATTACATTTGCCATATTCATTAGACTGGCTTTCTCCAAGGAGACTTAGCACAGAGCAAGTGCCAAATAGATATTGAATGAATCCAAAAATGTTAAAAGGAGAGCAAAGCAATTGAAGGCATACCAAAAGGAAACTTCTGAACAGGAGAGGCATCAACAAGCCTGTGAGGAGAGAAGAGACAGTCGCCGCCAGGCAGGGTGACCGGTGGAGGGGAGCACAGATGGAAGGCATCGGCCCCGTTAGACCCGGGGGCCAGTGTGGTGCAGGGGCCTGTCATTCTCTGCCCCCCAAAGGCTGTAGGCAAACTTTAGACCTGGCTTGGGAGTGTTCCGGCAGCATCTTGCTTGGCTCTCTTTGCACATTTGCCCCAGTGTGATGGTTCCTATGGGCCTGGGAAGGCGAGAGCCCCTCCCAGCCGTCCCACACACTCTCTCTCTTGGCAGGGATGGGCAAGAAGGATGACCCCAAGCTGATGCAGGAATGGTTCAAGCTGGTGCAAGAGAAAAACGCCATGGTGCGCTATGAGTCGGAGCTGATGATTTTGTGAGTAGCCTGAGATTTGGGGGCCCAGCCACAGGGGACATCAGCATCAGACCTGTCACTGCAGGCAGGTACATCCATTGTAGCTTGGTGGGCTGAGTCACTGTCTCTGTCCTCCATCTCCTCGCAGTGCCCGGGAGCTAGAGCTGGAAGATCGGCAGAGCCGGCTGCAGCAGGAGCTGCGGGAGCGGATGGCGGTGGAAGGTAAGCGGGCAGGGAGTTACACACGTGGGAAGGTGGCACGGCCCCGGGTATACTGACTCCTTCATCTACTCCCCAGATCACCTGAAAACCGAGGAGGAGTTGTCGGAGGAGAAGAAGATCTTGAACGAGATGCTGGAGGTTGTGGAGCAGAGAGACTCTCTGGTGGCTTTGCTGGAGGAGCAGCGGCTCCGGGAGAAGGAGGAGGACAAAGACCTGGAGGCGGCCATGCTGTCAAAGGGCTTCAGCCTGAACTGGTCCTGAACCTCCTGACTTGGCCTGGAGTGTCAAGCACTCTCCCAACTGGGCTGCATTCTCCCGACCACCCGGACCCATGTCAAGGTGGCCTGGCACCTTCTGGGAGTTGCGCTCAGCTGCCCACTGGCTCCTGTGCCGTGGGGAACCCCAGGTGATGATTACCTGGGGGGCTCCGCCTCCTGGGAAGAGGCCCGCCTGGACTTCGGGGAAAGCCCCGCACAGTCCCTGAGGGCGCGCTGCTGGTGCCTCTTCCTTCCGCTGGCATGTTGATTGGTGAGAGGTCACGGCCACCACAGAGCACCCCGCGGAGCAGGGCCAGCCGTCTTCTCGTGCTCCCTGAAGCACCACCAAAGAAAGGAAAAGAAAACCTATAAGCAAGACGTGCCTGGGCCCCAGAAGAGAGCGATGCCGGTCGGGGCGGCGCCCACCGCAGCCCTGCAGGGGAAGCCGAGAGATGGGCTGCCTCCGAATTCATTATGCAAGTTTGGAGGATGCAGAGGGGTCTGTCCCAGCCCCCACACCACACACTGGACCCTAGGTGGCCAAATGCCCCAGGCCTCCCTCTGGCTGTGGCCAGAGGCCTGTGGATTGCTGCATTTTGCTTTTAGTTCACAACCATTTTGACACTGGAAAGGACTGACTTCGGGGGACCTAAGGGGACCTACACATCAAGGCCCCGCTGACAGACGGGCGCTGTCACCATGCAGCGCTGCGCCTCGGGCAGGGTTCCCCTTTCCCTTGGTGTTTTTCCTGTGTTTGCACACTGAAATGAAGCTGACGACCTGGCAGGACGCTCAGCCACTTCGGACCCTTTTTGTCGGTTAACTTATTTTTTTAATACTTGAAAAGAAGCAACTTCATTTTTATATCTTTACTAGAGACACTGCTCACGTGGCACCTGCGTCTAGGAGCAACAGAGAGGTCTCTGCTGCATCTGACGCAGCGGCTTCAAAACTGACTGAACGCTTGTTACATGCATCTATTTATTAGCCTTCTTCATAGTGTTACTGACCGGGTTGGCATCAGGGAGCCGCGTAAGGCCCTCTGGGTCCTTGCTCGCTGTTCTGTATCCCACAATGCACCTGGCCCTCGCCTCCACCTGCCACCCTGCTCTCGCAGTGATGCTAGACTTCTTGCATCTGAACCATCCACTCGTCAAGGACACATTTCAGCACTGTCAGAGGCCAAGCCAAAAGCAAAGGTGCCACGCGGCCTCACTCTGTTGGAATCTTAACTCCGTAGGACCCAGTTCGCCCTCCGTTTTGGTGCCAGGGTTCCCTTCTCCCCGCACTTACGTTGAAGTTTGGGAGTGAGCCCTCTTACAGCTGGCCGAGACAGGGCAGGAGGCTCCTTGTGATCGGTGTGGCTGATGGGAATCCCCTCCGGCCAGCCGAAGGTCCCGCCACCGAGGAATACGTGCTGCCACCAGTGTTGGTGTTCAGGCGGTCCTCTCATGGACAGGTGACTCCAGCCCTCTTACCCCACCCGTACTAGAACCTTTTGGGGCAGCAAGGGCTAATAAGCAGGATGTGACAAGGTCCATAAACCAAATGATTCATTTCTCATGGTTCAGTGAGAGACCAGGTGTGCACAGTTCACCAAGCCGCAGACTGAGACTTTTGGGGAGGGGGAGGTTCTCTATCAAAATTTTCAGCACATGGCCATCACAGGGATGGTTCCATCAGCACCAGGCCAGTCCAGAAGGGGCTCTCCAGCCAGCTCCCAGCAGGGCGGGGCCGGTGCAGGGAACAGGCCTGGCGGCTCTCCAAGGCGTCCTGAGGGCAGGCCGGGCCAGGCGTCCTTGCTGACCTTGGACTTCCCACAGGAACCACTGTGCCTCAACTTGAACCTCCATTCTGACGACAGAGGAGAAGGAACCTGTCTCACTCTCCACTTTGTCTAAAAGCTGCCATTTCTCCTGTGGACGTCCAGATGTGCTGCTAGCAACTGTCACAGCTCTGACTTTTTTACTTCCTCTTTTCCAGGGAGGCAGTGTCTCCATTTCTAGTCTCTGTTCCTCAAGGGGGAGAGAAAGGAGGTTGTTCCAAATTCCATCTTCATACCCCAAATTATCCAGTAAAATTGGACATGAGACAGGACCGTCCCTGCCCGCGCGAGCTTTTTCCTGACCCTCTCCTCCAGCGCCCCTGGCAGAGCTGCCTCTGTCCTGTTCTTCCTGCTAGCCCCAGACCAGGAAGGGGTTTCCCAAGTGACTCGTAAGGGACGTGGCAGTAGTGCTGTGCCTCAGGTGGCCTCACCCTGCCCCGGACCGGTTGGCCTGTTCATCACACCCTTCCAGAGCACACACTGCTGCCTACGGTCACTCGAGAGGGGGCTGGAGACCGCAGAGAGGCCTCGAGACTCCACCAGCCTGCAAGACGTCCCCGTTCTCCACTCCGGACAGTGTTAGGGCTTCAGGTTCTCACTGAGCACTTTTTTTTTTTTTTTTTTTAAGTTTGTAACCACTAGTTTGCAGTTGACTTTAGTGCTCTGGTACATGAAATGTTTTCCAGCTCTGGAAATGCATGCAGCTCCATGCAAATTTTCTTCCCAAGAATTAAGTCTTCCCTTGAAGACAGGGAAGTAGGTATGCATACACACAGATGTACACATGTAAGATGCCAGAGCGTTTGCGTGTGCCCAAGCACAAAGTGAAGGCCTTGGGGACCCCCCACCCTTGGCATCCCTGGAGGGCAGGCAGAAGATGCCCCCCACTCTGAGGTTGAGGCTGGCCAGCAGCTCTGTGGTCTAACCCTGCTCAGTTGATGTCTTTGGGCCTTTGTCCCCAGAAGCCATCCTCAAACTGATTTTAACCAGCAATGATAGACTATTCTTAACCCTTTCAAAGGAGAAGAATTTCTCCCCCCCCCCCAGTGGGGCAGGAAAGAGGAAGGAAAAAAGAAAAACTAGGGGCTGGGCGTGTGTACCTTGGTGGTAGAGTGTGTGCTCAGAACACAAGAGGCCCTGAGTTCATCCCCAGCACTGCAAAAGAAAAGAAAAAAAATGTGGTAACATCTGACCCACAAAAGGGAATGGTCATTTTATGCGCAATAAAAGTTTTTGAAAGAAATACAGTTATTTCTTCAGTCAGTGATTTCTCCAACTTATTGTACTTGGCCGTTTCCAGGATGCATTTCCACTTCACTACCTGCTTTTCTATGCAAATCATATGTATAGTGTATGTGTGTGTGACTGTGTAGAGCTGTTTGAAAAATACAACCTTAGCCAGGCCTGGTGGCACACGCTTGTAATCCTAGCATTCAGAAGGCTGAGACAGGAGAATCGCGGTTCGCAGACAGCCTCAGCTATTTAAGCCCTCTGCAACTCAGTGAGACCCTGTTTCAAAATGAATAAAAAGAGGGCTGGGGGTGTAGCTTGGAGGTAGAATGCCCCTGGGTTCCATCCCCAGTGCCGCAAAAAAAAAAAAAAAAAAAAAAAGAATACAACCTTATTTTTAGGTTATTTTTCTGAATCTTCCATATTATCCTTCAGCCATCAACTGCTGTCACTTTAGAAACTATCATCCTGTTTGGTAAGAAACTACCCTTCAGAACTGAGCCTCAGTCGTGTCTTGTAGAGTGTCTGCTTGAGGTGGACATTCTCCAAGCCAGTGATCCCGGAGTCCTGGCAACTTTCCTTCCTGCCGATCCGGGCACCCAGTGGCTTAGGGTCTGCAGGCTCCAGGCTCCCATTGCTCAGATGTTTCGGTGTCCCCAAGCTCATTCAGTGCATAGGGTCCTGGAGGGAGTGGACCTCACCCTTCTTTAGAACCATCCCTAGAGACTAAAGGGAGGAGCTCTGGCCGGCTGTGCTCCCCAAGAAGCCTCCAAGGCAAACTGCCTGTGCTCACTCGCGCTCTGTCCCTCTCCTGCAGTGCACTGACACATCAGTTATCAGGAATATTGTGTAGTAACAGAGCAGCAGGGAGGGACAGGCTAACAGCTAAAGCAAAGAGCTATGCCTCACCGGCCCAAAGCCAGCAAGTTACTATCATGGAACTGGAACCAGAGCCTTTGGCTACATGACCAGCTACTCCAGAAAGAAGAAAGGCCTGGCCAGGGCAAAGAGAAAGAAAAGGACAAGGTTATATTGCTTGTTTCCCCCACCATCACCACCACCAAGTACTGTAGATTGAACCCAGGGCTGCTCTACCACTAAGCGATACCCCCCCCCAGCCTTTTTTACTTTTTTTTTTTTTTAATGTGGAACATATTGAAAATTGCATACATTCAGACTGTGCTTGGTGCCCCCACTTCCCCTTCCCCCTCCCAAAAATGAGTGTCCTGGTTGGCCATGCTATATTTATACTTTTACACATATTTGGATGTAGCTCCTCCATTAATCAACCTTCTTCCTCTCCTACCCTTCCATTCTAGCTTTGCTGAGGTTTCCCCTCCATTATCTGGAGTCCCTCTGGTATTCCTAATACTCCCTAGTTTGGGCATATTAGAGAAAACATATGTCCCTCTCTTTCTGTGCTTGGCTGATCTCAATGCTCTCCAGGTCTTTCCATCTTCTTGCAAGTGACATGATTTTGTTCTTCTTTATAGCTGAGTAGAATTCCATTGTGTGTATTTCCCATAATTTTGTAATCCATCTGTTGATGGAGACCTAGGTTGGTTCCATATTTTGGCTATTACGAATTATTTTTATTTTAGTAGACAGGGTCCTACTAAGTTGCCCAGGCTGGCCTTGAACTTGCAATCCTCTTCCCTCAGCCTCCCGAGTAGCTGGTGCTACAGGCATGTTTCATCACATCTGGTAGACAAAGTACTATAACCAGCTGAAAAGGGAATATGTCATGGTCCTAGACTTCTGAAAGGAAAGATAGATCATGGCCCATGTCTTTTGGAAAAGTGGCACTGGGTAACCACCTGGCCCTAGAGTCACCCTTTATTCCAGAACAAAGCTCTCGACAGAGCTCCCAACATCAGGGTTTGGCTGCAGTTCGTGGTAACCGTAGGTGGCAGGAAGCAGTGATTGCTGTTTGAAGCAGGCAACCAGAAAGGAAGGCTTTGGGGGCTGTCTCAGAAACTCCCTTTTCAGTAAGCTACCATAGCTAATGGCTCAAAGTCCCTCCTGAACCCTGAGTCTTCTGAGTCCCTTCCTGGGAGTCCCATTCGAAAGTGGAGAAGAGATTGTGCCCTCGTACCCCGTAAGCTGGCCAGGCT
Organism: Muscardinus avellanarius; assembly: GCF_963383645.1. Taxonomy (NCBI): domain Eukaryota; kingdom Metazoa; phylum Chordata; class Mammalia; order Rodentia; family Gliridae; genus Muscardinus; species Muscardinus avellanarius. The sequence continues at coordinate 92,176,338 of NC_137797.1, forward strand.
GGCCCACTTAATGACAGCCTCTTGGATCACCTGCTCTGATAGCCCTCCCCAGTAATGCCCAAGAGGACAGGACGAAACCATCATCTTAGCTGAGCACAGTGGCACATGCCTGTGCTCCCAGCACTTGGGAGACTGAGGCAGGATGATCACCTCAGCAACTTTGCATACCCTGTTTCAAAATCAAAAGGGCAGCTGGGTGTGGTGGCGCACGCTTATAATCCCAGCATTCAGGAAGCTGAGACTTGAGGATCGTGGTTTGCGGACAGCCTCAGCCACTTAGGCCCTCCGCAACTCAGTGAGACCCTGTTTCAAAATAAAGAATAAAAAATATGGCAGGGGTTGTAGCTTGGAGGTCAAATGCCACTGGGTTCCATCCCCAGACCCGCAAAAAAATAAAAATAAAAATAAATAAATCCAAAGGGCTGGGGCATAGCTCGGAGGTAAAATGCCCCTGGGTTCCATTGCAGTACCAAAAGTAAGAAGGAAGGCGAGCAGGTTCCTCTTAAGCACCAGCCAGTGTGGTCGGGCCTCAGCCTTTCCAATAACACTCCCAAGCAGCCTGCATACTTTTTGGCAACCCCTCCTTGTGTTTTCTACACTGAGGTGTTTGGTGTGTGTGTGTGTGTGTGTGTGTGTGTGTGTGTTTTTTTTTACCACTGAGGCTCAAATGGAAAATTGGAGTACCACATGCCGTGATGTGAGTGGGGCACCCAGGCCACTTCCTCTGCCTGATTGGCCACTTGTTACCCAACCAGCATGGGAGGGGGACTGTCTGTCTGTCTGAGGTGCATGCACGCACACCACCCTTCCCTTTCATTGCTAACCAGTCTTTATTTCTTTTCTTTTTTTAGTGTGTGTGTGCGCGCGTGTGTGTGTGTGTGTGTGTTACTGGGGATGAACCCAGGGGCATTCTACCACTGAGATAAACCCCCAACCCCATTTTTTATTCATTATTTTTTAACAGGTCTCACTGAGTTGCAAAGGCCCTCACTAAATATTAGCTGAGGCTGTCCAGGAGCCATGTCTCAGCCTCCCGAATTCTGGGATTACAAGCGCGCCCCAAGGCCTTTCGGAATCAAAGTGGACAACTGGTTCTAAAGTGTGGTTTCTACCCATGACACCAGCGGACTGGCGATGGAACTGGCCCAGGCCCCAGGACTCAGCAGGACATATTTTGCTTTGAGTGGTCTCCAAAATAGGCAGACGTGCCACCTCTAAACCCAGCGTGATCTGGGGCTGCCACGCGCAGCTGTTATGAGATGGATGAGAAGGTTGCTGGTGTCCATGCTCACCAAGGAGAGCGTAGTAGGGCAGCACTCAGACATGACGCTTGTCCCCGCCTCTTCCTTGTCTTCAGGCATACACATCACTTAATCTGTTGGTCAGCACCTCCCTTTCCAAGTTGGGGCTGAACTCACCCTGCAGGATCCATGGAAGGACTGTGTCAAAGAGTTTGAATCAGAGGCTGTGTAGACGCACAGGCCTCACACTGGTGACTGGTGTTCAACTTAATGAAGGTGTCATAAACCCCAGAAGGACTCCCAATAGCCCAAGGTCATTTCCTTACCATGGCTGAGCCAACAAAATTCAGTTAGATACAGGTCAGTATAAGTAGGCTGTTCTTCCAGAACATTTGGACTGGCACCAGCTACCACCCAGCGCCACCCTGAAGCCAGCTGAGACTTACCTTCCCAGCAAGACCACTCCAGCGGTCTGTAGTGGTGTATCCCTGTAATATCAGTACTTGGGAGACTGAGACAAGCACAGATTTAAAACCAGCCTCAGAAACTTAGACTCTCAGCAATTTAGCAAGATCCTCTTTCAAAATAAAATGAGGGTTGGGGGCTATAGCTTAGAGGTGGAATGCCCCTAAATTCAATTCCTAATATAAAAAAAAAAAAAGCTGGACATGGTGGCACACACTGGTAATCCCAGTACCTGGAAGGCTGAAACAGGAGGATTGAAGGTTTGAGGCCAGCCTCAGCTACTTAAGCCCTCTGCAACTTAGTGAAACCCTGTTTCAAAATAAAGAATAAGAAATAGGGCTGGGGATGTAGCTCAGAGATAGAATGTCCCCTGGGTTCAATCCTCAGTACCGCAAAAGGAAAAGAAAAGAAAAAAAAACTCAACAACAAAAGAAAGAAGATGACTACAGAGCACGCCACAGACAGTCCTCCACAGAGCTACTGTTAAGAATAAAGGATCCAGCCGGGCGTGGTGGCGCACGCTTGTAATCCCCGCGCTTGGGAGGCAGAGACAGGAGGATCGTGCTGGTTCGGAGCCAGCCGCGCTGGCTTAAGAGACCCTGTTTCCAAATAAAAAAATATAAAATAGGTCTGGGAGTGTAGCCCAGAGGTAGAAGGGCTTCCAGGAACCCCAGTAACACACACACACACACACACACACACACACACACACACACAAAGAATAAAGGATCCAGCCAGGCCTAGTGGCAGGCGTCTGTAATCTCAGTACTTGGGAGGCTGAGATAGGACCAAAGGTTCAAAGCCAGCCTCAGAAACGTAGCGGGACCCTCTGCAACTTAGACCTTGTTTCAAAATAAAACAGGGCTGGGAGTGTAGCTCAGAGGGAGAACATATCCCCAATATGGCACACACAAAGAATCAAGGATCTTTCAGATGAAGGCTAGAGTGGGAGGGTACTGAGCAAAAGGTGAGGGAACAAGGGCTGGGGCACACAGTGACCACTGCCGCAGGTGACTGGAGGAGAGAGCCCTTCAAGCCCAAGCTGCAGCTCCCCAGCGGGCCTTTCGCCTGTCCCCCATGAATGAATGAAAATAGAGTTAGGGAATTTAGGAGGGAGGTAAAAACACCAACTGGATTATCAGAGACCGCTGCTTTATTTTGACCCAACCCGACACCCTCTGGGGAGTCAGCCAACCATGAAGGAAGGGACCGACTGATCAGCCGGCTGAGTTAATGCGGTGGACCGGAGACACCAGTGTTTTATAGGCTGATTGTCTTGCGACATCTGTAGTCTGGCGATCTCAAGTATGTCTCACGGCACCTGAAGTCTCGCGATATCTCTGCTTCTAGCTTCCGGGGTTCCGCTTCCTGTTCCCACTGTGAAATCATGTGGGGGAGGGGAGGGACCCGACTTATCACCCACACTCTGGAAAGAAGGAAGCAACATTAGCGACGACCAGTAGCTCCCTTCCAGCTGCATTGTGTATAAATTTATTTATGTATTGTAGTGCTGGGGATTAGACTCAGGGGCCTACTATCTCTGAGCTACACCCACAACCGTACTTTTATTCTTTTTTTTGAAACAGGATCTCACTAAATTGCAGAGGGCCTCACACAGTGCTGAGGCTGGTCGTGAGCCTGCAAAAATGCCATGTTGTGATGGCTTTATGCCCATTGACATAGATAATAGGTCCCTGCCTGTGGATGTGAGCTCCAGTTCTAGGGAAGAAACTCACTTCCCACTCCCCTGGAGCAGGAGGATCCTGCCCACCCAGCTCATGACCTTTGGAGTCGTTTTGTGGGGAGGGAAGAGGGAAACCAATAGAAAGTACTTTTGCTTCCCTTTGCATTTGCCCTCTGACTGTGTTCCAGCAATCAAAATAAAGTCAGTTGTTACCTTTTTCCTTCTTTTCTTCCCTCATCAGTCATCCTCAGGGGGCTGGGATGCGCCCATGAAACCAAGGCACTCCACTACGTCCCTCTGATGTCATGCTTTATTATTCTGTCCCTTGTTTCTACCTTTGTAATAAAAATTGCTTATGCTTACAGCAGTATAGTTCTGGCTATTTTTCCTAAACTAGCTAAGAACAAGAACCTACATCAACATCTCACACTGTTACAAAAGGACTGTAGCTCAGAGGTAGAATGCCCTGCGCACGTGCACACACACACACACACACACACACACACACACACACAATCCAGTGAGTCTTCTCCTCACCTCTCCAGGAAGAAAATCCTTTTGGTGGTGGGGGGTTGGATATGAGGCTTAACTCGGGGGTGTTCTACCTCCAAGCTATACCCCAACCCTATTTTATTCTTTTTTTGAAACAGGGTCTTACTAAGTCACTGAGAGCCTTGCTAAGTTGCTGAGGTTGGACTCAAACCTACAATTCTTTCTCAGCTTCCTGAGTGCTGAGATTACAGGTGTGCACCACCACACCTGGCTCAGGAAAAAAAATTCTTTGTCAGAGGTCACTTGGTGGTGAAACAAAATGAGCACTAGCCCAGGAATCCGACCTAGGATCTGGCCCAGTTTGGCCAGTAATGAGACATGGCTCTTCAAACCTTGAGGCGGAAAAATAAGCTCCATTTCTCTGCCCTGAAGAGTGTCTCAGGGCTGAAAAGAGACCACCAGGGCGGTGTGCTTTGAGTTCTAAGGGGCGGTGTGCCTGTCCCTCTGTGGCTGCTGAGTCACTGTCACGAGCCAGCCACCAGAGCCAAGCAGGGCATCCCCTCCCTGCAGCTGAAGGTGGCCCTGCCCTTGCCAGGAGCCTGAGACAGGAACAGGCTCAAGTTGGGTTTCCAGGAAATTTGAGATCTCTGTGCATTTGAAGCAAAGGAAGAAAGCTATGGGGCTGGGTGCAAGGATGTACGAGAAGTCCAGCAGAGAAACAGCGATGACACACTTATTGTTGGTAAATATCATATGTTGGCAAGTATATGATTGCACAGCTCAACAGCAGAAACAGGTTTATTTGGGGATAAATCTCGAAGGAAGCACCTGACCAGGAGAGTCAGGGGCCCCTACCTTACAGACTAGGGGCTTTTTATGGGGATTGCTAGGCAGTTGTGGCTTTTCCCCACTGGTTGTCTTGACAGGGAGCCAGGACAGGTAGATTTATGAGGCTGGGGGTAGGGGGTGATTAGGGCCACTTTCCCGCCACTGCTAGAGTTCTTTTGTTCTCCACCTCCTCCAGCCAGGCCTCACAGCCGGACCTCACAGTGCCCACACTTATGACAATAACTCGTCACCTGGCCTTGACTCAAACCCTGCCACACGTCCAGATCTGCTGTGCTTGAAGCTATGGCGGCAGAATACAGCCTGCCCCTGTCCCTGGAGGGACATCTGTCATCTGTGCACCTTTGAACGCAATCCTGGACATAGTGGCTTATCCCGTCTGTCTCACCATCCCGCCCTCTAACACATCCAAGCCAGTCAGAGCCCCCCACGCCAGGGCCCCCACCCCCTTCCCTTGGCCAGTAGAAGCCAATAGCCAAAGGGCTGACTTAAGAAAGAGCAAGGACTCAGGGAGCCGGTGACCGCGCCAGCCCAGGGGCCAGATGCTGAGGGCCCTGCTCTCTGGCAGTCGATCCCCCTTCCCCCTGGGAAATTATGGCCAGCCCTGTCTCCTGGAGCCCATCTGAGTCATGGCCAGACTCTGGAAGGGGACATTTCCAAAGTTGGCTTGCTCCTTCGGTCCTTAAGGAGTTAACCCCCTAAAAGTTGCTCTGCTTGACTTCCCTGACAGTGGCCTCACTACCAGTTGTTGGTTGGTGGTGCAGACAGAATAGCTCAAAGGTGCCAGGCATGGTGTGCATGCCTGTAATCCCAATACTTGGGAGGCTGAGACAGGAAAATTGCAAGATGGTGGCCAGGCTCAGTCATTTAGAGAGGCCCTCAGCAACCTAGTAAGACTCTGTTTCAAAATAAAAAGAGCTGGAGGTGTAGCTCAGAGGGCTCAATCCTCAGTATCAAAAACAAATAACCCGCTGGGCATGGTGGAGCACGCTTGTAAACCCAGCGTTCGGGAGACTGAGACAGGAGGATCGTGATTCGCAGACAGCCTCAGCTACTTAGTTAGGACCTTTGCAACTCAGTGAGACCCTGTTTCTAAATAAAGAATAAAAAAAATAGGGCTGGGAGTGTAGTTCGGAGGTAGAATGCCCCTGGGTTCCATCCTCAGTACCACAAAAAATATGAAACAAAACAAAAAACAACCCAAGAGGAAGGGCTACTGAGGTAATGTGGGAAATTCCAGCTTGGTGCCTGGCTCAGCACAGATGCTGAGTCACGACTGGGCAGGACCAGCTTGGCAGTTCCCAGGGCCTTCCCCTTCTGCAGCTCATGCGCAGGAATGGGAGGACCCCAGCCCCTGAGAGCATGGTGACATGGTGGCCCACAGGTCTTGGTCCTGGACCCCACCCCTCCTCCCCTCTCCATCAGGATCTGCTTGTGTTTCCTCTCCTAATAGTACTGCCCTCCAAAACCCACCTGTCCTTCAAAGCCCAGAGCCAGAGAGCATGGTGGAAAGTACCTTGGAGGTGGGGGAGCTGGCCCAACCAGCCAGTCAGGCAGGGACCCTGCCTTCCAGCTGTGCTCAGCTTCCACCCCTTCCCAACTCAGTGAGACCCTGTTTCAAAATAAAAAGACTGGCCAGGCGTGGTAGGGCATGCTTGTAATCCCAGTGTTTGGGAGGCTGAAACAAAAGGATTGCACAGGTTCAAAGCCAGCCTCAGCTACTTAGTGAGACCCTTTTTCCAAATAAAATATAAAATAGGTCTGGGAGTATAGCCTAGAGGTGGAAAAGGCCCTGGGTTCCACTCCCAGTACCACAATAAATAAAATAAATAACTAAAAAGAAGGACTGGGGGTGTAGCTTGGAGGTAGAACGCCCCTGGGTTATGTCCCCAATTATAGGTTAGGCCCCTCCCTTCCCCATGGGATCCCGCAGTGGGACAGGAGGCAGAACCCCGGAAGCCAGAGTGGAGATGCCTTGAGACTCCAGGTGTCTCAAGACTCCAAACATCGCGAGACAGACTCCAGACACTGTGATACTCGGGATGTCGTGAGAGAATAGGCATTCCCACACTGCTAGCCCCAACCAAACCCCACCTTCTGTGCTTAAACATCGGTACTTCCGCTCTGCTGCGCGACTCTGCGAACCACACAGCTCATCTGTTCCTTCCCCCACGGTCCATAGACTTCATCCAAAGGGGCCAGGTTTGATTAAAGCAGCTTTTCTTGATAGCTTGGCTGGTGTTTACCTCCTTTGTGACTCCCCAGCTCAATTTCAACATTACACCCAGTACCACAAAAAAGAAGATAAGAAGAAAAGAAGAAGAAGAAGAAGAAGAAGAAGAAGAAGAAGAAGAAGAAGAAGAAGAAGAAGAAGAAGAAGAAGAAGAAGAATCCTTTCCTTTCTTACATTCTCCTGCCCCAAGCACATTCCTTCAGTCCTCCTTGGACCTTCCAGGATGGCCTTCTTGGACAGTGGACACTGTTCCTTCCCTGTTTCCTGCCAATCCACTGTCCACCAGATGGTGACCCTTCCTCTGGGTCCCAGGGCAGTGCTGTGTCCAGGACACAGAGTGGGAGCTCTGGGGTGCTTGCTCTGGGGTTTGAGTCTTGAGACATGTGCTGCTACCTGCTCCCTGCTGGCTTGGTGTTGGCTGAGTGAGCCTGGGGACCGGTCCGCAGACCCAAGCCCAGGTGACAGAGAGTAACAATGCAGAACCAAGTGCAGGCAGAGCTCTGAGCAGGGCCAGCCTCTCTCCTGCCCCCACCAGATGGCACATATTCATCTCTGTTTGCCACCCTGGGCCTCGGGCAGGGATTTGCCAGAAGTGAGGGGGTCGGTGGCCAGGGTAGAGACCTGGACCCCACAGATCAGGGGTCAGCTGAATATTTCCACTAGTCAGCTCTCAAGAGCCCAAGCAGGGCAAGGCGGGCATGGTGGCACCCGCTTGTAATCCCAGCAATTTGGGAGGCTGAGATCAAAGGATCACAGTTTGGGGACAGCCTCAGCTACTTAGTAAGGCCCTCCGCAACTTAGTGAGACTCTGTTTCAAAATAAAGAATAAAAAATAGGGCAGGGGGTGTAGCTCAGGGGTCAAATGCCCCTAGGTTCCATCCCCAGACACCCCCCCCCAAAAAAAAAAGCCCAAACAGGGGCCAGGAATAGGCCTTGGGGGCTGTGGAGATACCAACTAGTGCCCTGGAAAGGCAGAGGGTATGGGGCTATGGGTGCTGGAAATGAGCCACCACCTTCCAGAGCCCTACTCCCACCCCATCTGGTGGATTTTTCTGTGGGGAGGTCAGGGGCCCGCAGCAGGCCTCACCACCTGCAGTTTGAGGAGGCAAGATGCCTGCAAAAGCAAGAGATGATGGCCCGCGAGCCTCCTGTCTCAGCCTCCCAAGTACTGAGTCTACCAGCATGCACAGCCATGCCTAGCTGGTTTTTATTTTTAAATCAAGGTCTCATAGCCAGGTGTGGTGGCCAAGCTTGTAATCCCAGTACTTGAGAAGCTGAGACAGGAGGGTCACAAGTTTGCGGCCAGCCTTAGCAAATAGTGAGATTCTTATCAACCTAGCGAGACCTTGCTTCAAAATAAAAATAAAAATAGGGTTGGGGGTGTAGCTCAGATGTAGAATGCCCCGGGGAAGGGGGTGTGAGTGCTCCGAGGGGACCAGGGGCTGGGGTGTGGCTCAGGGCTAGAACACTTGTGCGTGAGGCCCTGGGTTCCCTCTGCAATGTTACACACACACACACACACACACACACACACACACACACACACACACACACACGGGGCACTGAGTGGGCAGCTCCTCTCTCCTGCTCTCCTCTCCTCTCCTCTCCTCCCCTCCCCTCCCCTCCCCTCTCCTTTTCCCCGCCAGCCCTTCGGAAGCCCAGCTATTGGGTCCTTACTCTCTGAACCTCCTCTTGGCACAACCATCCTGGCCTCATATGCAGCTGCCAGTCTTGGAATAGACCTCCACGTAACAGGAACAGCCCATGTGCAGACACCACGGCTGAGGCCCTTGCAGGCTTCACTTATTGACAGGATGTGGCTGAGGCATACATTGCCATCTCCTGTCATGGGTAGGAAACGGGGCTTGAGACCTACCTTGCTCTAGGTCTCATGATGGAGCCAATGGCCAACTTCCCTGGGGGTTGTCACTGACTCCTCTTTGGTTGCAAACCCAAGAATGCCAAGGCCCTCACATCCGGTGCTTGTCAGTCGGCTTTTCATCTGCTCCTGAGAATTCTCCCTGCTCGTTCTGACTCTGCCTTAACACATGTCGTTCCCCTCCTTTCCATGAAATTGGTGATCATTGAATGAACTCTGTCCCAAACACTACATTCAAAGATATGATTATTACCTCGCTTTGATAATCCCCATGTGTGTGTGTGTGTGTGTGTGTGTGTGTGTGTGTGTGTGTGTAGTACTGGGTGTTCTATCTCTGAGCTCCATCCCCAATCCTATTTTATGTTACCTTGAAGCAGGATCTCACTAAGTTGCCAAGGGCCTTGGTACATTGCTGCGGCTGGCCTCAAACTTGTACTCCTCCTATCTCAGCCTGCCAAGTAGAGGGATCACAGGCGTGTGCCACCACGCCTGGCTGATAATCCCTGAGAAAATAGAGCCTCAGACATGAGGTATTGAGTCCAGGGCCACACAGTTGCAAGGAATAAAGCCAGGAAAACAAACTTCAAAGGCTGAGTGAGCGCCTGCCCCGAGAGCTAGAGGTCTCTGACCTCCATGGCAGCCTGCCCAGACCCTATGACCATATGTCCCTTGTCCCTACTTACCAGATGCTCCTGGTCTAAACACTCGCTCTTCAGCGCATTGCCCCCTCACGGGGGTCACTGTTGTTCTGTAATTTGTGCCGTCCCCACTCAGCAGGCTGAGCCATGGTCCCCCGCCCGCAGGCCCCCCTCCAGCCACGCACTCCTTCTCGCTGTCCATCAGGGCCCCCTAGGAGGGATCGGAAGCTCCTTCAGTTTTTATTGTTGTGTGTTTATTTTGGTACTGGCCATTGAACTTGAGCTCATTCTACCTCCAAGCTACACCTCCTTAGAAATTTTATTTTTTAATTTTTTGAAAGGTTGTGCAAAATGACTGTATTTACAAAAATGGCACAAAAGTGAATTCAAGAGTGATGCACAGGCCGGGCATGGTGGCGCACGCTTGTGATCCCCGCCCGTGGAAGGCGGAGACAGGAGGGTCGCACGGGTTCGAAGCCAGCCTCGGCTACTCAGTGAGGCTTCCAGCAACTTAGCGAGACCCTGTTTCCAAACAAAATATAAAAAAAAACTCCAAAAAAAACCTAATGCACATGCGCACTCCATTCACATCTTCATCCACTGAAGGTCTTAACACTACAGAAGTGGATGAGAACAGCAGCGTCAATGCAGTGAAGTCACATAATTTGTGACTAAGCACGGAAGTCACATAAGTTACACCAGAGTGGGCAAATATTGCCACGTAGAATTCTATTGTTAAAAGCCGGGCGTGGTGGCGCACGCTTGTAATCCCTGCGCTTGGGAGGCAGAGACAGGAGGATCGCGCAGGTTCGAAGCCAGCCGCGTATGCTGGCTTAGGAGACCCTGTTTCCAAATAAAAATGTAAAAATAGGTCTGGGAGTGTAGCCCGAAGGGCTTCCAGGAACCCCAGTACCACCAAAAAAAAAGAAAAAAAACGAATTCTACTGTTAAAGCCGAAACAGGCTTAAGGCCATTCACGTCCAAGCATAGTTATACGCATCTTCTGGAGCCCATCTACTCGTGTTTGAATCATGTGACCTTTCTTCCAACTGTGGTCTTAAACTTCTGTTTTACAAAACCCAAAAGGAAAATACAGAAGAAATCGATACAACAGGTTGTATTAAATCAGAGTAACATACCAAGCTACTTAAGAGGAAGGAAGGAAAGTCAAAACACTAAAACTGTGAAACTTGCTCATTACTTGTTGGAACCAAGTAACAAGTAACTCCAACTACACTAGGAGTTAGGGAATATATACAGTTATATCCAAGTAGATTACTACTGTTGCTCTAATATGTCCTTTTGAAACTAATCAAACTTCTACAAGTGTATGTTCCCTCACAATAGCAGCACACACTGTTGCTACCTGCAAAGCTGTCAGTCTCAAATGACTTCCTGAATGAAACGAAAAGTGGATAAGTAACCTATAAAGGAGAAATGATGGAATTAGAAAATCCATGCAGTTCAGCTCTTTCTGATCAGCCAGCCAGCTTGCTGGCAACAAGGGATGGTTTCCGCTGAGGAAGGCCTGTGACCTCGGTCTTGTCTGCAGAGGAAATGCCGGGAGAGATGCAGTTACCACGACTCAGGCCGCCCGCCCCGCGGGCTTTATTTTTTATTTTTATTTATTTTTTATTTATTTTTTATTTATTTTTTATTTATATTTATTTATTTATTTATTTATTTATTTATTTATTTATTTATTTATTTGGTGGTACTGGGGTTCCTGGAAGCCCTTCTACCTCCGGGCTATGCTCCCAGAGACCTATTTTTTATATTTTGATTTGGAAACAGGGTCTCTTAAGCCAGCGCGGCTGGCTTCGAACCTACAATCCTCCTGTCTCCGCCTCCCAAGCACAGGGCAAGCGTGCGCCACCATGCCCAGCTATTTTTTAATTTTGAAACAGGGTCTTGCTAAGTTGCAGAAGTCTTCGCTAAATTACTGAGGCTGGCCACAAGCTGTGATCTTCCTGTCTCAGCCTCCCAAGTACTGGAATTATAGTTGTGAGCCACTATGCCTAGCTAACAGTATACTTTTTTTTTTTTTAACCAGACTACATACAAACATGACCTGTGATGTGCAGGGTGGTTTATCTTTCCTCTCTGATTTCACATGAGATGGAGCCAGGGGTTTTATCTGAAGTATCTTCTCAAGCCAGTTTTAGCCCTGAGCTGTCCTAACATAGGTCGCCTCAGGCACCCAGATGCCAGAAGTCCACATCCTCCGCTCTCCACACTCAGCCTTGAACATGAAACAGCTCAAACTCTAAGCAGAGCTGTCTCAGGCCCCTACTCTGTCTCCCCACCACCCATGCCCACGTGCAGGTGTCTGAGGCTGGGGGAGGCCAGCCTGTGTTCTCTTTTCCTGGGAGCGGGGTCTGTGATGAGAACTGGACTGGAGGCCCCAGGCCACAGTCTGGAAAGGCTACCTCATAACAGGGGTTTGCGCCCCTAAAGTTGGCTATGATCTTGTCCTGTCAGAAACAGCCTGTGAGGAGGGTCATGACGGACCCTGACGAGGACGAGAAAGATTTGAATTTTACTAATAAAGAATAACTTTTAGAAAAGCCGGGAACACTTTTAATCCCAGCATTTGGGAGGCTGAAACAGGAGGATCGCAGGTCCCAGGCCAGCCTCAGCTACTTAGACTCTGTTTCAAAAAAAGAAGTGAAGCCGGGCGTGGTGGCCCATGCTTGTAATCCCTGCGCTTGGGAGGCAGAGACAGAAGGATCGCACAGGTTCAAAGCCAGCCGCGCTGGCTTAAGAGACCCTGTTTCCAAATAAAAATATAAAAAATAGGTGTCTGGGAGTGTAGCCCGGAGGTAGAAGGGCTTCCAGGAACCCCAGTACCACCAAAAAAAAAAAAAAAAAAAAGACTGAAGGTGTAGCTTGGAGGTAGAATGCCCCTGGGTTCAATCCCTAGCACCAAAAAAAAAAAAAAAAAAAAAAGGAATAACTTTGCCCTTGAGCATGAAGGAGAAGGAGGACAGGGTAGGTGTGAGGTCCAGGAGAGGAAGGTCACCTGGCAAGGAACCTCGCAGGGCATGGCTGTGAAAGGAAAAGAAACCCAGTCTCTAGAGCTGGGTACTGCGCCAGGAAGCAGTGTCTGCCTGCACTGAGTAGCTGAGGCTGTCAGCACACAGCAGCATGGCTTCAACACAAAAAGTGATATTCTCACAATTACAGAGATACTATTTTGTATCCAAAGAAGCCAGAAGTCCAAGATAAATGCATCAGCCAGGTGGTTCCCTCTGAGCCTCTCTCCTTGGCTTACCGATGGTCACCTTCCAGCTGTGTGTGTGTCGCTGGGGATTGAACCCAGGGCCTTTCTACATCTGAGCTACACCCTTATCCCTATTTTATTTTTTTGCCTTGAAACAGGGTCTTGCTAGGTTGCTGAGAATCTTGCTATATTATTGAGGCTGTCCTTGAACCTGCAATCCTCCTGTCTCTACTTCCTGAATACTGGAGTTCCAGGCACACGTACACGCTTGGCTCCTGGCTGTGTCTTCACACTGTCTTCTCTCTGCACACGTCTGTGTCCTGATCTCCTCTTCTTGCAATCCAAGATGGCAATGGCAATGGAGGCGGCAGTGGCAGCCAGTACTCAGGAGCAGCAGACAGATCCAATCCACCTTGAATTTTTGAAAAAATCTTCCAGAAAGTAGACTGCTCCTGCTGCGCATGCTCAGGAATTCTGGACAACATACTATGTAAGAAAAATGTTCCAGGCGCGATGGAGGGAGCCCAGCAGAGCAGCAGATCCCGCTCTCCGTGGTGAAGCTGTGGGCCTCCACTTTCAGTGGGGAAATAAAATCCATTGCTGCTAAGTACTCGGGCTCCCAGATTCTGCAAAAGACACGTACTGTTTTCTTTTACTAAAAAAAAAATTTGAAGAAAAATGGGACCCTTTGTAGACGTCCTGCTCACAGTGTCAGGGACCAGGGCCTGCTCCGCAGCGAGGCCGGGACCAGGGCCTTCTCCGCAGCGAGGCCGGGACCAGGGCCTGCTCCGCAGCGAGGCCGGGACCAGGGCCTGCTCCACAGCGAGGCTGGGACCAGGGCCTGCTCCGAAGCAAAGGGCCAGCGGGCCCCTGCAACCGTGCAGTCAGGAAGCACTTGAAGCTGCTGTTGCTTCACCTCATCTCTCAGCAGGTTCCCAGATCCAAGTGGACTCTATTAAAAAACATTGGTTGTGAGTGGATCATCTTGTCAAAGTTACTCACCTTCTGGCTTTCAGGATTTCAGTAAGTGGGAATCAGTGCTGAAAATAAAAGAAGGACTTCTAAGGCAGAAAGAAATCGTAAGTGATTGGATGTGAAGTAGAAACTCTAATACACTGTTGGTGGGAGTGCAAATTAGTGCAACCACTTTGGAAAACAGTATGGAGGATCCTCAGAAGAACGAATATGAACTTGCCATATGATCCAGCAATACCACCTCTTGGTATCTACCCAAAAGAGTGAAAACCAACTACCAAACTAATGCATGCGTATCTATGTTCATAGCTGCACAATTCACCATAGCCAAACTATGGAACCAGCCAAGATCTCCTTCAACAGACAAAACTATGGGATATGTACACAATGGAATTTTACTCAGCCATAAAAAAAGAACAAAATCATGTCATTTACAGGGAAATGTATGGAACTGGAAAACATTATGCTAAGTGAGATTAGTCAGTCACAAAAAGAAAGAAATTGGATGCTCTCCCTAATGTGCGGAAGCTAGGGAGAAAATGGGTCATAGGAGGAACTCTAGACGAAGAAGGAGAAAACATAAATGAGCAAATAAGCCGACCTAACTGAGGAGGGTGGGGGGAAAGAAAACCCCCTAATGTACATGTTGTACATTAACAAACATATCAACGTTAATCACTAAGCCATGGGAAGGAGGGCGGAGGGAGGGAGTGGGGTGGGAATTGGGGAAGGGCTAAATGAGTGATGTGTGCATGTACGCCTCTACCATCTTGTACTCCATTAAGATGCATGACTACAATGCACCGATAAAAAAATATTTTAAAAAATCTAATCGCCTCTTCTCATAAGGACAGCAGTCCTGTTGGATTAGGGTGCACCCTCATAACCACACCTAAGCTTAATCAGCTCATTAAATGTCCTATTTTCAAATACATCCACATTCTGAGACCCTGGGCTGGGGCTTCAACATATAAAATTGAGGTAACACAATTCACTCCCTAATAGTCTTGTAGACACTTGGCTTCTCGCACAGTGAGGGATGCCTACAATCCCAGCAACTTGGGAGGCTGAGGCAAAGTGGATCGCAAATTTGAGGCCAACCTGGACAATTTGCCACAGGGTCCTAGCAAGACCCTAATTCAAAATAGAAAATAAAAAGAAGTGGAGGTGTGGGTCAATGGTTGGATGCCCCTGGGTTCAATCGTAAGTACCGCAAAAATAAGAGAAAACTTAAAACAGGGCTCCTTAAAGGTATTTTTGGAAATGCTGGCCTCTCTGCTGCAGTAAGGTAACTGAGAAGGGGGTTGGAGCTTCATGGGAAGAGGAGTCCAGAGCCAGAAATATCAGTGAGAAGCCTCGTGGAGAAGGGAGACTGGCCGCAGAGGCCAGTTCGCTCAGCCAGCCGCACCCTCTGCCACGGCCCCTCTGGCTTTTGTGTTTATTTCCTTATGAAGAGTATCATTCTCTCTCATCTATGTATGTATGTGTTATTTCATGTTTGCATGAAGGTATAATTTTACCTGCAGTAAAACTCAGCCTTTTAAATGTGGAATTCTGAGTTTTCACAAAAGCATGTGGTCATTAACAACCACCTCAAACAAAATACAGAAGAATTTTATCACCTCCTACATTTCCTCTGTAACCCCCCCCCTGCTTTTTGGTACTGGGGATTGAACCCAGGGGAATTCTAACTCCGAACTATACCCCCAGCCTATTTATTTTTTATTTTGAAAGAAGGTCCCACTAAGATGCTAAGGCTGGCCTCCAACCTGCCGTCCTCCTGTCTCAGCCTCCCAAGTCCTGGGATTACAGGCTCCTCTGTTCCCTTGTATAGTCAACTGATTCCTACCTTTCCTGAAAACTGCTTCTCTGCTTTTTGACCCTGTAGTCAGTTGGCTTTTTGCAAGAAATGGCATCCTTTTTCTTTTTCTAAATTTTTCTTTTTTCTTTTCTGTGTGTATGTGTGTAGGGGTGCGCGGGGTGGGTGTGTTACTAGGGATTGAACCCAGGAACATTCTACCTCTGAGCTATACTCTCAGCCCTATTTTATTTTTATTTTGAAACAGGCACTCGCTAGGTTGAGAGGCTGTTCTAGAACCTGCAAGCCTCCTGTCTCAGCCTCCCAAATACAGGGATTACAGGTGTGTGCCGCTACACCTGGCTCCAGGTCTCTTCAGCACTTCTTGTATCAGAACAGCCTTGCCTTACTCCAGTCCCCCCACAATTCACCCCCACACAGAGATAGTCCTAATTTTTGCCTTTAAAATCCTTAGGGTTTCAAATTCTGTCAGCAATGTTTGTAAGATAAGAAAGGATGCCATTTTGCCAGGTGTCGTGGCACCTGTTCTTAGGAGGCTGAGACAGGAGGGCTGCAGATCCAAACCCAGGCTCAGCAAGTTAGAGAGACTCTGAGCAATTTAACAAGACCCTGCAATAAAATAGGATTGGAGGTAGGATGCCCTGGGTTCAATCCCCACCCAAAGGAAATGCAAAAAACTTGGAGTCCTGACTGGTACAGGTCTTGCCCTGCATAACAAGGCCAGTGTTCCCTCCCCCAATCCTTAGGATAAAATCCTAGCTGTTCAGCCAGGCTCCCCACACCTTCAGCCTTGCTGCTCCGTGCCCTCCCTTTGCCCTTCACATACCAGTTTCATCAAGCTCCTTCTGTCTCAGGCCCCTTTTGACTTTCAGACATCAAAACATATATATATATATATATATATATATATATATATATATATATATATATATATATATATACCAATTTATATATAACACACATATATGTACATATATGTATGTGTATATATATTGTATATGCATATATATGTGTATTATATATTTTATTTTGGTATTAGGGATGGAACCCAGGGACATTCTATCTGAGTTACACCCCCAGCCCTATTTTATTCTTTATTTTGAAACAGGGTCTCACTAAGTCGTGGAGAGCCTCCAGAGGTTGCTGAGGCTGGTGGCGAACCTGTGATCTTCCTGCCTCAGCCTCCTAAGTCCTGGGATTACAGGCCCAGGCTACCACATCCGGCTTTTTGTTTGTTTGTTTCTGAGACCAAGTGTCACTGTATTGCAGAGGCTCGTCTGGAACTGCTGAGCTCGGCAATCCTCCCATCTCAGTCTCCTGAGCGCCGAGAAGGCAGGCTCCACACCGCGCCCAGCGTGAGCTAGCGGTGTTTAAGCACCACCTCAGCAGAGGACCCAGCATCAGCCACTCGGCCACTCCCACGTGCAGCATCCCACTTGGTCTTTATTTGTGTATTTGTGGTGCTGGACATGGAGCCCAGGCGCTCGTGCATGCTAAACACGGGCTCTACCGCTGAGCTGTGCCTTCAGCCCCGGTTTAGTCTTGCGCCAGCACTTACTGTCTGCTGGCTTTCTTGTCCACACACCTGCTCGGTGGTGTTCTGTTCTCTCCATTCTGTTCTGTTCTGTTTCTACTCGTTCTGTCGTCTCTTAGTGTCTGATGACTTTCTTGTTCACCTTCCTTCTAGTGCCAAGGCAGGAAGAAAAGTCCTGCCCTCGAGGAGCTGGCTCTCCAGTGAGGGGAGGCAGGCCAAGTGCAGCTAAGTGAGCCAGGCGTGGTGCCACATGCCTACATCCTAGTACCTGGGAGTCTGAGACAGGAGGATTGCAAGTTCCAGGACAGCCTCAGCGACACAGGGAGACTCTCACCCACCTAGTGAGACTGTTTCCAAACAAAAACAAATAAATAAATAGGGCTGGGGCATAGCTCAGAGGCAGCATGCCCCTGGGTTTAATTCCCAGTACCCCCCCCACAGCAGATAAATAATTGGATAATATTTCTGGTTGTGATATATACCATGGAAGAAAATGAGGTGATGAAGCCCAGTGAAAGGCAGAGGCCCCTGGGGCTCCCACTCTACAGGAAACCAAACATGAATCAGTCTCTCCTATCGTCACAGAGCTGGTGCATGACACCAGGCATCGGGAGGGTTCCTCGGCCGCCCAGCAGGCAGCCGGCTGCAGCAGCAGACACCAGCCTGGCGTTCTTTACTTCAGTTTGGCTCCAGCCTCGCTACCTGGAAATAGCATCAGATCCACGGATTAAGGGCTACCCCAAAGCCCTCACACTCCCCTTTAGGTTACAGGCCCCGGGTGGGGTTTTTTGTTTGTTTGTTTGTTTGTTTGTTTGTTTGGTGTGTGTGTGTGGTGTGCTGGAGATTAAACCCCTGGAGGATTCTACCAGTGAGCTACACTTTCAGCCCTATTTTTTTTAAAAATTTTAAACAGGGTCCCACTAACTTGCAGAGGGTCTTGCTAAGTTGCTAAGAGGCTGGCTATGAACCTGCGATCCTCCTGTCTCAGCCTCTCAAGTCCTGGGATTACAAGCGTGTGCCACCATACCCGGCTCATATGCTGGGTTATCAGAAAGAAAATTACATAGGATACCGATGAACAGCCGATGAAGAGATACATAGGGCCAGGTGTGGAGGAGGGACAGAGCCCTCTCCGGGCCCCCTCCAGGTGAGCCGACCTGCGGGAACCTCCACGCGCTCGGCTCTCTGAATGCTGGCCATTGGCTTCTTATGGGGCACTCATTACATAGGCAGGCTTGACGAAATCACCGACCACTGGTGGTCAGCACCCTTCAGACCCAGGGTTGGGGGTGAGACTGAAAGTCCTAACCCTCTAATTCGCCCTCAGTTTCTTTCTAGTGACCAGCTCTCATCCTGAAGCTGCCTACCAGCGGCCAGGCAGTTGCAACTCCTTAGCATACGAAACAGTTATCACTTTGGAAGTTCCTAGGATTTTAGGAGTTGAATGCCAGGAGACTGACAAACATTAAATATGTACAGTCTTTCCCGATACCATAGGGCACAGGGGTAAAGTTTGACCCTAGGAAAGGTACTTATCCATAGGACTTTGCAGGCGACTGAAAAGACCTTCCTAAAATAGGAGATTTAACCCAGGGGCATTCTGCCTCTTAGCTATACCCTGAGACATTTTTTATTTTTTATTTTGAAACACAGTCTCATTCGGATGTTGAAGATATTGCTAAGTTGTTGAGGCTGGCCTCGATCCTACCAATCCTCAGGTCTCGGCCTCCCAGGTACTTGGATTACCGGTGTTCATCACCACACCCAGCTAGATGGAGGATTTACAGTGGAGTGAGGCCGGGCGCGGTGGCGCACGCTTGTAATCCCCGCGCTGGGGAGGCGGAGACAGGAGGATCGCAGGTTCGAAGCCAGCCGCGCGCGCTGGCTTAGGAGACCCTGTTTCCAAATAAAAATGTAAAAATAGGTCTGGGAGTGTAGCCCAGAGGTAGAAGGGCTTCCAGGAACCCCAGTACCACCACCAACAACAACAACAACAAAAAAAGAGTGGAGTGAGGCTGAGGCAGGAGGATCACAAGTTCAAGGCCAGCTCAGGCAACTTAAGGAGAGGCTTTTTCAAAATAAAAAGTGCTGGGGATGTGGCTCAGTGAAAGAGTGCTTAGGTAGCATGTGTGAGGACCTGGGTTCAACCCCCAGCACCACAAAAACAAAAACAAACAAACAAAAAAAGTGAAATGACAGGGCTGGGGTGGAGCAATGGTCCTGCTCCTCCCCAGCTTATGCAAGACCCAGACTAGACTCTCAGCACTGCAAAACAAAGAAACAAAAACATAAACAGAGCAACATAATCTGATCTTTTATAGAAAGAGAAAGAATAAACCAAGTGTGACACCATACACCTAGAACTCTAGTACCTGGGAGGCTGAGATAGGAGGATTGCAGCTTTGAGGCCAGCCTCAGCCACTTAGTGAGGCCCTCAGCAACTTAGATAGATTCAGTTTCAAAGTAAAAAATAAAATAGGTCTGGGGGAGCTGGGCATGGTGGCACATGCCTGTAATCCCAGCATATGAGAGACCGAGAGAGGAGGATTGCGGGTTTGCAGCCAGCCTTAGCAATTTGGTGAGACCCTGTTTCAAAATAAGAAATCAAATAGGGCTGTGAGTGTAACTCAAAGGTAGATAGAATGCCTCTGGATTTAATCCCCAGTAACACACACACACACACACACACACACACACACACACACACACACACACACACATCATATAGGGCACCAAGATATAAGTGAGAGGACCTGTTAGGAGATTATGGCGGTATTCCAGGAGGGAGAGGCTGGCGTCTGAAGGTGGGAGCGTAGGATGTGGGCCAATAGGAAGATGTGGAGTAACTGAAACCTTCACATATTGCTGGCAGGAGAGCAAAATGGGAAACCACTACTTTCTAATAAAATTAAACATCCCCCCAAACCTATGACCCCACGGTTCCATTCTTCGGTATTGTACTCAAGAGACGCAAAAGCGTATGTCCACACCATGGATTTAAGAGTGTCTGCGGCAGCACTGTTTATCCCAGCTGCATCTGGGGATGTGAGGGCTGTTGGCAAGTGCCAGCGCTCTTAGGGAGATTGGGAAACACAGTAACCTGCAGCCGTAACTGCCTGTCACCACACAGGAAGTTACGTTTGTATTGGTGGCCCCAATTCAAAGTCATCACCAAAAGAGAAATGTCAGTTAGAGTCCTGTTTAAGAAGTCAGGGGAGAGCCGGGCGTGGGGGCGCACGCTTGTAATCCCAGCATTTGGGAGGCAGAGACAGGAGGATCGCGGTTCACGGACAGCCTCAGCTACTTCATGAGGCTTTTTGCAACTCAGTGAGACCTTGTTTCAAAATAAAGAATAAAAAGCCGGGCGTGGTGGCGCACGCTTGTAATCCCCGCGCTGGGGAGGCGGAGACAGGAGGATCGCAGGTTCGAAGCCAGCCGCGCGCGCTGGCTTAGGAGACCCTGTTTCCAAAAATGAAAATGTAAAAATAGGTCTGGGAGTGTAGCCCGGAGGTAGAAGGGCTTCCAGGAACCCCAGTACCACCCAAAAAAAAAAAAAAAAGAATAAAAAATAGGGCTGGGGGTGTAGCTTGGAGGTAGAATGTCCCCGGGTTCCATCCCCAGTACTGGGGGGAAAAAAAAAAGAGGGCAGAGGAGAGGAGCCGGGAGTGGTGGGGTACACCTGCAAACCCAGTACTTGGGCGGCTGAGACAGAAGGATCACAGGTTTAAGACCAGCCCCAGAAACTTAGCAGGACTCTCAGTAACCCAGTGAGACCTTGTTTTAAAACAAAACAAAACAAAACAAAAAAAGATTAAAAAAATCAAAAGAGCTGGAGTGTATCTTGGAGATACACTACCTCTGCATTAAATCCCTAGTGCTTACCAACCCCAACACACACAGCTTAAGAATCAAAAGTAATGAGAGGAAGAGGAGAATTGAGTGATGTTGCGATTGGAAGGATTACTGTTTATACACATTTGTTGGCTGTCTCAAAAAAAAAAGAAAGAAAAGAAAGTATAAAAAGAGGGTGAGGGTCACAGCTCAGTGTAGAGCGCCCAGATTCAAGCCCTAAGATGCAAGTGTGGGGAGGGAGACGGAGGGAGAGACTGGAAACAACTGAGCATAATTCAGTCTGGATGACCCACAACTGATGGTGAAATGTGCGTACAGAGCCAGTTGTGGTGGCACTTGCCTATAATCCTAGTACTTGGGAGGCTGAGACAGGAGGATCGCAGGTTCGCAGCCAGCCTCAGCAAGTAGTGAGACTCTCATTAGCCTAGTGAGACCCTTTTTTTTTTTTTTTTTTTTTTGGTGGTACTGGAGGTGGAACCCAGAGGCTTTCTACTTTCGAGCTATACTCCCAGACCTATTTTACATATTTTTTTGGAAACAGGGTCTCACTAAGTTGCTGAGAGCCTCCCTAAGTAGCTGAGGCTGGCTTCGAACCTGTGCGATCCTCCTGTCTCAGCCTCCCAAGCGCAGGGATTACAAGCATGTGCCACGATGCCCGGCTGAGACCCTGTCTCTAAAATAAAAATAAAAAAATAAAAAATAGGAAGCCGGGCGCTGTGGCGCACACTTGTAATCTCAGCATTTGGGGAGGCGGAGACTGGAGGATTGCGGTTTGTGGACAGCCTGCTATTACTTAGTGAGACTCTCTGCAACTCAGTGAGACCCTGTTTCAAAAATTAAAGAATAAAAAATAGGGCTGGGGGTGTAGCTTGGAGGCAGAATGCCCTGGATTCCATCCCCAGTACCAAAAAAAAAAAAAATATATATATATATATATATATATATATACATATACATATATGGCTGGGGGTATAGCTCAGAGGTAGAATGCCCCAGGGCTAAATCCTCAGTACTGAAAAATATATATATACAATTATTGTCCTAGAAATGTACCTATGGCCCTAGAGGTTTGGACAGAAGCAGGCTTCTGCTGGCCCAGGAGCGTGTGTAGTGAGTGCGGCTCACGCCCCCACCCCTCAGCCTTCCACCTGCCCTGCCATCCCATGGCCTTTCTTCCATGGGGACAGTGTTGAAATGGAACCAATGATGAGATAATTTGTTCTGTGAGCTCAGACATCCAAAATAGCATTGGCCTCTTCACATCAATCACCTAGGGACGAAATATGTTTATTTGAATGAATCTGCTTTTGTTCAGCATTTCTAGATTGTTCCTGGACACCACCTGCAGAGTCAATTTAAAGTGCAAATAAAGGCCGGGCGTGGTGGCGCACGCTTGTAATCCCCGCGCTTGGGAGGCAGAGACAGGAGGATCGCGCAGGTTCGAAGGAAGCCGCGCGCGCTGGCTTAGGAGACCCTGTTTCCAAATAAAAATGTAAAAATAGGTCTGGGAGTGTAGCCCGGAGGTAGAAGGGCTTCCAGGAACCCCAGTACCACCAAAAAATAAAAATAAAAAAATAAATAAAATAATAATAATAAATAAATTTAAAAAAATAAAAAAAATAAAGTACAAATAGAAACAAGACATTTCATTTAAAGTAAAACCATGAAGTCAGACTCTTTTTAGTTGACAACTGAGGCACGCCTCTAATCCCAGTACTTGGGAGGCTGAGGTAGGAGTATTGCAGGTTTGAAGTTAGCCTCAGTAACTTAGCGAGGCTGTCATTAGCTTAGGAAGGTTCTGTTTCTAAAGAAGAAATAAAATAGGGCAGGGGTTCAGAGGTAGAACAACCCTGGGTTCAATCCTCAGTAACACACACACACACACACACACACACACACACTCACACACACACGTGAAAATTAGTATGCTTTAACTTTTTTTTAGGACTGTAAAATTAATTTTTCTTTTTTGCTTTAGCTGCCAGGAACCTCAGAGAAAAAAAATCCTATTTATTTATTTATTTATTTATTTATTTATTTACTTACTTACTTACTTATTTACTTAGTGGTACTGGAGATTGAATCCAGGGGCATTCTACCTTCAAACTACATCCCCAGTCCTATTTCATTTTTATTTTGAAACAGCGTCCCTTTAGGTTGATGAGAATCTCACTACTTGCTGAGGCTGTCCTCAAACCTTCAATCCACCTATCTCAGCCTCCCAAATACTGGGATTACAAGCGTGATCAAAAATCCCATTTAAGTCAGGCATGGTGGCGCACACTTGTAATTCCAGCATTCAGGAGGATAAGCCAGGAGGATGGCAGTTCTCTGACAGCCTCAGCTACTTAGTGAAGCCTTTTGCAACTCAGTGAGAGCCTATTTCAAAATAAAGAATAATAATTAAAAAAAAAAAACCAGGGCTAGGGGTATAGCTTAGAGGTAGAATGCCCCTGGGTTCCATCCCCAGTACCAAAAAAAAAAAAAAAAAAAAATTAAGATACTACTTAGCAGCGGGGCATGGTGGTACACACTTGTGATCCCAGCATTCAGGAGGCAGAGATTGGAGGATCACAGTTCAGGTACAGTCTCAGCTTCCTAGCAAGGTACTTCACAACTCAGTAAGACCCCGTTTCATAAATAAAAGGACTAAAACATAGGGCTGGGTGTGTAGCTCGGAGATAGAATGCCCCTGGTTTCCATCCCCAGGCCCGCACACACACAAAAAATAAATAAATAAAATAAAATATGTTACTTAGCTTGGCAAAGTGGTGCATGCTTGTAATCCCAGTATTTGGGATGCTGAGACAGGAAGATCACAGGTTTTCTGCCAGACTTAGCAACTTAGATTCTGCTTCAAAAATTCAAAAAATAAAACAAAAATAAAAAGTAATAAAATGCTGAGAGTGTAGCTCACAGATAGAATGCCCCTGGATTCAATCTCCAGTACCCTACACACATAGAGGAAAAAAAGTCTTTTGTTTTTTATGTAGATATGCAACTCTAATAACCAGTTTGAAGTATAGATAATGTTGCCTAAATATAACTACTTAATTTCATAATACTTATCAAAGAGTTTGTTTTTGTTTTTGCGGTACTAGGGACCAAACCCAGGGGCATTCTACATCTGAGTTACATCTCTAGCCCTATTTTTTATTCTTTATTTTGAAACAGGGTCTCATTGAGTTGCAAAGGGCCTAAGTAGCCGAGGCTGCCCCCGAACCACAATCCTCCTATCTCAGCCTCCCAAATGCTGGGATTACAAGTGTGGGCCACCACGCCCGGCCTATAAGAGGTGGTGTCACTGTCTTTTTCCTTTCTTTCTTTCTTTCTTTCTTTCTTTTTTTCTTTCTTTCTTTCTTTTTTTTTTTTTTTTTGGTACTGGGGATGGAACTCAGAGGCATTCTACCTCTAAGCTACACCATTAGCTCTACTTTTTATTCTTTATTTTGAAACAGTCTCACTGAGTTGCAAAGGGCCTAAGTAGCTGAGGCTGTTCATAACCGCCATCCTCGGCCTCCCGAATGCTGGGATAACAAGGGGGTGCCACCATGCCCTGTGTTTCACTATCCTTTAAGTTGGAAAGCACAAGCTGGTGCAGCACGCCTGTAATCCCAGTACTTGGGAAGCTAAGACTCCAGGATCGATTTTTTTCAGGAGAAAAAAATAAAAGGGAAACACCCCTAGGTTCAATTCTCAGCACCTCTTCCCCCCTAAAAAAAAGTTGGAAAACACAAAGAAGAAAGCGTGATTTTATTGTCCTTGAGGTATTATGTAACCACGTGATTTTTTTGGGTTATATTTCCTTTCAGTCTTGTTTTCATTTTCGTTTTTCAAATTCAGTTTCTATTCCTCCATTAGGGTGTTTCAACTTTCTCGATTCCAGTACCTCCTCATCATTTCCAGAATCTAACTTTTCCTGTTTCTCCTTCTCTTTTGTTGGCCTCACGCACTGTTGGTCTTTGGGGTGCGCTGCCCCCACCAGAGGGGCCTCCCTGGGCCCGGGGATTGGGGAAGAGCCCGATGGATGATCTACGATCCACACGGCTTGGCCCTCATTTTCCATCCTTCCAGGGTCCTTGAGGACCGAGAACTGCCACCCCGATGCTATCCCGAAACAGCCCGAAGGGATTCTGAAATTAGCTCCCTTCGAGAAGAGAGGAATTGTAGCTGAAGTGACTAGCTCTGAAGTCATTTTCGCGTTGCCGGTTTCAGTGCCCGCCAGAACCAGGTCCCTTCCAGCCCGGGTAGCCCGCAGTGCTTCGTTTCGAGTACTGGAGGGCGCCGCGGGGTTCTCCACCGCGTCCTGCTCACAGCTACAGCAGCGATCTCCCCGCTCAGCACGCAGGAGCGGGCGTGGCCGAGGCGGGTGGGCGTGTCGGGGCGTGGCTAAGATGATTGGCGTGTCGGGAGCGTATAGAAAGCGGACCCGTGCGCCGGGGGGCGTGTCTGAAGGCGTGTCGAAGGCGGATGGGCATGTCAGGGGCGTGGCCAAGGCGGGTCGGCGGGTCGGGGCGTGGCTAAGGAGATTGGCGCGTCGGGGGCGTGTCTGGAGGCGTGGCGAAGGCGGGTGGGCGTGGCGAAGGCGGTGGGCGTGGCGGGCGTGGCGGAGGAGGGCGCGGCGGGCGGGAGCGCGGCGCGGAAGCTGCGAGCTGGCCCCTCGGGGACTTTGCCTCTGTTCAGAGGCTCAGGGTGCCTGGCCTTCCGCGCGGCGTCCAGTGGTGAGTACGCTTCCCCTCCTGCACCCCGGGGCCTGCGCTCCCGCTCCGGCGTTCTCTCGGGGTCTGCGCCGAGGTCTGGGGTCGCCGGCCGTCCAACCCGCGGCCGGTCCCCGACGGTCGGCGCCTCGGGTCGGGGGCAGAGGAGGGCTGGGGTGACGCGGTCCGCAAGCGGCTGCCCCACCGCTGGGCCCGGTGAGAGCCCCGGGCGGGGACGAGGGGCCGCCCCTCACCCCGATTCACGCCTGCCCTTCTCCCCGGGGGCGGCCCGCACCGCCGACGGCGCCCCCCTCGGCCGCCGGCCCCTGGAGAGCCCGCGTGCGGCCCCCCGGCTGTTTTCTGTGGCGGGACAGTCCTCCCCCATCCCCGCGGCGGAAAGGGCTTTGTGGCGGCCTCCTCTCCACGTGGGCGTCGGGCTGGCGACCCGGCGGGCGGCGCCTCTCGCGGGCAGGTGCGCGGGGCGGGGGTGGGGAAGGGTCGGACACCCTCACCCGTGGACGCTTCCGCGAAAGCCACCCCAGGGATGAGAAAGCTCTAGGGAAAGCCGGACGTGGCGCTCTCAGTATTGGGGAGGCTGATACAAGGAGGATCGCAGGTTCGACGCCAGCGTGTGAGGGTAATTTAGCGACCCTGTTTCAAAATCAAAAATAAAAAGGGCTGGGCGTGGTGGCGCATGTCTGGAATCCCAGTACTTGGGAGGGTGAGATAGGAGGATCGTAGGTTCGAAGCCAGCCTCAGCAACTTGGCGAGGCCCTTCTCAACTTAGTGAGACCCAGTTTCCAAATAAAAAAGAGTACTGTAGTGTGGCTCCAAGGTAGAATGCCTCTGGGTTCTATCCCTAGCACCTCAAAAATAAAAAGGGGGCTGGGCTGTAACTCAGGTAGTACCCCTTCCACACACATACACAAAAGGAAAGCCCAGGGAAGGGATAGGTGCAGGTCACACACCTGTTTCCTGTTTTTGTTGCAGATCCTGAATCCCAAGGCATACTCAGACCTTAAACTCCGTATCTTGCCCTTCCCCTTCACCTGTCTGTTTCTTGGAGTTCTGAGCTCAAGGCTCTTAAGTGTGGCCAGGTGGTTTGAAATTATATGTAGGGCCGGTCGTGGTGGCCCACGCTTGTAATCCCCACACTTGGGAGGCTGAGACAGGAGGATCGAGCAGGTTCGAAGCCAGCCTCAGCTACATAGTGAGGCTCTCAGCAACTTAGCGAGACGCTGTTTCCAAATAAAATATAAAATAGGTCTGGGAGTATAGCCTGGAGGTAGAAAGCCTCTGGGTTCCATCCCCAGTACCACCAAAAAAAAAAAAAAGGAAAAAAAGAAATTATATGTAGGTACTTGCTGCTGGTAGAAAAGTTTGTTGAGAGGCAGAATGACCCCATGGAACCCTGGAGAGTCCTGAAAATCTCACCCTTGAAGAAGGATGGGTTGGTAATGGTTCATTCATTCAACAAATATAAGTATGCAGCTGGTACCTGGGTCAGGATGAAGATGGAGGAACAGGAGTTGTGTGTGTTCTGAGCCTTTTGGGATGACAATTGGTTTTCATCTGACAAGCTGGGCCTAAGAGGGGTGATGAACTGATTGGAGACCCAGCCAAGAGCTCCCTAATTTTCCCAGGCAGCTGCCTAATCCGGTTGCCAGGCTTGCCTGCCCTTCCTCCAAGTTTCTGCTTCTTCAGTTAGTGGCTCAGCTGACCTGCTAGAGAAGAGAACTGGGGGAGTTGCAGGAAGTATGTTGCCTTTCCACATTCCATCCTCACCCTACCTGGGCGTTCCTGGGGCTCTGTGATGCGGAGTCCTTCCTGGGCTGGGGGCTGGCTGTGCCCCTCTCCCCTGGGAGTTAGTGATGACTGGAAGAGAATGTGGTCTGGAAGATGGGGAGAGAGGGTTTGGTATGTGGAACAGGAGGCCTTGGCTTCAGAAGTTGAGTGGGAGCTGGGCATGGTGGCACACACTTGTAATCCTGGTACTTAGGAGGCTGAGACAGGAGGATCACAGGTTCACGCCTAGCCTCAGCTACTTAGGCCCTGCAACTTAGACCCTGTTTCAAAATGAAGAATAATTTTAAAAAAAAATAGGGCTGGGTGTGTGGCTCAGAGGTAGAATGCCCTTGGAATCAATCCCCAGTACCTAAAAAAAAAAAAAAAAAAAAAAAAAAAAAAGTTGAGTGAGCCCCCAGCTCTAGTAAAGGGGCTTCATTGGGAAGAGGACACATGCCAAGCCTTGCCTCAAGCCCAGAGTATGTGTCCTCACCTTGCCTGTCCCTCCTGCCCAGGGAGGGATTGGGAGCCGGGTCGGCACTTTAAGGCTAAGGATAAAGTGTAGGCGTCTCACAGGTTCCTAAGGAATAATAAGCTGGTGTCTCATGGGACCGGAGACATCAGACTGCCTGCTGTGATACATGGACTTGTGGGCTTTGGTGGTGGTTGGTGCAGAAAAGGAACTGCAGGGTGTTGAGTGCATTGCTGCTAGTTGGTCTGAGGAGGTTGGATAGGATGAGCAGAAGAAGCCAGGCCATGAGTGCTCTGAAGAACGAGTAGGAGCATGCCAGATAGAAAAGATGGGAGTCAGGGCAGTGGGGAGAATGCTGGGGAGGGAGAGGGGCAGGGATGGTCACCCAGGGATACTCACAGCCTTGGGTGACCAGGAGGCAAAGTGGAGAAGCTGAAAGTTCCACTTATTTACAAATGAGTGCAAAAGAGCTTTACCAGGAGCCTCAGCAGTGCCCAGATACCCTGAGCTCTGAGGGAAGGATCAGGGCTGAGAGAGGAGAGTGGACGTTTGATGATGGAGCCTTCCAGGCCAGGAGTCTTGACCTTACAGGGGCAGTGACTGAGAGTCCTGCATCCTTTTTCTAGTGTAAGATAGAGGGCTGGGGACTGAACAGGATGCTGTGACCATCATTTTAATTTTTTTGATTGTTTTTTGTGGTACTGGGGGTAGAACCCAAGGGGCCTTCTACCTACAGGCTATACCCCGTCCGTATTTTAATTTTTGTTTGGAAACAGGATCTGGCTAAGTTGCCAAGAGCCTTATTAAGTTGCTGAGGCTGGCCTTGAACCTGCGATCCTCCTGTCTCAGCTTCCCAAGTACCATGAGTATAGGTGTGTGCCACCACTCTGGGTGGACCATTAGTTTTTAAAGCCAAGCAACTGCCCTCATCAGGGACTTGAGTGAGTTTTAATGGCAAAACCCAGGATAGTGGCTCTGGGTTGCTTTCCACAAGGAGCCCAGTGTAGGCCTCTGGTTACTGGAAGTGTGCCCTCTGGCAGCACCCAAGGCCAGCTGGTGTGTCTGCCCCTGCATCCATGGTCAATACCCAATAAGCAGCTCTTTGGCTGCCAGACCTGGCTTGCCACAGCTAAGAAGACAGCTAGTTAAGGTTGAGGAGGAGAGGTGTGATCAGCCGTAACATACAGAGCTCACACATAGAACACGTGTGTGGTTTGGGTTGTGAGGCAGGGTCTCACAGTGTTACCCGGGCTGGCCTCGAACTCCTGGGCTCAAGTGATTCTCTTGCTTCAGCCTCTGAGTAGCTGGGCCTATAGGTTGGTGCTGCCAAACCCTGCTGTGTTTGCGTATTCATTAGCTCATTTGGACATTACAGTAATCAGGTTAGGTTAGCATCCCATTCTTCAAGTGGGGAAACCAAGGCAAGGAAGAGTTAATTTGCCCAAGGTTACAACTGAGGGATTCACAATCGAGGGCCACAGTTAGGACCATTGCACTCTGTGCATTTCCTGGCCTCTCTCTGCTCCACTTCCCAAATACAACCCATCTCGCTGCACACCTCCATGGGCAGAACGACCAGGGCCTCGTTTTCTTTTTTCTGTATGCGTGTGTGTTTACGGGGATTGAATCCAGAGGCGTTCTACCTCAGCTGTGCCCCCAGCCCATCTATTTATTTATTTTATTTTGTTTTGTTTTGAAACAGGGTCTCTCTCGGTTGCTGATAGTCTTGCTAGGTTGCTGGAGCTAGTCTTGAACCTGCGATCCTCCTGTCTCAGCCTCCCAAGTACTGAGGCACGCATCCCATGCTTGGCTCTTTTTGAGCTACATCCCCAGCTACCATGGCCTTTCTGTGAACTCTTTATCCCTCGCTTGTAACTCCCCCGGTTACAAGGCAGCTGGAGATGTGCATGGGTGAGGATGAAGCTTTATGGGCACTCCCTTGGTCGGGCTTTCCCCCAAGAATCATGCCGGCAAGCTCCCACCACCTTCTCACCCCTGATTCTTTTTTTCTCCTTTGTTTCCTCTTCTTTGCCTCTGTTGGTCCAAATCAGGGCATTTAAATTTTTTTATTTTTTTAATTGGTGTATAATGTAAATTATTAATGATAGTGAAATGCATGCACAAAGCACTTGGTGGGCTTTCCCCTGGCTCCCTCAAATGGGGACATTTTAAAAGATAGACCAATGTAATCATCTGAACCAACCAAAAAGCAACCATTTGCTGCCTTGAGTATTGATTTTGTGTGTGTGATGCTGGGAATTGGACCCAGGGGCATTCTACCTCCCAGCTACACCCCCAACTTTATTTTATTTTTTGTTTGAAAATAGTCTTGTTAGGTTGCTGTGTCTCACTGAATTGCTGAGGCTGGTCTCAAACCTGCTATCCTCCTGTCTCCAGCCTTCCACATACTGGGATTATAGGCATTGCCATCATGCCCAGTTTATTACAAAGTTTTATTTTTTTATTTTATCTTTTTTTTTATGTGGTACTGGAGGTGGAACCCAGGGGCTTTTCTACCTCTGGGCTACACTCCCAGACCTATTTTCTATTTTATTTGGAAACAGGGTCTCACTAAGTTGCTGAGAGCCTCACTAAGTAGCAGCGGCTGGCTTCCAACCTGTGAGATCCTCCTGTCTCAGCCTCCCAAGCACGGGGATTACAAGCGTGCGCCAACACGCCCTGCTTATTACCAAGTTTTAGATGAACATTTCTTAGATGATTAACATGCTTACATGCAGAAGTGAGCAAGTCACAGAGCTTAAAGATATAAAGGAGACAGATACCAAATTGAAGGTAGACTTGCTATACTTTGCATTGCTAAAAGCAGGATTCCCATGGATAATCCGCAGGCCTAGAATCACTGCCTTTAGCAGAGGCAGCCTGAGTCCCTGTTAGGATCTTGGCCAGCTGCGAGCCAGTTCATTATTATCTATGGATTGGTCAGGCAGGGCCTTGTCAGCATCAAGAAAGTTGCAGCTGTCTGGGAAGATCCATCAGTCCTATAGTTCCTGAAATCCAAAATGGCTCCGAGAAAAGGAGACAAAAGCAAACGGAGGCTGGGAGGCCAAGCTTTTAAGCCTGCTTTTAGTTACCCGTTGGAGATTTGCAGTCAGAGGCGAAGACTCTTGAGTGTGGTGGTGCGTGCCTGTAATCCCAGTACCCAAGAGGCTGAGACAGGAGGACCACAGGTTCGCCACCAGCCTCAGCAACTTAGACCTTCAGCAACTCGGAGAGACCATTTCAAAATAAGAAATGAAAAGGGGTGGGGATTTAGCTCTGAGGTAATACATTCTGGGTTCTATCACCAGTACCAAAAATAAGTGGAGTCTTAAGACAAGGCCAGCAATAATATTCTTATATTTCTGTTATCAGGTATTTCTGCATCCATATTTGTTTTAATTTGCATAAATATATAGAGATGCTCTGTGTCTCACAATAGGGTTCTGTCCCATTAAACCCATGGGGGCAGAAGTGGGTAGAGAAAAACAGGTTTATTCAAAAGCCATCCTTGAGGAATATAAAGGAAACCTTTCTGGGCTGACCCTGTTTCAAAAGCCTGGGCCACCTCCTGGGCTTCTTGGAGTCTGCCACCTCCTTATCACATCTGTACTTAATTGTCAGGAAAACTGTTACCTTTTGAGCAGAGGGCTTTTTTTTTTTTTTTTTTTTTAAGAATTTAGACCGGGTGTGTTGCCGGCGGCGCACGCTTTTAATCCCTGCACTTGGGAGGCTGAGACAGGAGGATCGCGCAGGTTCAAAGCCAGCCTCGCTGGCTTAAGAGACCCTGTTTCCAAATAAAATATAAAATAGGTCTGGGAGTGTAGCCTGGAGGTAAGGGTTCTATCCCCAGTACCACCAAAAAATAAAAATAGAGTTTAGAATACCATATTAAAGGAGAGGAAAGGTTGGGAGAGGGGGAGAAGGAAGTAATTTTAAGGAAACCATCTCCCCGAATACCACAAAAAAAAAAAAAGTCATCTTCCTAAGGAAATTGGAGGAAATAATTTGTTTATAAACCTACCTGCTGGACTGCAGCAGGCCTGTAAATCCCTGGGTTCAATCCCTACTATCAGTACTTGGGAAACTGATACTGAAGGATCGCTGGTCAAGGCCAGCGTGTGGACTGAGGAGGCCCTATTTCAAAATAAGTAGAAAGGGCTGGGGGTGTAGCTCAGTGGTAGAACACCCCTCTGTTCAATCTCTAATAACACTCTCTCTCTCTCTCTCTCTGCCTCTCTGAATTGCTCTGTTGTACCATTGTAAGTTTTAAAATATTATAAGTTGAAATGTACCTAACCTAGCAAACATTCTGCCTCAGCCTAGCACATGTTTAGAATACTCATATTAGGCTACTGTTGGGCAAGACCACCTAACACAAAGCCTGTTATTTCTGTTTGTTTGTTTGTTTGTGTGTTTGTTTGTTTATTGTGGTACTGGGAGTGGAACCCAGGGGCTTTCCTACCTCTAGGCTATACTCCCAGACCTGTTTTATACTGTATTTGGAAACAGGGTCTCACTAAGTTGTTGAGAGCCTCACTAAGTAGCAGAGGCTGGCTTTGAACCTGTGTGATCCTCCTATCTCAGCCTCCCAAGTGCGGGGATTACAAGTGTGCGCCACCACGCCCGGCTAAAGCCTTTTTATAATGAACTTTTGGCTCTCATTTAACTTATTGACTATTGTATAGAAATGAAAAATGGAATAGTTGTATAGGCATGCTTTCACACCAGCCATGAGAAAGTGGAAAGAGTTGGGACCATCTGTATTTTATTTCCTTACCCTGATTCTGGGATGTTCTGCAGGTGTGACACATGACACATTGACGGTGAAGCTTCTCACATATGTGTTGTGTCTGGACCCATGTTGGGCAGCTGCAGCCCTGGGGCCAGGACGTGTCCCAGGAGCTCCCCGTTGGGCCTCTTTCCCCCAAAGTCAACGTGAAAGGGAATACCTTTCTTTGGGATTATCTGTTGGGCACCCTTCCGTGTGCCATTTGGTCCCCACAAAGCAGAACACATTAATTTTTACAAATGAAGAAAATTAGGTCATGTTTCAGGTTCAAAGTCAAATAGGACCTGGTCACCTTCAGAGGTTCCAGTCTGGGCTGGGAAGGCAGGGACAAATTAACATGCAAATGAATTTCAGTGGCTTCTCTGAGGTTCCACTCTGCTGCAGGGGGAGGCGGAGGAGGTCAGAGCTGGAGGACTGAAGATGCATCAGGTTTGGGGCAGCAGGAGTACAGGGCAGGCGCAGGGACTCTGCGGGGGAGAGCAGGGATGGGATGGGATGGATGCGACTGTGACACAAAAGCCCCTGGGAAAAAGTCCCGGAGAGTGGCCTATTGCCAAGGCACTCTGGTCCTGTGATCATAGATGTCTCAAGAATTTGCCTCAGTTCAGCAGCAGGCCATCTGGGCCAATGAGTCACACCCCAGATGCAGCCTCACTCAGCTAGTGTGTTATTAACACAAGAGCTGCCATCTGCAGAGTCAGATTTGGCAGCAGAGGGGGCTGGCAGAGGCTCCTCCCGGGCAGACATCTCCTTGGAGACAAGGAGCAGAGGAGCAGGAGGCTGGTGGGCGGCAGGGGTGGGGGGGGCACTGAGCTTTGAGTGCTGGGGTTACTGCATATAGGACTGCCCCCTTCCAGATCCAGCTGCGTGCATGCGTGCGCATGTGTGTGTGTGTGTGTGTGTGTGTTGGGAGGCGGGTAGAATGACCAAAGCCTGCCCTGTTCTCCCCAGTGTGGGTTATTGTCCCCTTTCACAGAGGAGGAAAAGGTATTTCCTGCCAGAGCTTGGGAGGCAGGAGGACTGCTCCTGGGAGCGCAGGTCCTTCCACCCATGCTGGCTGGGCTCCAGGTCTGCCTGGGCTTAGCCGTGAGTAAGTGCCAAGAAGAGGGTAGAGAAGAGCCAGGCACTGTGGCGGTAATTCCAGTACTTGGGAGGCTGAGAAAGGAAGATGGCAGGTTTGAGGTCAGCCTCAGCAATTCAGCAAGATCCTCAACAACTTAAGAAGCCCCTGTTCTAAAATAAAAAGTAGATCTGGGGTGCAGCTTAGCGGTAGAGTGCCCTGGGCTTAGGGGAGAGGCAGTGGGATCTTGCTGATGTAAACGTTTTGCAGTAGACCCTGGAATGCCTGGCTCTCTGTGGCTAGTCCATCCCACCCCACCATTGTGCACAGAGCTTTCAGAACGCTAGGGCCTGGGCTGGCAAAAGGAAGCAGGTGAGACCCCGGAGGCCTTGAGCATCCAGGCTGACTTCTATGGGCCTGGGAGAGCCACAGAACAGGAGGAGGGGACAGCCCCGGTGACTGGTGAAGAGGCCCTCCCTCCTCATGCTGCCTGCCCTCAGCTGCTGGTTATTTTTTGTTGTTGTTATTTTGGTAATACTGGGGATTGAACCCAGGGCCTGACACATGCTATGCAAGTGCTCTGTTCTTGAGCTCTACCCCCCCCCTTTTTTTTTTGATAGTAGGGATTGAACCCAGGGATATCCTACCTCCAGTCTACCTCAGCCCTATTTTATTTTTTATTTTAAAACAGGGTCTCACTAAGATGTGGAGGTTGCTGAGGTTGGCCTTGAACCTGTGACTCTCCTGTCTCAGCTTCCCAGGTACTAGAATTACAGGTGTGTACCACCATCTATCTCCCTTTAGCCCTTTTTAAAATTTAATTTTTAGACAGGGTCTCACTAAGTTGCCTACAGCACCCTTGAACTTGTGACCCTCTTGCCTCTGCCTCCTGAGTGGCTGGGAAAATAGATGCACCGCCATGCCCTTCCCAGCTGCTGTTTTTAAGACTGTTGTATTGAGATATCTTTTCCATACCTGAGCATTGTAAAGTATACAGTAAAGTGGTTTTAGTGTATTCAGAGTTGTGCAACTATTGGTACAATCAGACTGTAGAACATTTTGGCACCCCAAAATAAAACTATTTACACCATCAGTCACAGAGCATACCTCTGTCTCCTAGCCAGGGGCATCCTTAATCTACCTTCTAGCTCTTAAGAGTGTACCCATTCTTGCCGGGCATGGTGGCGCACGCTTGTAATCCCCGCGCTTGGGAGGCAGAGACAGGAGGATCGCACAGGTTCGAAGCCAGCTGCGCACGCTGGCTTAGGAGACCCTATTTCCAAATAAAAATGTAAAAATAGGTCTGGGAGTGTAGCCCAGAGGTAGAAGGGCTTCCAGGAACCCCAGTACCACCAAAAAAAAAAAGAGTGTACCCATTCTGGACATTTCAAGTAAATGGAACCACATGCTGTGTGATCTTTTGTGACTGCTGTGTTCACTTAGCAGAAGGTCACCCAGGTTGTAGCAGGTGTCAGTGTTTCTTTTTTTTTTTTTTTTTTGTGGTATTGGGGATGGAACCCAGGGGCATTCTACCTCCTCAGCCCTATTTTTTAATTCTTTATTTTTTGAAACACGGTCTCACTGAGTTGCAGAGGGCTTCACTAAGTAGTAGCTGAGGCTGTCTGTGAACCGCGATCCTCCGGTCTCAGCCTCCCAAATGCTGGGATTACAAGTGTGCGCCACCACCACGCCCAGCTCATTCTTTTTTTTCTTCTTCTTCTTCTTGGTTTTTTTTTTTTTTGTGTGTGTGTGTGTGTGTGTGTGTGTGTGTGTGTGTGTGTGTGTTACTGGGGGTGGAACCCAGAGGCTTTCTACCTCTGGGCTATACTCCCAGACCTATTTTATTTTATTTGGAAACAGGATCTCACTAAGTTACTAAGAGCCTCAGTAAGTAGCTGAGGCTGGCTTCAAACCTGTACGATCCTCCTGTCTCAGCCTCCCAACCAAGTGCGGGGATTACAAGCGTGCGCTGCCACACCCGGCTTTTTTTTTTTTTTTTTAATGGCCAAGCCATAAATTAGTAAGCCATGAATGGAGATCAGTATAGAGGTTCTTCAAAAGATTAGGTATGAGGCCACCATATGACTCAGCTCCACCACTCCTCAGGACAAAGAATTAAGGAAGAATTAAGGTTAGAATGTTATAGTGATATATGCATACCCATGCTTACAGAAGCACAGTTCATAATAGTTAAATAATGAAATCAACCCAGATGTCCATCAGCAGATGAATGGCAAAAAGTCCTATATGCAGAATTGTGGTGGCGCACACTTGTAATCCCAGCATTTGGGAGGCTGAAACAGGAAGCTACTTAGTGAGGCCCTCTGCAACTTAGTGAGACCCTGTTTCAAAATAAAGAATAAAAAGTAGGGCTGAGAGTGTACCTCGGAGGTAGAATGCCCCTGGGTTTCATCCCCAGTACTGCAAAATAAATAAGTAAATAAATAATGCAGTATATACATACAGGGGAGTTTTACTCATATAAAGAAGAACAAAATTATTTCACTTGCAGGACAATGGGTGGAGCTAGAGAATATTATCCTAGGTGAAACTAGCCAGTCTTAGAAAGTCAAGGGTCAGCTGGGTGTGGTGGTGCACACCTGTAATCCCAGTACTTGGGAGGCTGAGACAGCTGGGTCACAGCTTTGAGGACAGCCTCAGCCGTTTAGTGAGGTTCTCATCAACTTAGTCTGTTTGAAAAATAAAGTAGGTCTGGGAGTATAGCTCGGAGGTTGAATACCCCTGGGTTCAATCACTAGTACCATACACACACACGCACGCGCGCACACACACACACACACACAAGAAAGCAAGGGTCATATGGTTTCTCTCATATCTGGAAGCTAGAGAGAAAATAAGAAAGGAGGAACTTCGTGAAAATTAGTAGAATAGTAGAAGGGGCCTGGAGGAGGAAGGAAAAAGGGGGCTTGAGGAAGGAAACCGACTAAATAATATTATGTTCAGATATGAAGGTGTCACGGATAACCTTACTGGTGTGCATGGGGCCGCAGGAGAGGGGTAGTGGAATGTGGTCTGAAGGAACCACACCAAGAGATGTCCTGTGCATGTAAGAATGTATCACTTTGATTTTCACTCTGATGTTGTACCAATAAAATTCTAAAAAAGAAGTAACAGTAAAAAAAAAAAAAAAGAAGAAAGAAAGAAAGAAAGAAAGACTGGTGGCGCATGCTTGTAATCCTAACATTCGGGAGGCTGAGACCAGAGGATTGCAGTTCGCGGACAGCCTCAGCTACATAGTGAGGCTCTCTGCAACTTAGTGAGACCCGGTTTCAAAATAAATAATAAAAAATAGGGCAGGGGGTGTAGCTTGGAGGTCAAATGCCCCTGGGTTCCATCCCCAAACCCGCAAAAAAAAAAAAAAAAAAAAAAAGAGAAAAGAAAACAAAGGGCAAGTGAACAGAGCAGTCAGAGAGAATAGAATATTTGCATTTCTCAGGACCTCCCCAGTGTCTGTGGAGAAGAGCAAGGGGGCTGGGAGCTCACAGTAGCCTTAGTTCAGAGGAGTTGAGGGTTCTGAGGGTGGAAAGGAAGGGGCAGGCAGGGAGTGTGGCCTGCCTCCTGTGTGTTCTTGTGGTGAGAGTGTCAGTAAAAGCCCATTGGTAAGTCAAAACCCAGCAGAAGGAGTCACGGATTAGGGGAGCCTATGTGGTCTTAGGGACCGGGAAAAGGATGAAGTCCATCTCTGTGAGCAACCCCAAGGGCTTGGGGGCCGACCTATTGGCCCTGTTTTGACCCTGTTCACCCAGGTAGCCGGACTGTGCCCCCCTTTAGGGCAGACATTGTCTTGTAACCCTGTACTATTGGTTTTACGTTCATAGAAGTAGGTACTAGAACTGGCAGGCACCTAGCAATCCAGTCTAGAAACTGGTTGTGTGATCTCTGTGGCTCTTTAATTAGCTAGATGGATCTGACACAAATTCATTTTATCATTTCCTTTTTGTAAGAGAGTCATGGTTTCACTTTTTTTGATTACCCTTCACCAGCTTTGGCGCTCATCTGCTGGAGAGTGCGCCTTGGGGGCTCACATGGTCTTTCTTACCTGCCAGAGAATGCCAAGCAGCAATGGGACTTTGAAGTTTGTTGACTCAGTTTCTCTGTGCGCCACCCCCAGTTTTATGTTTCATCTTGGTGTTTGATTTGCAGCCAGCACATGGCAGATAAATTACATGGCAGATGTGTGCATGTGTATCACCCCCTTTGGTGCAAATGAGGATTTGGATTTATGGTCTGACATTTTTTTATCTTTATAGACAAATGACAGAAACCCATTTTCTGTTGAGAGAAACGACAGAGAATCTGATTGCTGGACCGTTTCTTTGTGTCCTTAGTCTTTTTTTTTTTTTTTTTTTTTTGTACTGGGAATTGGACCTAGAGGTACCTGAACTCTGTACCACAAGTCCTATTTTACTTTTTTATTTTGGAACGAGGTCTTGCTAAATTGCTCTCACTGGCCTCAAACTTGCAGTCTTACTAGTTAGCCTTCCAAGTACTGGGATTACAGGTGTGTGCCACTGTGCCTCGCTTGTCCCTATTCTCCTTTGAGCTCAATTAAAAACTTTGTGCCCAGAGGAAGAACAGCTCTTTAGCATCTGGGCCTATGAGTTTCTGTTTTCCTTGTTTATTTTTAACTTAAGCTGAAGTTGTTGAACTGGTGCTTCAAACTCTCCATGTATGTGTGTTTATTTATGAAAACTATTAAAGGGGCCCTTTAACAGTCTCCCCCTGCCACTCGGTGAGTCCGGGACTGGAGCCAGCAAGGACGGGCCAGGAGCCTGCCACTCGGTGAGGCCGGAACTAGAGCCAGCGAGGATGGGCCTGAAGCCTGCTGTGGGGTGAGACCAGGTCTGGAGCCAGCAAGGCTGGGCCCGGAGCCTGTCTGGGACCGGGGCCTCTTCCGCAGCAAAGGGCCAGTGGGTCCTGCAACCATGCAGCCAAGAAACACTAGAAGCTGCTGCTGCCTCACCTCATTTCTGAGCAGATTCCCAGATCCAAGTGACCTCTATTTAAAAAAATTGTGAGTGGATCATGTTGTCAAAGTTACTCACCTTCTGGCTTTTAGGATTTCAGTAAGTGGGAATAAGTGTGGAAATTAAAAGAAGGACTTCCAAGGAAGAAATAAACTAATTAATTGGATGTGGAGAAATAGAAGCTCTAATACATTGTTGGTGGGATTGCAGGTTGGTGCAACCACTTTGGAAAACAGTATGGAAGATCCTCAGAAGAAGGAAAACGAACTTCCCATATGATCCAGCAATACCACCTCTGGGTATCTACCAGAAAGAATAAAAACCAAAATACCAAACTAATGCATGAGCAACCATGTTCATAGCTGCACAGTTCACCATTGCCAAACTGTGAAACCAGCCAAGATGTCCTTCAACGGATGAGTGGATTTCAAAACTATGGGGATGTGTACACGTGGAATTTTACCCAGCCATAAGGGAGAACAAAATGATGGCATTTACAGTGAAATGTCACAAAAAAGAAATCAAATGCTTACCCTAATGTGCGAAAACTAGGGAGAAATGGGTAACAAGGAACTCTAGATGAAGAAGGGACCCTATAGAGGAGCAATGAAGGCGA
The DNA here is from genome assembly GCF_963383645.1 of Muscardinus avellanarius. NCBI lineage: Eukaryota > Metazoa > Chordata > Mammalia > Rodentia > Gliridae > Muscardinus > Muscardinus avellanarius. Next base: position 92,215,626 of record NC_137797.1, read on the forward strand.
CCTCTCTGAGGGGATGGGGGGGGGGACTCTGTAAAGCACACGATGTACTTAAACATATCAAAGTCACTCAGGAAGCCCAGCATGGGTAGGAGGGAGGGGGAGGGCAGGGGCTAGGGATTAGTAAGGGCTGATTGGGTGATGTGTGCATGTGTATCTCCACAAGCTTTTGATACCATTAAGATGTATGACTACAATGCACCAATAAAAATTTATTTAAAAAATAAAATGTAAAAGACCCTGGGCTTCCTCTGTTTACTTGTTAATGACCCTTGGTGCCTGAACTCCGTAGGGTCTCTTCCCTGTCTGAATGCCTGCCCTGTCTCCAAGCCCTGGCTTTCTAATACCAAAGTTATTTTCAAATAAATTGTGAAGCCATTTTCCAATACAGCCACATTAATATCAAAGCTATTTTTAAATACATTTTGAAGCCCTTTCCCAATACTGGTATACCCCTTAGCCCTTTTTATTTTTATTCCTTTTGAAATAGGGTCTTGCTGAATTACTGAGGCTAGTCTTAATTTACAGTCTCCCTGTCTAAGCCTCTAAAGTATTGAGATTACAGATTTTTCTTAAGGGGTGGGGGTGGGAGGGACAATGAACCAAAGGTTCACTTGTGTAAGAGCAAGCTTCGCAGATTTCATTAATGAATAACCGAGTTTCCTCTCTGCCCTGTCTTAATCGAGTGTCTTGCCACCTCTGACCACACTTTGACCTTGCTTTCCAAAGATAATACCCTAAATTTATAGAACAGTTTTTGTCAGGATTTTTTTTTCTTCTGTTTTGGAGAACCCAGGGCCTCACAAATGTTTGGCAAGGACTCTACCACTGGGCTTATACCCTCAGCCCTTTCAGGATATTTTAAATCTAAAATTGTCACTGAGTGCCCCTGGAAAAGCTCAAAGATTTGGTCATTTCTTTTTAAGACTCAGTTTGTCTTTTTTCTTTCTATCCTCATGTTCGTTCTATCTCATGTTCATCTGTTGATAGACACTTGCATTCCTTTCTCCTCGTTTCTCCTGGTTAGTGTGAACATACTGGGAACTTAAATCTACTCAAGACTCTGTGTTTGTCTGTTTTTCTGGAAGTAGAGGTTGAACCCAGAGGCATTCTACCTCCATGCTACACCTCCAACCCTATTATTATTTTGAAACAAAGTCTCACTAGTTGTGGAGGGCCTCACTGAGTAGCTGAAGCTGTCTGTGAACCTGTGATCCTCCTGTCTCAGCCTTGAATCTGTCAAGTTCAAATTTTTAAAATTTTTTTTAGCCGGGCGTGGTGGCGCACGCCTGTAATCCCCGCGCTTGGGAGGCAGAGACAGGAGGATCGCGCAGGTTCGAAGCCAGCCGCGCGCGCTGGCTTAGGAGACCCTGTTTCCAAATAAAAAATGTAAAAATAGGTTTGGGAGTGTAGCCCGGAGGTAGAAGGGCTTCCAGGAACCCCAGTACCACCAAAAAAAAAAAAAAAAAAAAAAATTTTTTTTTTTTACTTTATTTATTTATTTATTTATTTATTTTTGGTGGTACTGGGGGTAGAACCCAGAGGCCTTTTACCTCTGGGCTATACTCCAAGACCTATTTTATATTTTTATTTGGAAACAGGGTCTCACTAAGTTGCTGAGAGCCTCACTAAGTAGCTGAGACTGGCTTCGAACCCATTCGATCCTCCCGTCTCAGCCTCCCAAGTGCGGGGATTACAAGTGTGCGCCACCACGCCCGGCTTTTACTTTATTTTGATCTCAGGGCCTCGAGTATGTTTATCACCACTCTACCACTGAGCTACAACCCCAGGGCCTCCATGGGGTATTCCATCACACCCCTCAAGGTTTTCCTTTTATTGTTTTGGAGCTGTTTTATAACTGTAAGTTGTAGAAGACTGACACTAATAATCCCTATGAACTATACCCCCCACACACACACAGTCCTGTGGAACATTGGGACTTATTTCTTCTGTTTTATTGTGTTTTGGTTCCTGTTATCTAGCCTCCCTCTATCCCTTCCCCACCCTGTCTAGCATGTAGTAATCACTATTTTACATTCAGGGCTTCCCTCCCTCCCTCCCTCCCTCCCTTCCTTTTTTTTTTTTTTTTTTTTTTTGTACTGGGGATGCAACCCAGGGCATTGTACCTCCAAGGTACACTCCCAGCCCTATTTATTAGTCTTTCTTTTAAAACAGTCTCACTGAGTTGTGAAGGGTCTCGCTAAGTAGCTGGGGCTGTCCACATAGTGCCGGGATTACAAGTGCGTGCACCACCACACCCAGCTATTTCTTTTTAACATCTGCATATGACAGAGAACGTGCAGTATTTGTCTTTCTTTCTTTGTATGATTTCACTTAATATACTGTCCTCTAGTTACTCCATTTTGCTGCAAGTAAAATAGGATCTCTTTATGGCTAATAGTATGTACTCTGTATATAGTACCACATTTTTGTTATCCACTGACAGGTCAATTACAGATCTTGGCTATGGTGAATAGTGCAGCAAGAAACATGGGTAAGCAGATAGCTCTTTGATATGTTGATTTCATTCCCTTGCTCATGTACCCAGAAGTGGGATAGCTAGATAATATGGTAGTGCTGTGTTTAGTATTTCGAGTGGCATCCTTATTGTTTTCCATAGTGTCTGTACTGATCCCACCAATGGTGTGTAAGAGTTATATGAAATTTTTTTTAACTCATCTCCAGTTGACTTTTGTCAGGGTGGTTGTTGAGTATACATGTCATATGAAATATATACTCTGTATGATTGTTAAATACACTCTTCACCAGGCGTGGTAGCTCACGCTTGTAATCCCCACACTTGGGAGGCAGAGACAGGAGGATTGTGCTGGCTTAAGAAACACTGTTTCCAAATAAAAATATAAAAAATAGGTCTGGGAGTGTAGCTTGGAGGTAGAAGGGCTTCCAGGAACCCCAGTATCACCAAAAAAAGTTTTTTTTTTATGATACTGGGGTTTGAACCCAGAGATATTCTACCTTTGAGCTATACCTGTAGCCCTATTTTATTTTTATTTTGACAGGATCTCCTTAAGTTGCTAAGGCTGATCTTGAACCTCTGATTCTCCTGTCTCAGACTGCCAAGTACTGGAATTACAGGCTTGCACCACCACACCCAGTCTTTTTAATCATTTTACAGGTCCTTTCTTTATATATGAACAATTTCTCTTACTTGCCCATTGAAGCCATATGGATTGGTAGAGAAAACTGACCCGCCCCCTCCTGGCTGTCACCAATTCTGTGGTCCCTTCAAAATTACCCCCTCAAACTATATTTTTTTTCTCCATTAAATTAGGATCAACATTGTTTGCTCAGCAACAATGAAATGAAATGACTTAGTGAAATGAATTGATTTAGTGCAATGAAAGAAATCATAAAGCTCACTGAAAAAATTAGTTGGTATCTTTGTTATTGGAAGGAATGGTTGCAGTAATGGTCACTGTGATAAGGCAGATCCCTGAAAACTCCTGGGTATACTTGCAGCTGAGTATATTCTTGTAGGAAACTGACTAATAGAAATATTTACTTCAAAATTAAGTTGGGTGTGCTGCTGCGTGCTTCAATCCTTGTTGTTGGGAGGCTGAGATAGGAGGATCGAAGGTTCAAGCACAGCCTCAGCAAGTAGTGAGGCAATATCGTTAACCTAGTAAAACCCTGTTTCAAAATAAAATAGGGCTGGGGGTGTATCTCAGAGGTAGAATGCCTCTAGGTTTCCTACCCAGTACAACAACAACAATAATAATAATATAATATAAAAAGAAAGTGATTTGTAAGCCTGGTCTGCGGGGTCTTCCTGAGTGAGGAGTAGGAGAGTTGTAGTTTTGGCTGGAGGGTAGCCTGGCGAGTGCCGAGGAGCGACTTGGCAAGTGTCTGGAGGGAGGAAAACTCCATTTTGCTGACTGGGTTGCTGCCCACAGTCTGTGCCAAAGGGAAAGAAAGAAGCGTGGGCTGCCCGCCGGCTGGTGGTGACATGACCTCATTCAGGCCAGCCGCCCCCTTCCCATAGGGGCTTCCACAGGAGGCGTCCCTGTGGGGAGCAGCTGCTCACCCTGTGTGTTTGTGTATCCTCTTCCAGACTGTGCACCAGGAAGCGCATGAGCCAGAAGTGAGTTGGAGCCACCCAGCGCCACCATGGATTCTGAGGTCAGACTCTCGCTCTTCTGGAAGAGTGCCTTGGGAAGGGGGAGGAAGGTGGCCGAGGGTCTGGGCTTGCTCTTCATGTAAGCGCCTATCCATGTCGATCCAGCCAACCCCTCATCTGACAGCTTTGCAAAGAGGAACTGCAAATCTACAACAGAATTACAGCTTCTGAATCCCTGAGCCGGCAGCACTAATGGTGCCTGAAAGGTCTTGTGTTGGTGTCCCATCACTGTGACAAAATGCCTGAGAAAAACAGCTAGAGGAGGGAGGATCTTGGCGCACGGTGTTGCAGGCTCTGGTCCCTGGGCAGCTGGCTCCATTGCAGTTGGCTGTGGTGAGGCAGAGCTGCCCAGGAAGCTGAGAGAGGCGGAGGGCCAGGGACAAATACATGTCCTAGGCACACCTCCCAGTGACCTGCTTCTCCCAAGCAGGCCCCACCTCCCTCCTCAAGTTTCCATACCTCCCAGTATCCGTTCCCACCCATTCATCCACACACGGTGGAGTCCTCATCATCCAGTCACTTCCCAAAGGCCCCACCTCTGCTCTGCTGCACTAGGGACCAAGCCCTCAACACACATGTTTTGGGGATGTTCCAGATCCGAGGCCTAACAGGTCTCCACATGTACTTGTTGAATGTCCTTTCAGGAGGATGGGAACGATGTGACTTTCCGCTGGATAGCTGGGGGGCTTAAGACATAGTAGGCTCTCGACAGGTGCTAGTCTCATAGAAGAGGTCTTGGGAGCTCCTACTTGTCCCATTATCAATGTGGACAACAGTATTCTCTCTGGTGCTGTGGGAACCTGCCAATTGTCCCTTCCAGCCACAATTGTTTCTTGTGTGTGTGTGTGTGTGTGTGTGTGTGTGTGTGTGTGTGTGTGTGTGTGTGTGTGTGTCTGTCTGTCTGTCTGTCTGTCTGTCCATCTAGTGATTGAACCCACAGACATTTTACCTCTAAGCTATACCCCCAGCCCTATTTTATTTTTTATTTGGAAATAGGGCCTCACTAAGTTGCTGACTCTGGCTTCAAACCTGTGATCCTCCTGTCTCAGCCTCCCAAGTATTGGGATAACAGGCATGCGCCACCATGCCCAGCTCTGATTTCATTTTTGTTCTTATTTGGTGCCATTTCTGCCAGGTTTGGGTACCAGGATCATTCCAGTTTAATCAGGCACATTGGAGTAGATTCCATCTTTCTGTGTTGGAACTGATTTTATTTCATGCAAATTATTTTTCTCTCCTTGATATTTCAGTTTTGTAATATCCATCAGGGTTTCCTAAGTCTTTTTTTCTCTCAACATGTTTTTTCCCTAGGATCTAAAAAGATATATAACTCAAATCTTCCTTATTTGGAGACATACATTTCAACTTTTACCACTAGAAGATTAAAAGAAAGGGCATGGCTCCATGCGTGGTATGTCAGGAGCTCTGCTTGTTTGTGGAATGGTTATCTATCTTCTGAGTCCACTTCCTGTTTCATGGTACATGCCCATCTACACAGGTGCCCGCCTCCTCTGCTCGCCAGCTGATCATTAGTAAACATTTCTGGACCCTCTTTTTCTAACATGAGATTCTTCTTCCCTTTCCTTGCTGGTCAACACTCTCACATTCATTCATGCATTCCCATTCATACTCATTCTCCCCCTCCCTCTCTCCCCCTCACTTTCTCTCCTCCTCCTCCTCCTCTTCTTTCTTCCTCCTCCTCCTCCTCCTCCTCCTCCTCCTCCTCCTCCTCCTCCTCCTCCTCCTCCTCCTCCTTCTTCTTCTTCTTCTTCTTCTTCTTCTTCCTCTCTCTCTCTCTCTCTCTCTCTCTCTCTCTCCCCTTTTTTGGTACTGGGGATTGAACCCAGGAATTCTACTTCCAAGCTATACCCCAGCACTGTTTTATTTTTTATGTTAAAACAGAATCTTGCTAAGCCGGGCGAGGTGGCACACGCTTGTAATCCCAGCATTTGGGAGGGTGAAACCGGAGGATCACAGTTCACAGACAGCCTCAGCTACTTAGTGAGGCCCTTTGCAACTCAGTGAGACCCTGTTTCAAAAATAAAAAGGACTGCCGGGCATGGTGGCACATACTTGTAATTCCAGTGCCTGGGAGGCTGAGATAGGAGGATCATACAGGTTCAAAGCCAGCCTCAGCTACTTAGTGAGGCTCTCAGCAACTTAGTGAGACCCTGTTTCCAAATAAAATATAAAATAGATATGGGAGTATATGGAGGTAGAAAAGCCCTTGGGTTCCACCCCCAGTACCACACACACACAAACACACACACACACAAACAAATAAATAAATAGGACTAAAAAATAGGGCTGGGGGTGTAGCTCGGAGGTACAGTGCCCCTGAGTTCCATCCCCAGTACTGCTAAATAAATAAATAAATAAATAAATAAATAAATAAATAAATAGGGCTAGGTTAGAGCTCAGAGGCAGAATGCCTCTGGGTTCAAACCCCAGTACTACAAAAATAAAAAATAAAAAAATAAAGTACAGTTTGTGCCATCTTGTTTCAGCAGCCCCAGGAAACTAACATAGAGGTCTTCACCTGAACACTTCCTTTTGATCCAGGGTTGGTAAACAGGAAGCTGAAGCCTGGATGCGGAGGCACAGTGATCTAGGGAACCACAGTCCTCCCCCTCCACCTCCCAAATGCTGGGATTACAAGCGTGCGCCACCACACCCAGCCTTTATTACTTATTTTGGAACAGGGTCTCACTAAGTTACAGAGGGCCTCACTAAGTAGCTGAGGCTGGCATCAAACCTGTGACCCTTCTATCTCAGCCTCCCTAGTGCTGAGATTACAAGCATGCGCCATCACACCGGCTCAAATTTGGTACTTTAAATAATGGGTTTATTCCATTACAGTTCCAGAGCCAGAAGTGTGAAATTTGGGCGTCATCTGTATATGTTCCCTGCACCTCTCCTCACTTCTGGTAGCTGCCAGCAACCCTTAGTGATTTTTAGCTTGGAGATATGTCACTATTTGGGGACTCTGTTTTCGGGTGGGACTGTCCCTGTGTATCCCCTACATAAATCTCTCTCTTCTTTTATAAAGACACCAGTCATTTGATTGAGGGTTCAGTCTAATGATGTTAAATTTCTTGACTTTATTAGATCTGCAAAGACCTTGTTTTCCAAATTAGATCCCACTTAGAAGTACTTGGGGTTCAGACTTGGAACACTTATTTTGGACAGACATACTCAAGCACAACATTGCCCTGGTCCCCTTTTCTCTTCTAACCAGGACATCTTCTTGAGGTAGAAATGAAGCATGTATTTTGAATATCTGAGCTATCTTGTGAGGATTGAATACAGTAGAACCTTTACATAAAGTTTTTCCTTTTTTTGGAAGTAATTTTAAAGAAGAGCTGAAGAACAATACATAAGTACCATATTATAAGCCTTTTATTCTGTGTATGTGTGTTGTGTGTTGCTGGGCATTGAACTCAAGGCCACTGATGCTAGTACTTGCCTTTATTTCAGAGAAGCCAACCCCAGACGCAGTCACACACCAGAGTTGCCCCTCCCGGTTTCCTCAGCAAAGATCCTAGGCTGAGCTATGGCTGCAGGGGCTGCTGGCGCAGACAGAGTGGAAGGGCCTGGCGCTCCAGCCCTTTCTGGTCAAGGCAGAACGGTCCTGATGGCTCTCTGTAGGGTTTTGATTAAGCCACTGGAAGGAGACCACGTTAGGCCAAAGGCAGGGATTGAGCTGTGTCATCCCTCCCCAGTGTTTATTGAGAATCTTGTTTGCCCAGTACCATCCTGGGTCCCCAAAGAAGACCATGGGAAAGAAAGAGCTAACTTCCTAGAAGCACAGCCATAAGGGCTGGCTTGAGTTGGTAAAGGAGCTCTGGGGCGTGGAGAAAAGCATGTAAATACACAGATGGCATCTAACTGAAGTTAATCGCCTGGTTTCCTTGAACCAGCCCGTGGGCCCTCTCACCTAGTAGGAAGTTCATCCCAGCACATGTTTTCAGGCAAAACAAATGGAAGATGCGTCTTCTGCGGAATTGGAGCACTCTCGTTGGCACCTACCGGTAGCATTGCTTAACACAGCTGCTGCAGACCAAGCCTCTGCCCACTCAGCCCCTCTTCAGAGCTATTGTATCCACGGGGTTGTCCAGCTCTCTGGGCCCCTTGAGGTCTTCAGGATTGACTGCACACAGGAACCCTCTGCTGCTCAGATGTGGGAAGGTCTTTGGCCCCGCCCAGGATTCCACAAGCCTTCCTAACTCCCCTTTCATCTTAGGTCAGCAATGGCTCAGGCCTCAAGGATGAGCACATCACAAACCTGCTGGTGTTTGGCTTCCTCCAAAGCTGCTCCAACCATAATTTCTACCCAGAACTGGAGACACTGAGCCAGGAACTCCCCGTGAAAGCTCTCCTGCAGGCGGAACTTGAGGACGAACTGCAGACAGATGGCAACCGGGCCAGCTACCTCTCTATGGAAAGAATAGTAGCAGGTAGGCATCTGGCCCTGGCTCCCTGCCCCACATCTGGGGTTAGTGCCCCAGGAACATCCTGGGAGCTCAAGGCTGGAAAGGAGGCTTGCGCTCAGTGTCCAGCCCTGTGGTTTCAGGCCACCGTACATTCTCACGTCATATGGTTTCTCCGAACTTGAGGCCTCCAGTGGTGCCAAATTCATTATCTACCTATTAGGGATGACGTAGAAAGTTCTGAGTAGCTGAAATCTCCCTTCGTGTGTGGTCCTGATCCTCCTGGATGAACCAGTATAGAAGAGTGATTTGGGGGTGATCGTAGTAGTGGTGTGTGGGTGTGTGCTGGGGTCCACCCCAGGCCCTTGTGCATGTTAGGCAAGCACTGTACCACTGAGGCACATCCCTACACCCAGAATACTGTTTTTACTAAAATTTCCAAGTAATTCTGATACAGCCAAAGATTGGAAACCACTGGTCTGTAGTATATGACCTGAAAGAGTCTCTCCTTTGGGTTTATGAATTTTCAAGAACCTAGGGAGCTTTAAAGTATATAGTGGTACCTGAGTTCCACCTCCAGGCATTCTGATTTGATAGTTCTGAGATAGTGTGGATTTGAGCAAGGCCCTGTAGGTGACTCCATCACAGCCCCACACAACCTTGGGAGTTCAGGCTCAGCTGAACTCCCAACCCAGTAGAATCCATGCTTCTATAGAAATTTTAGCATCTTGTATAAAACCTTACGTTTTTCTATCCCCTTACCCTCCCCTCTCCCCTCCCCTCCCCTTCTCTTCTTTTTTCCCTTGCTTCCTCCTGGTACTGGGATTGAATTATTTAGAAACAGGGTCTTGCTAAATTACTATGTGTTGGCCTCAACCCTATGATTTCTCTTGTCCCCGCCCGCCTCCCAAGTATCCCAAGTACTGGGATTACAGGCATACCATCACACCTGTTTTTTTTTTTTTTTTTTTTCCTTTCCTTTTTTAGGGGGGTGTACTGGGAATTGAACTCAGGGGCATTCTACCTCCAAGCTTACACTCCTTTTTTTTTTTTTTTTTTTTTTTTGGTGGGTCTGGGGATGGAACCCAGAGGCATTTGACCTCTGAGCTACAGCCCCTGCCCAAATTTTTATTCTTTATTTTGAAACAGGGTCTCACTAAATTGCGGAGGGCCTCACTAAGTAGTTGAGGCTGTTCGCAAATCACGATCCTCTGGTCTCAGCCTCCCAAATGCTGGGATTATAAGCGCACCACCAAGCCCGGCTTTACACTCCTTTTTTACTTTGAAACAAGTTTTTGCTAAGTTGCTGAGGTTGGCCTTGAACCAGTGATCTTCCTGTCTCAGCTTCCCAAGTATATGTGCCATCACACCTGGCTTTGTACTTTCTTATAAGTGAGAAAATTGGACTAGGGGTGTACCTCAGATGTAGAACTTGCCTAGCACCCATGAGTTCCTGGGCTCCATCCCCAGGAGTGAGAAGGCTGGGAGAAAGGGAGGAGACGGAGTATTCTGAACCTCATTTCCAGATGAGGACTTAGATGGCCAGGTGACTGGCCCCAGATCAGAAGCTGGCAGGTCTGAGGCAGGTCTTGGGCTCCACCCCTCATGAGCTGGCTCAGCTCCCTCTCCCCACACCGGGGTGCCTCATCCCGAGCCCTGACCCCGTGTGCTCTTCCCCCTTGCCACCTGTGCTGCAGCCTGGCGCTGCCCTGGAATGAGGCTGGGAAGTGCATTGAGGCTCAGCCCAGAACCGCGTTCTCGCTGGCATTTCATGAGGAGTTCTTCAGCATGCACAGCCCCAGGCTTCTTCTCCAGCCACCCAAATCAGCATGTTTTCAGGTGGGACACTTCCAAAGTGATTCTGACCAGCCAGGTATAGTGGTGCACGCTTGTAATCCCAGCATTTGGGAGGCTGATACAGGAGGATCCAGGTTCGCAGCCAGCCTCAGCCACTTAGTGAGGCCCTTTGCAACTCAGTGAGACCCTGTTTCCAAATAAAAAGTAAAAAATAAGGCTGGGGGTATAGCTCTGAGGTATTAAGCTCCTGGGTTCCATCCCCAGTGCTGCAAAAAACAAAACAAAAATAAAAAACCAAAGTGATTCTGACCTTGGTTAGAATAAGTTGGCTAGAAAAATCTCTGCTGTGAAAACCCTTAGTGACTTGGAGGAGCTACACGCAGGCCTTCCCACCTCCTTAGCCCCTGGTGAGTCAGTCAGCCCGGAAATCCAGGTGTCTCCTGGCACAGACTGTACTGCCCTCTGGTGGCCATGGCCGTAGGTGAGACCAACAGCTGTGCAGCCTTCTGCCCCTCAGCCCAGCTTAGATGTGGTGAGTGGGGGGCGGCAACATTTGTTTCCCCGTGCAGTGATAGTTGTTTCCCCTTAATCAGGGTGTGCCAAAGACTCTGTCTTCAAACCCAGCCCTTGGCCCTACATTGAGTAAAAGCAGCGGGAAGGTCTAGGAAGGACAGGAGTGGGCAGGAACAGCCTTACTGTCAGAAGCTGCTGCAGCAGTACCCAAGCCCACGCCCTGAGTTTTTCTCCTGTTGCTCTCTACATACTTTCTTGCCTTTAGACTTCCAAACCTCCTAGTTTGACCCACATGGCATTTGCAATTTGAGTTTTTGTTTTGTTTGTGGTGCTAGAGATTGAACCTAGGGCCTTGCTCATGCTAAGCACATACTCCACCACTGAGAACACCCCCGTGGCCTCATACATTTATTTGCTGAGCACCTACTGTGTGCTCAGTATTTTTAGGAGCTGGGTATTTGACAATAAACCATACAGATTAAAAACTTATAGTTTAGCCTGGCACAGTGGCACATACCTGTGATCTCAGAGACTCAGGCAGCTGAGGTATGGGGACTAAAGGTTTGAGGCCAGACTGAGCAACTTAGCAAGATCCTGTCTTCAAATAAAATTTGGAGCCAGGTGTGACGGTTTTGTGCCTGTAAACCTAGTACTCAGGAGGCTGAGACAGGAGGATCACAGGTTTGAGACCAGCCTCAGCAACTTAACAGGCCCTTTGCAATGCAGTGAGACCCTATTTCAAAATAAAAAATAAAATAGAGTTGGGCAGCTTAGAGGTAGAATGCCCTTGAGTCAAATCCCCAATACTACAAAAACAAAACAAAATAAGTTGGGTGTGGTGGCCCACACTTGTAATTCCAGTATTTGGGAGGCTGACACAGGAGGATTGCAGGTTCACGGCCATCCTTAGCAACGTAGTAAGGCTTTCAGCAACTTAGTGAGACCTTGTTTCCCAATAAAAAATAAAATAGACCTGGGGGTGTATCTCAGAGGTAGAAGGCCCCTGGTTTCTGTCTCCAGTACCACACAATGAAATAAATAAATGAATAAATAAATAAATAAATAAATAAATAAAAATAGTGGTGAAAGTGTAGCTCAGAGGTAGCATGCTCCTGGGTTCAATCCTCAGTACCACAAAATAATACTTTCATAAAGGGCTGGGGATGTAACTTAGGGCTAGAGTGCTTGCCTAGCATGTGTGAGTCTCTGGGCTTCTAATACTGGAAAAGAAAATTATGGTTTTTAGGAATTTTATATTCTTGTTGGGGAGTCAGACAAATAACTACAATGGGTAAAAGGTATAGTAAGTGTTAAGAAAGAAGAAAAAGGAGTGAAGACTAGGGCAGAGTGCCGGGGTCCAGCCCTAGCAGAGTCAGGGTTCGTGTGTTGATGAGGGGGAAACCGAGGCCGATGAGAGAAGACGCCACACGATTCAGATTCAATCTTCATTTTATTCAGGATTTGTTACAGTTTTTATACTTTATTTTTTGGCAGAAAAGCAGGAGTATAGTCATGCAAGCAGGATTGCCAAGGACAGTAAAAATTATTATTTTCTATAAAGTTTAGGGCAAGGGTGCTGGACATAGTATATTTTGTCTCACTTCACAAGGCTGTCTCAAACTTAATCGTATACAGTGGCTCTAACTAAGGTCAGCTTGAACTTAATATTTGGCCCAATATTTTTATCCTTTGGAAGATATCTTTGCCCCCTGAGTCTCTCACAAGCTGCTCCTCATCAGTTTTAGTTATAATGTTTATACATAAAATTCCAATTATACATATTAATCCAAATAATCCTAAAATAATTTTATGAAGAAAGGAATGCCAGACATACTTCATGGGGGATCTACGCCATTGCGGATCCCCTGATCGAGCTTTCTCAAGATCTGCATGGTATGCGGTAGCAGCAGAGTAAGAGAGGAGGAAGGCGCTGTGCTCTTTGCAGGTGGGCGGCATCCAGGCAGCAGGGACGCTGTGGCTGGGGGCCTGAGGCAGGCGGGCAAGCAGGTCCCAGTCAGTGGAGAAGCAGATCGTAGGGCCTAGGTGATGCCATAGAGATTTGGTTTTCCCCAAATGAGCTGGGATGGGGAGAGGAGGCAGCCCCACCCTGGCCTATGAGGAGGGTCAAGCGTAGGTGGGACTCAGTGCAGTCAGAGCCTCGTCCCTCAGGCACGCCGCAGCCTTGTCCTTCCTCTGGGCAGCTGCTGAGTCTGGGCTGAAGCAGAGGCTGGTCTCCGACTCTGCACATCGCTGACTGGTGGAGTGGCGCCAGGGCAGGGACCACGGGGTGCACTGTGGAGCCGGCTCGGGCATGCTCCACGCAGGACCCTCCTGTCTCCAGGGTGGGCTGAAGGGCAAAGGGTGTTGAGCAGGGCGTTGCCTGACTGCTCTGATGTTGCTGCCCTCGCCTACACAGATTCTGAAAGTCAGGAAGAAGTCATCCAGAATATCGCCAGACATCTTGCCCACGTGGGGGATGAGATGGATCGTAACATCCGCATTCAGCCAGGACTGGTGAACAACCTGGTGGAGCGGTTCAGGGATGCCAACCTGTCAGAGGAGGTGAGTGAGGGGGCACGTTGGCACCTCTTCTGGGCAACCTGGGAAGTGCAGGCGCTCTTCTGATTGTCAAAACAAGGGCCTCTGCTTCTCATTGGACATGAAGTGCCGCCATTCCTGATTATCCATCAGGAGCATTGACGAGAAAACTGGAGATGGAGCGAGAGCACAGTTACCGCCCAGAAGAGCGTGGTTGGAATTTAGGAAAATTGAATCCTGCCGGGCGCGGTGGCGCACGCTTGTAATCCCAGCATTCGGGAGGCTGAGACCCGGAGGATCGCGGTTCGCGGACAGCCTCAGCTACTCAGTGAGGCCCTCTGCAGCTCAGTGAGACCTGGTTTCAAAATAAAGAATAAAAAATAGGGCAAGGGGTGTAGCTCGGAGGTCGAATGCCCCTGGGTTCCATCCCAAAACCTACAATAAATAAATAAATAAATAAATAGTAATTTATTTAAAAAAAAAAAAAGAAAACTGAATCCCAAGTTGGGGTCCCAAGCTTAGGAATACCTCCAGAAAGATGTACAGAGTGTGTCTGACTTCCAAAATAACTTGTTCTTCCTTCTGTTTGGGAGAGTAAGTAAAGATGCCAATGGAGCACTTTGAGTCAATTTTCTAGGTGTGACCAGAAAAGCGCCCATTCGGCCTTGGCTTTGTGGTTTTCATAGTTATACAGATGCTAACTGAACTTCTACCCTCTGCTCAGTCCTGTGGGGCATCCAGAACTGGTCCACAGTGCGGTACTCTCAAAGAAAAATAGATGGAGAGAGGATGCTGTGCCCTTAGACCATCAGATAAATGCTATAGTCACGGGAGGTGAGGAAGAGCGCATCCTCCGACTTCTCTGCGCCCTCACCACCTCCTGTCTCCGGTTGAGCGGGTAGAGTCCCCGGCTTCCGGGGCAGCTGGCTTTCATTCTGACACCCTCCTTGGCTGCCCTTCCCCAGCTGCTGTCATAGAGCAGTGCTGCCCAGGGCCCTTCCAGGGTGAATTTTGCACGTGAGTCACGGAACATACGGCCCCTCAAGTGCAGTGGAGTAGGTGTGCACCCATAAGGTGAGCCTGCACCTCCTGAGGTGGAGGCTAATTCTGTAAGTACTTTGGGGGAAGGAGATGACGTTGGCTCCTTGGATTCCACTTAGTAGCTGGTGAGACACAGCCCTCTGAAAGCACTTGTATTCAATACTGAATTGTCTCCGGGCACGGTGGAGGCTGAGACAGGAGAGTTGTAGGTTCGAGGACAGCCTCAGCAACTTAGTGAGACCCTAGCTATTCAGTGAGAACCTATTTAAAGATGAAAAGTGCCGGGGGTGTGGCTTGGAAGCCGAATGCCCCTGAGTTCCATCCCCAGCACCAAAACAAATAAAAAAAACAAAAAACCAGAATCATCTGTCACTCTCTCCTCCCAAGAGCCTTAGCTATTTAATTATTGGGGACTTGTCTTTCCTCTAAGAGAGAAGATAATTAGTAAGCCGTCTTTCTCCTGTGCAGGACAGAAGGAACTGCCTGGAGGCCACTCTGAAAGAAATGATACAGGCTTGCCCTAACGACCTCCAGACTGAGAAGAATATGCTGGTTATGGCCATGCTGCTGGCCAGGAAGGTGGCCGACCACACACCGTCCTTGCTCCGCGACGTGTTTCATGTGACCGTGAATTTTATTAACCAGAACCTCTTCACCTATGTGAGGAACTTACTCAGAAACGTAAGAACCAGGGATGCCAGCTCCTTGTCAGTTTTTTGGGGTTCCCTGGTTTCTGCTGCCACCTGTACCCACTTTTTCCTCGAAGGTCCAGAAACCTAGCAGAACCCTCCACTGCTGCCCCTCTCACCTTGTCTCTCCCTGGTCTCCCCCATGACCACAGCGCAGGGAAGGCTGGACAGCGCTGCTGTGAGGAGGCCGTGCAGACCGTCTCACACAGTGATGGGCGGAGCAGCACTGTGCACCATGAGGGCGTGGAGGAAGGTGGCCAGAGGTGCCCACTCATCTGTCTCAGGCTGCCTCGGCTTCCCCTTACCACAAACCGAAGAGAAAATTCCTTTAAAATATGCTTATCAAGCCGGATGTGGTGGTACAGGCTTGTAATCCCAGTACTTGGGAGGCTGAGACAGGAGGATCACAGGTTCGTAGTCAGCCTCAGCTACTTAGTGAGGCCTTCTGCAACTTAGTGAGACCCTGTTTAAAAATAAAGAATAATAAGGCCGGGCATGGTGGCGCACGCTTGTAATCCCAGCGCTTGGGAGGTTGAGATAGGAGGATTGCACGGGTTTGAAGCCAGCCTCAGCTACTTAGTGAGGCTTTCATCAACTTAGTGAGACCCTGTTTCCAAATAAAATATAAAATAGGTCTGGGAGTATAGCCCAGAGGTAGAAAAGAAATTTAATTAATTAATTAAAGAAAGAAAAAAAGGTGGTCTGGGAGTGTAGCTCAGAGGTAGAATGCCCCTGGGGTTCAACCCCCAGCACACAAAAGAAAAAAAGAAAGAAAATGCTTACCAAGGATGATGGGGAGAGAGAACAAAAGAAATCGTCAAAAAAGGGAGAAGCCGGGCGTGGTGGCGCACGCTTGTAATCCCTGCGCTTGGGAGGCAGAGACAGGAGGATCGCGCAGGTTCATAGCCAGCCGCGCTGGTTTAAGAGACCCTGTTTCAAAATATAAAATGGGTCTGGGAGTGTAGCCCGGAGGTAGAAGGGCTTCCAGGAACCCCAGTACCACCAAAAAAAAAAAAAAAAGAAAAAAAAAAGGGAGGAGATGATTTAAAAGTCTCCCCTCACTAGGAAGCATGTCTACCCTGTAACCAGGATACTAACAATCCAAGTCTTCATGACTACCCAGGAAGGACCAGACATTTTTAGTCTGATGCTCAGTTTCATAAGCCCTAGTGGAAGACAAGTGGATGTATCTTACTGTAAATTTTCAAATATTGGAGAATGTTTAGGATTTTCTGATGTGTCAGAAGCATTACTCAGATTTCCTTAACTTTTTTTTTCAATGTTGTGCTGGCTATTGAGTCTAGAGACATTCTACCTCTGAGCTACACTCCCAGCCATATTTTATTCTTTTATTTTGGAACAGGATCTTAAATTGCCAGGTCCCTTAGTTGTTGAGGCTGGTCTTGAACCTGCGGTCCTCCTGTTTCAGCTTCCCAAGTACTGAGATTACAGCTTATTCTTTATTTTTAAACAGGGTCTCACTAAGTAGCTTATTTTTATTTTGAAACAGGGTTTTGCTAAGTTGTTGAGTGAGGACCTCACTGAGTTAATGTAGCTGGCTTTGAACAGTCAATCCTCCCATCTCAGCCTCCCAAGTACTGGGATTACAGGTATCTGCCATGACTCCTGGCAGGTTTCCTTAAATTTTTAAGTAAAATGGCATCTAATGCTCTTAATAGTTAACTGATAGGCTTTATGAAGCATCCTAGATGTGCCGTGGTCTTCAGTTATAAGAGGAAGTTTAATAGGAATCTTTGTGTATGTGGTACTGAGGATTGAACTCAGGGGCATTCTACTTCTGAACTATATCCCCAGCCCTTTTTATTTTGAAACTGGGTTTCACTAAGTTGCTGAGGGTCTTGCTAAATTGCTGAGGCTGGTCTCGAACATGTGATCCAGCCTCCCAAGTACTGAGATTATGGCTATGTACCACCATGCTTGGCTGAATATGAGGTTTGTTTTTTTTGTGTGTGTGTGTGGTGGTACTGGGGTTCCTGGAAGCCCTTCTACCTCTGGGCTACACTCCCAGACCTATTTTTACATTTTTATTTGGAAACAGGGTCTCCTAAGCCAGCGCGCGCGGCTGGCTTCGAACCTGCGCGATCCTCCTGTCTCTGCCTCCCAAGCGCGGGGATTACAAGCGTGCGCCACCACACCCGGCCTTGAATATGAATTTTAAATCAGGGTTTAAACCAAGCTGAACTGTCGGAAGGAAGCCTGAGAAAGTTCCTGGAAAGCTTTTACCAACAGCCATTTCAAGGGGAGGCTGAGGAGGCAGAATGTCAGCAGCCGTGCTCCTGGCAGCTCACAACACTGCTGCTGAAACAGCCGCCATTCCTCTACATTCTAACCTGTCCCCTGACATCTTGAATGATCAGGAGAAGAGAATATCCAGCTCCAGGTCCCTGTGTTTGCAGTTACCTCCATGTAGCTAAAGGGAGGCCTTCTCACAGGATGATAGGGCTTTGAGGGGAGTTTCTGAACGTACCCCGCCTCATGCTCTTGACTGTGGCACTAGTGTCCTGGTTTGCGAAGTGGACCGGCTAATTCTGGCTTTGCTTTTCTGTTTAGGAGATGGACTGACAGGATGACCGCAGAAGCGTGACTGGCTAAAGTGCAGTACAGCGGCAGCAGTGCGGCTGCCTCCGGTGGAGGAGGACCCACAGCCACATCAGCAGACATCCTGGAAAAGAAGGGCTGAACAAAGCCATTTCTCCCTATCTTTAGATGATGTTTTAAGCTGTAGAAACTTAGAAATTTCAAAATTTCTTTGTTGATATATTGGAATGGATATATCAACTTACACATGCTTGAGTGGGTTTTCTGCCTTCTCCTACATTGGCACTTTGTGCCTTTATGTTGTTTCAGCTGTACACATTCCAACTTAAAAATTAAATTGAAAAGTAGGTTGTAAGTAAGAAAAATACAAATTTCTTGTTAAAAAAGTCACTGCCAGGCATGGTGGCACACGCTTGTGATCCCAGTACTTTGGAGGCTGAGACAGGAGGATAGAAAGTTTGCAACAGCCTTAGCTACTTAGTGAGACACTCAACAACGTAGCAAGACCTTGTTTTAAAATAAATAAAATAGGTATGAGGATATAGTTCAGAGGTAGAATGCCCCTGGGTTATATCCCCAGTACCAAAAAAAAAAAAGTAGTTACTAGCCAGGCATAGTGGTGCATGCCTGTATTACCAGTACTTTGGATACTGAGACAGGATTTCAGGTTTGAGGACAGTTTCAGCAACCTAGAGAGATCCTGTTTCAAAAGCAAAAAATAAAAAGGGCTGGGTTATATCTCAGAGGTACAATGCCCCTGGGTTCAGTCTATACCAAAAAAAAAGAAAAAAGAAAAGTCACTGCTTATTGACATGTGCCCTTGGGCCTGGCCCTAACAGCGGGAAGAATCCTGTTGGAGGAGAGCGAGGCTGGCAGGAGGAACGCACAGCCCCAAACAAGTGAAAACGTCCACTCCAAGCAGGAAGCGTCTTCAGGCCAAGGAGGTAACACTCCTCCTGGTCAAAATCAAATGCACGAGGGTCTACACCAGGTGCTGCCCTCGGACCGAAGTGAACTGCGGCCTCTCTACAGAGGCATCCAGCTGTTTCAGTGCGATCTCCTTGTGTGTGAGTCAGAGAATCATAGGCAATTAAAAGATGTGACAATTATGTAAGAGTCAGAGTCATCTCTCTTCCAAATCGGTCAGCTAACTTCACTTTTCCTCTTTCCAAGAAGTCAAGGCTTTGATGAAAATTTTACGCTGATTTGAGTGCGGGAAGCCACTGCACGTGTCCTGTTAATAGCCTCGTAGCTTCTGTTTTCCGTTCCCCCTGAGCTCATCCATGCCTGGAAGCTGCCTGTGGAGAACAATGGCTTCTAGAAATAACATCCAGTAGCCAATGGCTTCCTTTTCTAAGGGACACATGAAAATAAAAGTTACGAACACTAACTCCTGTGGACAGGGCCAAAAGAAACAAGGAAAAGCTTCAGTTTTGAAACAGTACCGTCCTGGCCAGTTCCTACCTGGACTCCATTTCCTAGGACTCAGCTGGGGGAGGTGTGGGTGTGGGTGTTGGGTCCAGGTCACATGGGTTACTTTGGCTGCAAACCACATAGTTTCCATCATTCAGGTTTGGGTGGGGTCTGGTGATGTGGGCCTGTAATCTCAGTGACTCAGGCTGAGTCAGGTGGTCCCAGGCCAGTCTCAGCAATGTAGTGAGGCCTTCAGCAACCTTGCTAGACCGGTTTAAGATAAAAGATAAGCTGGGTGTGGTGGCGCACTTGTAATCCTAGTATTTGGGAGGCTGAGACAGGAGGATTGCAGGTTCTTGGCCAGCCTCAGCTACTTAGTGAGACCCTGTCCAAAAAAAAAAAAAAAAAAAGTAGGGCTAGGAGTGTAGCTCAGAGGCAAAAGGCCCCTGGGTTCAATCTCAGTACCTAAAAAAGATCTGGAGATGCAGCTCAGTGGTAGAGTGCCCTGGACTTAGTCCCCATTGCCATAAAAAATAAAAATGTGACGTTTGGGGAAAGCCCAGGAACAGGAGTAATGAAGCACTAATAAGTACTAATAAATTCTTTGTTACCAAAACCACTTCTATTCCTTAAGAGTTTAAGTTCATCAGAAAAGAAAACCCACTGTAGATGGTCAGTACCATGGTTCATACCACACTAAGCTAGGTATCCATCTGATGTGGGCAAAAGGTTGCAAACACTAAAAACAAGCAGATATTGCCTGCAGTATCAAGGCCATCATGTGAAATCAGTGTTCCAGTGACACTAGTATTTGGAATATTTTATAGTGGAATTACTTTATAAGGATTCCCATCACAGTGGAAAGTTGACTCATACATCTTAAGGACATACTCATACAAGTATCATACTGTCATTATAATCAGATTCTCACTGGGGGAGACAGTTTCTCTATAACGCTTATAGTCAGCTGGGCATGGTGGAGCAGGCCCGTAGCCCCAGTACTTGGAAGGTTGAGACTGGAGGATTGTGGGCTTGAGGCCAGCCTTGACAAATTAAACCCCAATTTAAAAAAAAAGGGCTGTATAGCTCAGTGGTAGAATGCTTCTGAGTTTAGTCTCCAGTACCAATTAGCAGATGGTCAAATCTAAATTAATAGTAAAAACAGCAAATTGTCCCAGACTCTTATAATCAAACAGCATCTTTACCTTCCACTGTTTCCCATAAATACAGTTGGTTAGTATATTAGTACAGTTTATAACAGGTTTTGGTGGAAATGTTTTCAGACCACTGGCCCTTTTTTGGCTTTAAAGATTAGCTCCAGTTGGGTGTGGTGATACATGCCTGTAATCCTAGTACTTGGGAGGCTGAGACAGGTAGATTGAAGGTTTGAAGCCAGCCTCAGTGGCTCAGAAGAAGGGAACCCTGGGTTCAATCCCCAGTATCAAAGCAAAAAGAAAACTCCCCTTTCCCAAGGCTTCCCTAAGCTAACAGATTCTACTACATCAAAAATGTGCCAGTCAGGCCAGTGCTGGGGCCAACGGCCGGCATCGGAGCCTTCCATGAGGCAAGGCCTCCGAGGCCTATTGAGGCCTCCGAGGCCGGGATCAGAGCCTGCCGTGAGGCAAGGTCATTGCTGGGGCCTCCGAGGCCGGGATCAGAGCCTGCTGAGAGGTTAGGCCGGTGCCGGGGCCACTGGCCGGCATCGGAGCCTTCCATGAGGCAAGGCCTCTATTGAGGCCTCCGAGGCCGGGATCGGAGCTTGCTGAGGGGTTAGGCCAGTGCTGGGGCCAGCGAGGCCGGGATCTGAGCCTGCCGTGAGGCAAGGGCAGTGCTAGGGCTTCCGAGGCCAGGATTGGAGCCTGCCGAGGGGTTAGGCCGGTACTGGGGCCAGCGAGGCCAGGATCTGAGCCTGCCATGAGGCAAGGCTGGTGCTAGGGCCTTTGAGGCCGGGATCGGAGCCTGCCGAGGGGTTAGGCCAATGCCGGGGCCATCGGCTAACATTGGAGCCTGCTGTGAGGAAGGCCAGTGCTAGGGCCTCTGAGGCCGGAATCGGAGCCAGCTGAGGGGTTAGGCCAGTGTCCAGGCCAGCGAGGCCAGAACTGGGGCCTCCCATGAGGCAAGGCCACTGCTTGAGCCAGCGAGGTCTGGATCAGTCCACCGGGTAGCCAGGCCACAACTGGGGCCATCAAGAGTGGGATCGGTATTTGCAACGTGACATGCACAGAGAAATATCGCAGAAAATTAAAACCAGATGCTTCCGCAAATCAGCAATAACTAGGAGGAAAGGGGCAACAAGAAGTGGTTGAGCTATAGAAAGGGCCCTATAGTGAAGCAATTAAGGTGACCAATCAGAGGGTATGGAATAGGGGAGGATGGAGCCTCTTTAAAAAGCAGGAGGTACATAAACATATGTATCAAACAAGCATGGGATCTAGGGAGGGGGAGGGAATGGGATGGGGACTGATGAGGGCTAATTGGATGATGTGTGCTTGTATATCCTCTCAAGTCTTATATTCCAGTGTGATGTATGATTACAATACATCAATAAAAATAAATTTAAAAAATATATATAGGCTGGGCGTGGTGGTGCACGCTTGTAATCCCCAGGCTTGGGAGGCAGAGACAGGAGGATCGCACAGGTTCGAAGCCAGCCGCACGTGCTGGCTTAGGAGACCCTGTTTCCAAATAAAAATGTAAAAATAGGTCTGGGAGTGTAGCCCGGAGGTAGAAGGGCTTCCAGGAACCCCAGTACCACTAAAAAAAATATATATATATATATATATATCCCAGTCTTGAGCATATTCCAGCCATGATATCTTGGGTGTATCCTGAAAGGTGGTGAATTTTGCTCTGATAATGTAACCCTAGTGTAGATGCAATTGAAATTAATTTAGAGAGTTTATCATTAGTTTAAAAACATGTTTTAGTGATAGAAACTGTGTGTGTGTGTGTGTGTGTGTGTGTGTGTGTGTGTGTGTGTTACTGCAGATTGACCCCATGGGCACTCTACTTCCAAGCTATACCCTCAGTCCTATTTTTTATTTTTCATTTTTTTAAAATTTTTTTAATTTTTTATTGGTGCACTATATTCATACATCATAGTGGGATACAAACTTTTGTAGACATACATGCACACATCACCCAGTCAGCCCCCACCCGATCCCCACCCCATAATTGGATGATGTGTGCTTGTATATCCTCTCAAGTCTTATATTCCAGTGTGATGTATGATTACAATACATCAATAAAAATAAATTTAAAAAATATATATAGGCTGGGCATGGTGGTGCACGCTTGTAATCCCCAGGCTTGGGAGGCAGAGACAGGAGGATCGCACAGGTTTGAAGCCAGCCGCACGTGCTGGCTTAGGAGACCCTGTTTCCAAATAAAAATGTAAAAATAGGTCTGGGAGTGTAGCCCGGAGGTAGAAGGGCTTCCAGGAACCCCAGTACCACTAAAAAAAAAAAAAAAAAAAAAATATATATATATATATATATATATATATATATATATATATATATATATATATATCCCAGTCTTGAGCATATTCCAGCCATGATATCTTGGGTGTATCCTGAAAGGTGGTGAATTTTGCTCTGATAATGTAACCCTAGTGTAGATGCAATTGAAATTAATTTAGAGAGTTTATCATTAGTTTAAAAACATGTTTTAGTGATAGAAACTGTGTTTGTGTGTGTGTGTGTGTGTGTGTGTGTGTGTGTGTGTGTGTGTGTGTGTGTTACTGCAGATTGACCCCATGGGCACTCTACTTCCAAGCTATACCCTCAGTCCTATTTTTTATTTTTCATTTTTTTAAAATTTTTTTAATTTTTTATTGGTGCACTATATTCATACATCATAGTGGGATACAAACTTTTGTAGACATACATGCACACATCACCCAGTCAGCCCCCACCCGATCCCCACCCCATTCCCTCCCCATCCCTCCTTCCCATGCTTGGCTTAGTGGTTGACATCTAGTATTATAGCAATTTATCCAAAATTAAAAATGATAATCTTACCTAACAGTTTCATTTGTCTGATACCAAGCTTTTGATGACTTGAAGATAACATTTCAATATTTCTTTTTGCTTTCTTTTTTACCAGAGAATATTTTTTTTCTATTTTTTTAGGTGAAACTATCATATATTTATATATTTATTTTTCAGAAAAAAATCTATCCTAATATGGAATATGGATTCTAGATACCCCAAACGATCTTGAAAAAGAACAAAGCTAGAAGATATATATTTTCTGATTTCAAACCATATAAAGCTACAATAATTGAACAGTGTAGTACTGTTCTAAAGGCAGATATATAAACCATTGGAGTTAAATAAAAGCCTAGAGCTAAATTCTTCCCTATATTATCAAGTTATTTTTGACAAGGTTTCCACGAACATTAGGTGGTGGAAATAATAATCTTTTAACTAAATATTGTTGAAAAATAATAATTACATGGAAAAGAATAAAATTCGACCCTTACCTAATCCCATATACAAGTATTAACTCAAAATAGATAAAAGACCTAAATATAAATCTTAAGACTATAAACTTTTAGGAGAAAATCTGGGTCATAAAACCTCACAACATTGAAATTGGCAGTGATTTCTTGGATATGATTTCAATGGCACAGGCAACAGAAGAGTATACAAACTCCCTAAAAAAAAAAAAAAAATCGTATATCCAAAGACAATGTAAACAGAGTTAAAAGTTACTGATAGAATGGGATAAAATATTTCCAAATGCTATATCTGAAGGTATATTAATAGTCCAACTAGAAATCCTAAAAATTAGCAACAATAAAAGCAAACAATACAATTTAGAGATAGGTAAAAGACTAACATAAATAATGAATCTCCACAGATAACCAATCTTAGTTGTCTGTTGGATGGAAAATCTTGTTTCTCTGGTTCTGGTGTATGTTACCTATTTCTTCTTTGTAGTTAATCTCTTTGAGTATTTTCTCTAGTGCTGGTTTTGAAGACATAAATTTCTTCGGTTTCTGTTTGTCGTGGAAGCTTCTTATTTTTCCATCTAATTTGATAGAAAGTTTTGCTGGGTAGAAAATGTTTGGCTGGAAGTTGTTTTCTTTCAGAGTTTGGAATATGTTACTCCAAGCTCTTCTGGCTCTCATGACTTGGTTTGGGAAGTCTGGAGTGATTCTAATTGGTTTGCCTCTGAATGTCACTTGGCCCTTTGTTTTTGTTGCCTTTAAGATTCTCTGCTTGGCTTCCACATTGGTCATTTTGACAATTATGTGGCGTGGGGATCCTCTTCTCCGATCCTGTCTAAATGGAGTTCTATAAGTTTCCTGGATCTGTGTATCGACCTTTTGCTCTATGTTTGGAAAATTTTCTGCTATTACTTCCTTGAAGAGATTGTTGATCCCTTTGGTTTCACTTTCTTTTCCCTCCTCTATTCCAATTATTCTTAGGTTAGCTCTCTTAAAATGGGCCCATATTTCTTCAATGTCAGATTTCTGCTGTTGGATATTTTTTTCTAAATTAGAAACTATGCGTTCATTTTTGGAATGATCATCTTCTTTTTTTTTTTTTTATGTGGTACTGGGGTTTCTGGAAGCCCTTCTACCTCCGGGCTACACTCCCAGACCTATTTTTACATTTTTATTTGGAAACAGGGTCTCCTAAGCCAGCGCGCGACTGGCTTCGAACCTGCGCGATCCTCCTGTTTCTGCCTCCCAAGCGCGGGGATTACAAGCGTGTGCCACCACGCCCGGCCGGAATGATCATCTTCTAAGAGCAAGATTCTGTTCTCCATGTGGTCTAATCGGTTGTTTGTGCTTTGAATAGAGGCCTTTACTTCATTAATTGCATCCTTTATCTCTTTTTGGCTCTCTCTGAGTTCTTTTCGAAGCACCTCTATTATTTCTACAGTTATTTTCCTGATTTGATCTTCTAGAAATCTCTGATTTACTGTTTTATTGGGTTCTGATGTTGTGGGGTTGTGGGCATTCATTGTTCCAGTGTTATTCCTCTTTCCCATGATTTTGGAAGTTTGTGCCTTCTCTGAGTTCTTCCCTTGGGTCACTATGACTTCACTTAAGGTGCTCTGGATCTCGAGTCTGTAGTATCTCAGACCCCACTACCTCTTTACTGGGTTGTATCAAAGAGTCTCCGACCCATGGAGTTGATAGAGGCTGCTTTAAACTATGGGGGGTGCCAGGTTGCACGTTCTCCTATGGTGTGATATCTCTGCCACCGCCACTCCCCCACTGGGTCAAGTCCCAGGGAGTACAGTACTGGGATTTCTCCTCTATGGCCCACAGTTTGACTCACTGTTCTTGAGTTCGCAGATGTAGCTGTACTGGACTCGGTGAATTCGTTGCTGCTGCCGCCGGTGGCAATATGGCACTGCTGCTACACCCTCGGCTATGAGGCTGGCTTATTTCTTCTTGGCTTTGAGTTCCACTCTGAGTCCCTGCAGCGTGTGCTGAGCTCAGCCACTGGGAGCTTTAGATGCTCCCTGTGCTGAAAAATCCCTCCTGGCTGTTCCTCAATGGCTCACCTCAGCTTGCTGTAGCCATCCGGTGAAGTCGCCACTGCCGCCGGCAGTATGGTGCTGCTGCCGCGTCCTTGGGCGTGAAGCTGGTGTATCTCCTCTGTGGCTCTGAGCTCTGTTCTCAGTCTGCTTTCTCTCTGGAGCCTGGTGATTTTTTTGTTTCTCTGGTGATGGTGTTTTCTGGCTATGAAAGGCGCTGATTTTGTGGTAATGGAGATTGGTTGTTAGCAGGGCTCTTAAGCCCCGCTTTTCTCGGTCACCATCTTCCCGGAAGTCTTTTTTTAACTTTTCTCTTCATTTTGAAACAGGGTCTCAATACCTTGTGGAGGACCTCACTAAGTAGCCGAGGCTGGCTGCAAATCTGCAGTCCTATCTCAGCCTCCCAAGTACTGGGATTATAAACCTGCACTACCACGCCCGGCTAGAAACAACTTTGTAAGGATAAAAATCTTTCTCCTCTAAAAGACACCTGGCAGATGTAAGTCATGTGGAATGCTTGGGGTTCAGCAGGTCAGGCCCCTTGGGGCTCAGAGACTCACTCAGTTGAGGGATTCTGAGCTTCCTGCAGTCCTGGCATTGGCCACAAGGGCAGCAGTGCCGCCATGCTCCATGCAGCCTGTGGAGCCAGGAAGAGCCCCAGGTCACACTGTGTGCCGTGTCCACAGAGAGGGCTCTCCCCTCAGCAGCAAACATGTGCACAGTATGAGGTGCTCATGACGGGCAGGAGCTCTGATATCCTCTCCTCATTCAGCACTGTGCCAAGCACCAGCCTGCGCAGGGGCCACATGGGCCTGGGTGCCATTCTGCAGGTCCAGCAGCTGCCAGTCTGCAGGTGGAGACGCACAGAAGCTGTGAATAGAAGAGAGGCCCAAGCGCAGGGTGAAGTAGTCCTGGTGCCGATGGGAGTGCCGGGTCACTAGGTGGAGGTCCGAGAGTCTCACTGAGGTGACATTCTGCAGAAGGCAGAATGGCAAGAGAGGCCAGCCTGCTGGATTCTGGAGCAGCATGTGGGGCAGGCTCGGCAGTGCAGAGCCTGGGAGGCAGAGTGAGTGTGACCAGGGAGGAGGTTGGAAGGAGGCCAGTGTGGCTGCAGAGAGCTGGGTGTGGGTAGGGGAAGGGCACAGCCAGGGCCTGGAGACCACACAGGTAGCCTACCACTGTGGGCGGCATCCCCCAACTCACTGCTGACAGCCCCAGACATTGACGACAACACCGCCCCCTGACCAGCCGACTCAGGAGGTGCCTCTGCCTCCAGGTCCCAGGAGGCCCTGGCTGTGGCCTCCGCTAAAGTCAGCTGGGAGGATGTGCCTCCGAGCTCACCCTGTGTTATCAGCTGGGCCTTGGTGCTTTTCTGTTCTGTTGGCCAGGACACTGTAGGATCTTTGCTCCTGTCCATGGGCAGCTGGTAAAAGCTCAGCTGAATTCCCTACAGGAAGGATGGGGTGGGGAGCCAGACAGGAGTCAGACTTCTCTAAGATCAGTCTTGGGAGTGGCGGCCATCACTCTTGCCAGTCTCTGTCCCTTAGAGGCCTGATGCTGAGTCTGCTGCAGCAGAGGGGAGGGGGCTGCAGGCGCAGGGCACCAGGAGGCTGCGGTCACTAGGAGCCACTGGGAGGTGCACACCTCAGAGGCTGAGAGGAGACCCTCGGGCCAGTCTATGAGGCTCAGTCCTTCAGCCCTCCTGTGGTGCAGGGTCGGTGAAGCAAACCAAAAGGAGAAGTGACTTTGCCTAGATGCCCCTGGGCCCGGATCTGGCTGAGCTTCCTGCCGTTGTCCCACCCCTTCTTGTGACTGCCCACCTCTAAGTGTGTGCTTTATCAACATGTGGCTCCAGCCTTAGGTTCCCAACGTAAATCTCCTTATCGCGCTGTGCGGCCTAAGCTCTGCTTGTCTCACTGCAGACTTCCAGTGAGCCCCAGGCAGAGTAGGAGGGTCCTTGGGGAGGACACTGGCAGGCCTAGAGAGTGGTGAGGATTCCTGGCACAAGAGGGTGCTGCCCCTGTGCGCCCCAGTGCAGGGCAGGCTGGCTCTACTCAGGATGGCAAGCGTCTTCCTGGGAAGCTCCTCCCAGCAGGAGCTTTCTGATCTTGGGGAGGGGCAGAGCAGCGGTGGTCTCAGTCTCTGACACTCTTCTGAGGCTTGCTTGGTCCTCTTACAGTGTGGCTGGCTCAGCTGCCAGGAGAAGGTGAAGGATGGTACCGAAGCATGTCTCCACAGATGCCTAATGCTTACACCACCCAGATGGGCTTGGCTCTCAGACCACGGCAGGTGCCCAGTGCCAGTGCATTCGTTTTCTACTGCCCTGTGTTTTAGTCAGGTTCTAACTGCTGTTACCCAACACCCAACATGCAAAACTTAGAGGAAAAGGCTTTTTTTTTTTTTTTTTTTTTTTTTTTGGTGGTAATGCGGGTGGAACCCAGAGGCTTTCTACTTCTGGGTTATACTCCCAGACCCATTTTATATTTTATTTGGAAACAGGGTCTCACTAAGTTGCTGAAAGGCTCACTAAGTAGCCTCCCAAGCGTGGGGATTACAAGCGTGTGTCACCACGCCCGGCTGGAAAAGGCATTTTATTTGCAAAAAGTTCTGGAGATTTTAGTCCATTTTTACTTACTTCCAAGCAGAAACCTGAGCTACAGATCCTCAGAGACAGAGGGTGAGAGCTGTGTCAGCTCCTGGAGGCAGGGGTGAGAAAGGAGCCAGAACCTGCAAAAGTCAGCCCAGGAAAGCAGCCTCTGGCCACGCTCCAGGGACCTTCCCCAGCAAGCAGGTCCTGTCTCCATGGGCAACATGGCTGCCCTGTCTAGACGTGAGGATTGAGGGAATTTTTTTTTTTCCGGTACTGAAAATGGAACCCAGGGGCTACACCCCCAGGCCTAATTTATCTTTATTTTGAAACAGGGTCTCAGTAGGTTGATGAGAGTCTACTTGCTGAGGTCCTCAAACCTGTGAACCTCCTGCCTCAGCCTCTCCAGTACTGGGATTACAGGCCTGAGCCAGCACACTGAGCTCTGGGATGCAGTTGCAACCCTTCACATCCGGTGGGATGAGCGCGTCTCCATCTCCCTTTGACAATCCCCATGCTTGTGTTAAGCAAAGAGAACGATTCATTCGCTGTTTTTTTGTTTGTTTTGCCAGAAATCTCAGCGATACATGTTCAATTAGAGCAATTCCATCAGACTAGCTTCATGGTATAATTATTTTCCTTTCCCAATATTCTAAATTTTAATTTCACGGTTTGAAACCATAAACCATCTTGGAAGCTACCAAAAATTCTTTGGAGTTACATTTCAAAATAAAAAAGAAAAGGAACACTGGCTTGATTTGTATTTAATTCAAATAGCAATTCCAAAGGAATGATTGTATAGATCACGGTTCCAAATGTGAAGAATCTGCATGTAGTTGTTTAGCTCCGAATCCTCGAAGATGGGCGTAAAGAAGACTTTGTGTTAGTCGAGCTTGTGAATGAATGCTACAGAGCTAAGGAGGGGAAACTGACATTGCATGTACTTGATAAACAGCGCTCAGCTCTGTGTGATGCAGAGACTGGCGTGCTGTGCATCACGCTGAAAGTAAATGAAGCGCTGGAGTGATAGAGTGGTTTATTTTTACTTACATAATAGTATTACAGTGTGTAAAAACTGGAGGGGGATTACTATAGCTTTCTGCAATACAATCATATACTCTGTGTTTAATTTGGTAAGTGTAGTTTAGTTATCAGTATTTTCAAATCAAAACATTCCCAGGCCGGGCGTGGTGGCGCACCCTTGTAATCCCTGTGCTTGGGAGGCAGAGACAGGAGGATCGCGCAGGTTCGTAGCCTGGCTCGCTGGCTTAGGAGACCCTGTTTCCAAATAAAAATATAAAATAATAGATCTGGGAGTGTAGCCCGGAGGTAGAGGGTTTCCAGGAACCCCAGTACCACCAAATAATAATAATAATAATAATAATAATAATAATAATAATAATAATAAATAATAATAATAACATTCCCAAACTTAGCAACTTGAAACAGCATCAGTGCTTTCTTTTTTTGTTTGTTTGTTTTGTTTTGTTTTGTTTTGGAGGTACTGGGGTTCCTGGAAACCCTTCTGCCTCTGGGTTACACTCCCAGACCTATTTTATACTTTTTATTTTGGAAACAGGGTCTCTTAAGCCTCGAACCTGCGCGACCCTCCTGTCTCCGCCTCCCAAGCACGGGGATTACAAGCATGCGCCACCACGCCTGGCGCATTATTTCTAATGAGTCTTTGGTTGAGAAGTTTGACCATTACCTAAATGGCCTGTTCTCTTCCCTCTAGTGTCAGCCTGAGTGCTATAGTATGAATCTTATTTAGCAGACACCTAAGAAAATGATGGGTATTTACTAAACAATAATTAATCTAAGCATAATTAATAATTAATTTAAGTATAAATTACGGTATAGAAAAATATTGTTGATACAAAGTGAAGATGTAGTGTTAATGTTCTGTCCTTCTTCACTGAGGATCTGGGGACATCTGCATCTTGCTCTTCCCAGACTTGTGTCAGCATGGTTCTCGGCACCTTACTTCATCTCTTCCATGACCCATATCAAAAGAGCTACTACTAGGCCAGGCGTGGTGGCGCACGCTTGTAATCCCCGCGCTTGGGAGGCGGAGACAGGAGGATCGCACAGGTTCGAAGCCAGCCTTGCTGGCTTCAGAGAGACCCTGTTTCCAAATAATATATATATATATATTAGGTCTGGGAGTGTAGCCTGGAGGTAGAAGGGCTCCAGGAACCCCAGTACCACCCAATAGAAAAAATAAAAAAAAAAACTACTACTTCCAGGGCACAATCAATGTCCTTCAGTCCTCAAAATAGTCTGTTATGGGTTGAACTGTGCCCCTCAAATTTATCTATTGGATTCCAACTTGATATATGAGCATTTGAAGATAGAGCCTGTAGGGAGATAAGAAAGATTAAATGAGGCCTTATGGGTGTAGCCTTAATCTGAGAGAATTATTGTCCTTATTAAGGGGAACAGACACCAGAGATTTCTTTCTCCTGTGGGCATATGATAGGGAGTTAAGCAGAAATGAGCAACAGCTGAGGATAAGGATCCTCCCCTGGGCCTGATGACAGCACCCTAGGTGCTAGAGAACGTCATCCACCAACTGCCTCCTCCATCACCAGATACTGTCTTCAGAAATCTAGATGGATTAAATAAAATTGGTCTAAGGCTTATTCCAACTCTGCAGCAGCATAGGTGCCTTAAATTCTAATGTGAAAATAGCAGTAACTTCCCCTAATGCATAACGTATAAGGAGAAGTTTTCAGACCAGATATAAAAACGCACCAGGTGGAAAACATCATTCTGTTTCCATTCTTGGGTCAGATTACTCCATGACCCTCTTTCTGGAGTGTATTTCCTCCTTTATCATGGCCTTATCTTCAAAACTGATCTCTAACTTTGCTAAATAAATCTTTTATGCTTAGCCTATCTGTGCCACTCGAAGGAAATGTTCCAGGAAGACTAGGACCAAGGATATCTGCCACCCAGTAACATTTTTTGGTGCTGTAACTCAGATTTTATCAACAAGAGATCAGCACAAGATATACTTACGTTAACCCCTCACCTACCTCAGGGTGAGAGCACCAACTTTCAAATGTGCTGTTTATGATGTCACTTTTTTCCTTCCTTATTTGATGTCCCTGAAATTGAGCACCATTATTTTTCTGCCTCTTAAACTGGTAATGGAGCTTCTAAACTCTAACTATATAAATGTCCCCAAAACTAAAATGGAAAATGTCTCATTTAAAATACCAGCTGCAACAGTCGGGGCCTGGGTCGCGGGACTCTGGGCCCCGGACCGGACCGTGCATAGCACGCCAGACCCCTGGAGAAACCGGGCCCAGTAGGACCCTGGGTCCCAGGCAGGGGTCGCGCGGGACACGCTGGACCCTGGAACAGCTGGGGCCCGAGTCGCAGGACTCTGGGCCCCAGGCAGAGTAATATGGAGCACGCTGGACCCATGGGGAAACCAGGCCGGGTCACAGTGCTACTGAGTGCCTGATCCCACTACCTCCTCAAACCACACATACTGTCTTCTCTTATTTAAAAAAAAAAAAAGGAAGAGAAAAAGAAAAAAGAAAAATATCGGAGAGGGGTTAAGAAGGCCGTGGCGGATGCCAGGATACTGGAGATGCAGACAAAACTTATCCAAATGAACTGGAACTTTTGGAAAAATTCCCCGTGAAGGAGGACTGCTGTTTCTCTATATTGTTAAGAATCTTGGACATCACCTGTAAGGAGAGTGTTTAGCGGAGACCAAGGAGAAAGGCGGTGTTGAAAGAGGTCTCTGCGATGGCGGTGGAGACTTGTATTCGGGAGAAGCAGAAATCGGATCCTACCTGATAAGTTGGGTCCTGCACTCATGTGACTTTGTGTCACATGACCTCTGCAGGGCAAGGGAGGGGCTGAAACCCCCACGAGAATTGGGCGTTCCTGCGAGTAAACCCTCATCTCGCGAGATGCATACCTTGAAAAGGAGAGCCCGCATCCTCAAGTTTCGGACAGGCACGCGGGCCCCACGGTGCCTCGCCCTGATCCCCGGGAGAGCCGTGCCATTAAAACTTTACATGCCATGTGTACCGGACCTCTCTCGTGTTTTTCACACTCCGCCGTACTCACTTATTTTTTATTTTACTCGCATTAATTTTTTATTTTACTTATCACTACCAACCTTATTTTTTTGGAGAAATTACACCAAAGGTCGAATGCTACAGTCGAGCATGCTTAGGAACACTGGACAACATTCAGAGTGGAAAAAGAGCTTGGGAAGGATTTGAAATGGTCGAGGCAGTGGCAATAGCAGTGGCCAGTACTCAGGGGAGGCAGAGATCTGATGCATTACACCTGGAACCTTTGAAGTAATGACCCCAGAGGCAGAATGCTACCACCACACACCCTCGAGAACATGGGACAAATGGTTGGGCGAAGAGGGTGCTAGGATTAGAGCCTGCCGAGGGGTGAGGCCGGCGACGGACACAGCAAAGCTGGGATTGGAGCCTGCCGTAAGGCAAGGCCAGTGCTAGGGCCTTTGAGGCCAGGTTTGGAGCCTGCCAAGGGGTTAGGCCGGTGCCACGGCCAGCAAGGCCGGGATCAGAGCCTGCTGTGAGGCAAGGCCGGTGCTGGGGCCTTTGAGGCAGGGACCGGAGCCTGCCGAGGGGTTAGGCTGATGCTGAGGCCAGTGAGGCCGGGATCAGAGACTTCCATGAGGCAAGGCTGCTACTGAGGCCTCCAAGGCCGGGATTGGAGACTGCCAAGGGGTTAGGCTGATGCCGGGGCCAGCGAGGCCAGGATCAGAGCCTGCCGAGGGGTTAGGCCGGTGCCGGGGCCAGCGGCCGTCATCGGAGCCTTCCATGAGGCAAGGCCGCTACTGAGGCCTCCGAGGCCGGTATCGGAGCCTGCCTTGAGGCTAGGCCGGTGCTGGGGCCAGCGAGACCAGAATTGGGGCCTCCCATGAGGCAAGGCTGCTTCTTGAGCCCGCGAGGTCTGGATCAGTCCACCGGGTAGCCAGGCCACTACTGGGGCCGTCAAGAGTGGGATCGGTACTTGCAACGCAGCATGCACAGAGAAATATTGCAGAAAATAAAAATCAGATGTTTCCCCTAATCAGCAAAAACTAGGAGGAAAGGGGCAACAGGAAGAGGTCGAGCTATAGAAAGGGCCCTATAGTGAAGCAATTAAGGTGACCAATCAGAGGGTATGGAATAGGGGAGGATGGAGCCTCTTTAAAATGGAGGAGGTACATAAACAAATGTATCAAAGTTAATCACCAAACAAGCATGGGATCGAGGGAGGGTGAGGAAATGGAATGGGGGCTGGATGAGGGCTAATTGGATGATGTGTGCTTGTATATCCTCTCAAGTCTTGTATTAAAATGTGATATATTATTACAATGTACCAATAAAAAAATATTAAACAAATAAATAAAATAAAATACCAGCTGCAGCTGGGCGTGGTGGCACACGCTTGTAATCCCCGCGCTTGGGAGGCTGAGACAGGAGGATCGCATGGGTTCAAAGCCAGCCCCGCTGGCTTAAGAGACCCTGTTTCCAAAAATAAAAAAGTATAAAATAGGTCTGGGAGTATAGCCCAGAGGTAGAAGGGCTTCCAGGAACCCCAGTACCACCAGAAATAAATAAATAAATAAATAAATAAATAAATAAATAAATAATAAAATGCCAGTAGTTCTGGTACATGTCCTGTTTCTGACCAATCTCATTCCCAAGACCACAAGTCTAATTTCTATTCTTGAAACCTATAAAAGTGGAAACTACAAAATTGACTTAAGCACACTTGGCGTCTCTTTCTCTAGTCCTCAAGCTCATTGTCTTCCTGTTCTGTTCCCTTGTTGATACTCAGTGGTTTTTGAAAGATTTGATTCAAATGGCTGGATAAAATGTGTTTTGAATATTTTTGGTAAACACCTATGATTCAATTCCTATACTGCAATTACAAGGTTAACTGCAGAAATCTTTGCCTGTTTCTCTCTCTCTCTCTCTCTCTCTCTCTCTCTCTCTCTCTCTCTCTCTCTTTCTCCTGTTGCAGAAACCAAAATAATTTATTACCCATCATTTGTTATCTGAAGGGGTTAGCTGGAATGTAGGCATCTATGAATTAACTCTCAGACTCTGAGACCCCCCCCAAAAAAAAGTGTCTCTTAAAATTTAAGCTGTTGCAAGTGTTAAACTGATTACCTTAATTTTTATCAGTTGGTTGGGAAATTGTGTGTGTGTGTGTGTGTGTGTGTGTGTGTGTGTGTGTGTGTGAGAGAGAGAGAGAGCCTAGTATTGAACTCAAGGGCATTGTATCTCCAAGCTACACACCCCGGCCCTCCCCCCCCCCCATTTTTTGTTTTGAAACAGTGCTGTGCTTGGTTGCTGAGTCTCACTACATTGCTAAGGTGGTCCTAGAATCTGCAATCCTGCTGTCTCAGTTTCCCAAGTCCCGGGGTTACAGGAATGCACTTCCA
Organism: Muscardinus avellanarius; assembly: GCF_963383645.1. Taxonomy (NCBI): domain Eukaryota; kingdom Metazoa; phylum Chordata; class Mammalia; order Rodentia; family Gliridae; genus Muscardinus; species Muscardinus avellanarius. The sequence goes on from NC_137797.1 coordinate 92,250,265, forward strand.
CATCTAGCTAAACATATTTTTGTTCTAACTTGTTTTGCCTAAGAAGAGAGTTTCTGGTTCTCTATCTATCTGCTTTTTTCCTCCTATTATGTTTACTTGAAAACCAGCTATTTAAGGGCTTTCAAATTTGCTGAAGACTAAAAGAAAAAAATCTTCTTTAGGGTATCCTAAAAAGAGAATAAACAGTGGAGACGGATGATGCAGATCTCCCTCAAAAAAATCTTCCTCATGAGGACAAATGGCCACCGGAACCAAGTGACGCAACATCTACCATAATTGGTAGAGCCTCTCCCGGACATTTCCAACTGTATATGCCTCCATATTTCTCCTCTATTTTATTTATTTATTTATTTATTTATTTATTTATTTATTGCAGGTCTAAGGATGGAACCCAGGGGCATTCAACCTCCAAGCTACACCCCCTGCCCTATTTTTTATTCTTTATTTTGAAACCGGGTCTCACTGAGTTGCAGAGGGCCTCACTAAGTAGCTGAGGGTATGCGCGAACCATGATCCTCCGGTCTCAGCCTCCCAAATGCTGGGATTACAAGCGTGCGCCACCACGCCCGGCTTTCTCCTCTATTTTATAACTTATTACTCACTGCGTCAAATGACAAAATCTGTGACAGGATCTTTTTGGTTTCTGAAACTCTTAAGTCTGGCAGGCACTCTGTGTAATAAACATCTGTTTACTAAACCCTCTTGTCTCCTACCTGTGGAGACTCAATACTTGGAAAATGAAGGCTGAAAAAAATCTTTGCCTTCTGCCTGTTTTTAATGTATCTTTGTGTATGCTTGCATTGTTTGTTGTGTTACGGGTGTGCTTGTGTCTATAGATGGTTTACATGGGACCACATTGGCTTATAGATAAGTGAGCATTCGTAAATTAGGAAAATTGGGCTGGGCGCACGCTTTAATACCAGTACTTGGGAGGCTGAGACAGGAAGATTGTAGGTTCATGGCCAGTCTCAGCAACTTGTGAGGCCCTCTGCAACTTAGTGAGACCCTGTTTCAAAATAAAGAACAAGCCGGGCATGGTGGTGCATACTTGTAATCCCCGCGCTTGGGAGGCTGAGACAGGAGGATCACACAGGTTCGAAGCCAGCCTCAGCTACTTGGTGAGGCTCTCAGCAACTTAGTGAGACCTTGTTTCCAAATAAAATATAAAATAGGTCTGGGAGTATAACCTGGAGGTAGAAAGCCTCTGGGTTCCACCCCCAGTACCACACACACACACACACACACAAAAGAACAAAACAGGGCTGAGGGTATAGCTTGGAAGTAGAATGCTTCTGGGTTCAATCCCCAGTACCTCAAAAAATAAAGATAAAAATAAATTAATTAGGAAAATTAAACCCAATACCTATTAGTTCATGTGCCAATTAAATCTTTGGCAAATAAGTTAAATTTGTTGGAAAGATAAAAGATGTTTAAAAAATTCATTAAAGCCAAAGATGGTAGTGAACACTGGTGATCCCAGTATTTAGGAGGCTGAGACAGGAGGCTTGATCATAGGTTTATGGCTAGATTCAGCAACTTAGCAAGGCCTTTTACAACTTCGTGAGACCCTGTTTCAAAATAAAAAATAAAATAAGGCTAGAAGTGTGGATCAGAGGTAGAGCGCCTCTGGGTTCCATCCCCAGTACCACACACACAAGAAAAAATGATTAGCTTAGACTTTTTTCCTAGGTGGCAAGTAAATCAATAGTATATTTATATCTGTAAGATGTTTTAAGCATTTAAAATATTTAAAGCATTTACATTGCTTTGGGGGTGTTGGGTTTTTTTTTTTTTTGGTGGTATTGGGGTTCCTGGAAACCCTTCTACCTCTGGGCTACACTCCCAGACCTATTTTTATACTTTTTAAATTTAGAGCCGGGTGTGGTGGCGCACACTTGTAATCCCCATGCTTGGGAGGCAGACACAGGAGGATCGCGCAGGTTCGAAGCTAGCCGCGCTGGCTTAAGAGACCCTGTTTCCAAATAAAATAACAGCGCTTAAGGCCAGAACTACCTGGGATGAGGGGCACCACTCAATCATTTGTGCTTCTCGAGCGAGGGGAGATGCCTCGTTCTTACACACGCTGTCTTCTCTTCCACAGGAGTAACCACTTGTCCATGCTCTGAGACTCGCCCTTCAGGTACATCCTAAGGAACTGGGGTAGGTTTGGTACCAAATCCCTTAAAAGAACGAGGCTTGGCCCTAATATAAGTTGAATTTGGAATGGCCAGAATCTGGAAGTATAAACTTTAATACCGTGTGCGTGCGTGTGTGTGTGCGTGTGCGTGTGCGTGTGTGTGTGTGTGTGTGTGTGTGTGTTATGAGGAACTGGACCCAGGAGTATTCTACCTCTGAGCTATCCTCCCAGCCCTATTTTATTTTTATTTTGAAACAGGGTTTCATTAAGTCATCATGCACTGCTGGTCCCAAACCTATGATCCTACTGTCTCAGTTTCCCAAGGGAAATGACAGGTACGTGCTAGCATTTCCAGCTAAGCTTTAATACCATCTTACATCTAGATCTTTTTTGTCACAATCATGAAAAATGGACACAATTTTCATACATCCAGATCTTTATGACCCTCAGGAAGAGCCCTAATCTTTTTAAACACTGCAAAAAGATCTGGCTGTTATGGCGGTATGAAAACCTCCCATCTCCCCCTTTGGGCTCCAGTGAAGGTAACAGAACAAAGCTCCCAGTGGAGCCTCTGTAGGAATCCACTAGCACCCAGGCCCCTGACTCAAAGCCCTCTGCCCTTCTATCAGGAAACCCTGGAGTCTAACAAGTACCCTCCCTGCTATATTCAGGATTCCCTTTACTTCTCAGATCTGTCCTCTTCTACAGGAATGTCATGATGTTTATAGAATGTCCCCTGAAGACCTCATGTATTAATGTTCATAGCTGATATGATTAAGGCATGAGTTGTAGTCTCATCAGTGGATAAATCCAGTGTAATGAATTTACTTAGTAACCTAGACAAGTGGGGTGTGGCTAAAAGAGGTGGGTCCCTGGGCGTGTGACTTTGAAGATTGTGCTCATGTCTTTGAATACCCTTGTGAAAGCATCCTCTCTCTCTCTCTCTCTCTCTCTCTCTCTCTCTCTCTCTCACACACACACACACACACACACACACACACACACACACACAGGCACACATGATGTGAGAGCAGAGGGCTTGCTCTCTCCCTCTTTGTGTCTCTCACTGACATACCCTAGGCTCTGCTGATGTAACTGGCCTAACCTGGACTGAACCCTTGAAATCTCCAGAACTGTGAGCAAATAAGTTTTGTGGTCAGTTATTTGGGGGTATCAGCAGTGAGAGTGCTGGCTGACAAAAGGAGGTAATAGCCCAGTGGGCCAACCCATCAGAATTCAAGCTCCCCTTATATTTGATCTCAGACAAGTAAATTGGATCTAGGTAAATTCTCAGATGATTCCGAGTGATATATGGAAGGATTTCAGAGGTTTGACTACTATAGTCAGCATCTCCTGGAAAGAGATACTGTTTTATTCATTTTGTATACTTTTGTTGGGGCATTATAGTCTCCCATCATAGTGCAGCTCATAGTGATGGTGACATACATGTACACAACACTTGGTGGGCTTTCCCCCAGCTCCCTCTCCACCCTCTCCATTCCTTGCTTTCCCCATACAGGTTATTGAGATTGACATTGGTATTCTCACATATGTAGATGTCAATGGAAATGGTTCCTTTATTGATCCTCCCTCTTCCCCCTCCCCTAGACCACCCCCCCGGCTCCACTGGAGTTTCTCCTCCATTATCTGGAGTCCCTCTGGTATCCCGATGACTACTTAGCTTCCACATATGAGACAAAACATATGGCTTTACCTTCTCTGACTGGATAATCTCACTTGTTTCTGTTTTGTTTCTTGCAGTGCTAGAGATGGAGCCCAGGGCCTCATGTATGCTAGGCAAGCATACATGGAGCACTGGCTCTTGCTCCTCTTTCCAGTCTAACCTGCAGACCCACAGAATGATAAAACTTCAGGACAGCCTATGAAAAATGTCCCAGATCCCATGGCATCTCAGGGGAAAAGATTTTCTCTACTCTTCTAGCTTACAGCAACATTGAGAAGGATTATTAGGTTGGCTCTGAACTACTCAGGGAAAGACCAACCTTATAGGTCTTATTCAGGGTTGAGAATGCCTACCTCTTAAGACTGCATATTAGTTTGCTCTGGCTTCTGTAATAAAACACCATAAATGGGTACTTAAGCAACCCCAGCCCTATTTTATTTATTTTATTTTATTTTTGGTGGTACTGGGGTTCCTGGAAGCCCTTCTACCTCTGGGCTACACTCCCAGACCTATTTTTACATTTTTATTTGGAAACAGGGTCTCCTAAGCCAGCGCGTGTGGCTGGCTTCGAACCTGCGCGATCCTCCTGTCTCAGCCTCCCAAGTGCGGGGATTACAAGTGCCTATGTTTTATTCTTTATTTTGAAACAGGTCTCACTAAGTTGCAGAGAGCCTAAGTAGCTAAGGCTGTCTGTGAACCACGATCCTCCGGTCTCAGCCTCCTGAATGCTGGGATTACAAGCATGCGCCACCACACCCAGCTCCCAACTTGAACTTTTTAAACCAAAGAAAACCAATTTTCCTGTTTTAAGTCAACGCTATCTGGGGTCTCTTTTGCCTTCAACCAAATGTACCTGTCCTGAGGATGGGCAGCCAGGCAGAGTCAGGTGATTCAGAGAATCCAGAGAAGAAGGAGTGGGCAGCAGAGAAAGTTCAAGGACCACAGAAATGGCCAGCTAGCAATTAAGTTGCTACCAGGAGAGCAAGAATGCTGTCCCTACACACTGTGATAAATACTGCCCTGAGAACCAGCGTCAGGGAGGAGGGAGAAGGTCCTGTCCTGGGCTGTGCTATCCTGGAGATAACCTTGCTGTGAGTGTCCTGAGGCAGGCAGGCACCACAGGGAGCTTAGGAGCCGTCAGAGCATGACTGGGTGAGCCCTGCTCCATGAGGCTCGTCCAGGAACACCCACTGCCTGCAGATAGACAAAAACAGTGCCCAGGACACTCCAAGAAAATCATCAGATACAGAAAAACAAGCCAAATAGCCAGAACACAGCCATATGGCGCCACCTTCTGGAAATCTGGAGAATGACCTGCATCAGGCTGCAAATGGCATGGAGGTCACAGCGCTAAGAAGTCGGCCCTCTAAAGACTTGTGCCAAGTGGAAGGTTCTGGGTTCCTAGAGTTTGTCAAACTAAAACAGTATTTTATTTTATTTTATTTTATTTTATTTTATTTTATTTTATTTTATTTTGTGGGTCTGGGGATGGAACCCAGGGACATTCGACCTCTGAGCTATACCCCCTGCCCTATTTTTCTTTATTTTGAAACCAGGTCTCACTGAGTTGCAGAGGACCTCACTAATTAGCTGAGGCTGTCCGCGAACCACGATCCTCTGGTCTCAGCCTCCCAAATGCTGGGATTACAAGTGTGCGCCACCTCGCCCGGCTCTAAAACAGTATTTTAAAAAATCAGATCTTTGCTTCTGGGGACCCTGGCCTGGAAAATGTCTCACTCTGTGCAGGTGGCTGAGTATAATGTTTTCAAGCATGTTGTTATAAGGACTAGAATGTACCAGATAGCCTTGACTTGTTTTACCTTTCTTTGCTAGTCCTTTCTTCACCATATTTGTAAGTTCCATGCTAAAAACAAACAAACAAACAAACAACAAAAATAAAAACAAGAAAAGGAGTAAGGTAGAGCAGGAAGGAGAAATCTTAACTGGGGCATTTGGGAGGCGGAGATCAGAGGACTGTGGTTCACAGACAGCCTCAGCTACTCAGTGAGGCCCCTGGCAACTCAGTGAGACCCTGTTTTAAATAAAGAATAGGCCAGGCGTGGTGGCGCACGCTTGTAATCCCCGCGCTTGGGAGGCAGAGACAGGAGGATCGCGCAGGTTCGAAGCCAGCCATGCTGGTGTAAGAGACCCTGTTTCCAAAAATAAAAAAATAGGTCTGGGAGTGTAGCCCGGAGGTAGAAGGGCTTCCAGGAACCCCAGTACCACCAAAAAGAAAGAAGGAAAGAAAGAAAGAAAGAAAGAAAGAAAGAAAGAAAGAAAGAAAGGAAGAAAGAAAGAAAGAAAGAAAGAAAGAAAAGAAAGAGTGAATTAGGGTTGGGGGTATCACTCAGAGGTAGAATGCCCCTGGGCTCCATCTCCAGTACAAAAAAAAAAGAAGAGGAGGAGGAGGAAGAAAAGAAGAAAAGAAGAAGGAGGAGGAGGAGGAAGAGGAGGAGGAGGAGGAGGAAGAGGAGAAAAGAAAGAGAAAGAAATCTCAACTCTAGCCTCACCTCCAGGCGCTTAGGCTGTGCGCTTTGCTTCACAACACCAGGAGGCGCCATTTGCACGGGTGACCATATTGGAATCCAGCACTGTGAAGACCTAGCCCTCAAGACCATCCAAGTGACACCCACTGCAGATTGTCGGCCTTATTCAGTACTGGTGAGGCTCCATGCAACGAACCTCCGATCTGGGCTGGGTAGAGATGGAAAAGAGATCAAAAAGGTGCCTGAGGACTGGAACCTAAAACAGGGAGCTAAAACTGGAGAGCTCCAGGAGGTCCAAGAATAAGACCACTGAAAGTGTAAGGAGCAGGAAGAACGTGGCCATTTTTCTCAAAACTCATATGTGGACTTAATTCTTGTGCACACAAAATCCCTGCTCTGTGACCTTGGGTAAATCACCTAATCTCTGCAGACTTGTTTACTTTTCTATAAAATACCCATCTCACCAGGTGGTTGTGAGAATTAAATAATATAACCCGGGTAAGCCTTGGCCAGGCTCCTGCTCTGGCTGGCGCTCTGTGAATTGTGGTTTCTTCCCTCTGCGCTCAGAGGAAGTTAAGCTCCGTGGGCTTCAGATTCCCTGTGTTACCTGTAAGACTGCTCTGACTGGGCTGCAGCCTGAGGGGCCAGAAGAAAGGAAGAGGTTGGAAGAGAGAGCAAGGACCTGGGCAGATGGAGGGCAGAGAGAAGGGCCACGGCTGCCCAGGATTGCACCTGGAATTGCAGCGCACACTCTGGTCCCCCTGCAGGCCACGGCCTGGGCCTCGCTTTGCGGTGACCTCCAAGGCTTCATAAGCTGCTCCTTGGGAACTGACTTCTGTCCCCAAGGCCCCACTGTGGCTGCCCTCTCACGTCTGACATTATGCCTGTTCCATCCTTTACATCTATCCCCTGCCCTGGTTCCTTCAACTCTCAGTGTATCTTTAAACACACATACATACATATATACATACACACAGAGAGTCACTGTTCCTGGATATAATGGTTCCCCGCCTGGCTTCATGTAACAGGAAGTTCCAGCTTACAAATCAGTGGCTTTTCCTCCCCTAACAAGCACACCAACCTGCTCTTTCTGCTCTGGGCTCTGCCACTGACTGTGTGACTTCAGAAAAATAGTTGCTGCCGGGCGTGGTGGCGCACGCTTGTAATCCCAGAATTTGGGAGGCTGAAACAGGAGGATAGCGCAGGTTCGAAGCCAGCCTCAGTTACTTAGTGAGGCTCTCAGCAACTTAGTGAGACCCTGTTTCCAAATAAAATATAAAATATGTCTGGGTGTATAGCCTGAAGGTAGAAAGCCCCTGGGTTCCAAACCAGTATCACCACCACACACAAAAAAGAACAATAGTTGCTTATTGGAGCCTCAGTTAATTATCACTAAGTGAAAAAATGAGACTAAATCATTACTGTGGCTTATCTGTGCTGGTGGTAGTTTTGTTTTGCTTTGTTAATGCCCAAACTCAAGAAATGTATGGACTTTCTTTCAGGGAAAAGCACATCCACATTGTCATTTTGTAAATTATTTCCAAGTGTTTAAAAACTTCTTAGAGCCCATCCAAGGATCTGTTTAACACTCCTTGCACTGGACACCAACCCTATCACCACACCCTTTTGAAATAACTCTCCGTCCAATAATGGTGGGGCATGGCTATAATCCCAGTAAATCCAGAGACTAAGGGTAGGAGGATTGCAAGTTTTGAGGCCAGGCTGGACAACTTATTGAGACCCTGTCTTAAAACAAGAGTGGGAGCTGGGCATGTAAATAGCATAGTGATAGAACATTTGCCTAGCTTGCATTAAACCCTGGGCTCAATCCCTAGGACCGCAATCAGTCTGTTGTGGCTTGACCCCGCGAGACAGGAGCTCCAGAGCCAATCGATTTCGTATGGGTCACTTTATTACAGGTTCGAACCTGGACCCAAGCGCGTCTGGCACAGCAGAGTCAGCGAGGGCCCCGGTTCTAGCAAGGGGGCTTTCTTATATAGTACTATTTTGCAAAGGCATTTTTATTACATCAGCCTAAACACTTTTACATTTACAACCTTTAAACTACAAAGCAACTACACAGGCACACAGATGTTTGGGGAGATAGAGAGGGTATGTGAGCGGGGGTCTCTTATCTAGGATACCAGGGTGTGCCTGGGTCCTGAGTAACCGCTTTCTTCTTTTTTTTTTTTTTTTTTTTTGACGGGTCTGGTGATGGAATCCAGGAGCATTCAACCTCCGAGCTACACCCCCTGCCCTATTTTTTATTCTTTATTTTGAAACCGGGTCTCACTGAGTTGCACAGGGCCTCACTAAGTAGCTGAGGCTGTCCGCGAACCGCAATCCTCTGGTCTCAGCCTCCCAACTGAATGCTGGGATTACAAACTTGCGCCACCACGCCTGGCAACTGCCTTCTACTAATCTCTCACAGAAACGGCTGCAGTTTCCTGTCTGAGTTGTCTTTTAACTTCTTGAAGGTTTACTAAGAGAGGCAAATAATTTTTAACTAACTTATACTATTAGTAAACTATTTTAATCAAAATATCTTATTTTATTGATCACACCATTTCAATTTATAACCACACAGCACACCCACTATTATTATAACTAATGCCTAAATACTTAATAAAAATTATGAAACACAAAAATACATCATGACAAGTCAATAAATAAATAATAAATAAATAATTTTTGTGGTATTGGGGGTTGAACCCAGAAGCATTCTACCTCCAAGCTATACCCTCAGCCAGATTTTATTTCCTCTTTGGAAACAGTGTCTCATTAGGTTGCTGAAAGCCTTGCTAAGTTGCCAAGGTTGGCTTTAAACCTGCAATCCTCCTGTCTCAGCCTCCCTAATACTAGGATTACAACTCTGTGTCACCAAACCCAGCTTATACATTTTTCCAAAATTAATAAAATAGAGCCAGGCATGATGGTGCATGCTTGCAATCCTAGAACTTGGTAGGCTGAGACAGGAGGATCGCACAGGTTCGAAGCCAGCCTCAGCTACTTAAAGTGAGGCTCTCAGCAACTTAGTGAGACCCTGTTTCCAAATAAAATACAAAATAAGTCTGGGAGTAAAGCCCAAAGGTAGAAAGCCTTGGGTTCTATCCCCAGCACCGCACATACAAAAAAAAAAAAATTAATAAAATAAAGTAGATCTCTGGCTCAAATTCTCTCAGAATTAGAAATTAAAAAGTAGCAATTTCTATCTCTACTAAGAACATATTTCTGAGAAAAATGATGCTGACATCCCCCAGCCACATTCTGATGACCATGACTTCGGAAAGTCCCTTTGCTAAAGAGATAAGTGGTTTAGGAAAGAACTACTTACCTGCTATTGAGTGTCAGTCACCTCTCAGGGAATATTTCCCCATCCTTTGATCTGTTCCACAAAACGTGACTGATATGTTTAGAAACACAGAGCTTCATTTCTGCTAAATTTGGTGGAAGATATTGTATTGAATTTAAGTGGGTATATTATTAGTCCGGCATGGTAGCGTATGCTTGCAAATCAGTACTTGGGAGGTTAAGATAGGAGGATCTCAGGTTCAAGGACAGCCTCAGCAACTTAGTGAGGGGAGATCCTGCTTCAAAATTAAAAAAATAATGCCGGGCGTGGTGGCGCACGCTTGTAATCCCCGCGCTTGGGAGGCAGAGACAGGAGGATCGCGCAGGTTCGAAGCCAGCCGAGCGCGCTGGCTTAGGAAACCCTGTTTCCAAATAAAAATGTAAAATAAGTCTGGGAGTGTAGCCTGGAGGTAGCAGGGTTTCCAGGAACCCCAGTACCACCAAAAAATAAATAAATAAATAATAAGAAGAAGAAGCCGGGCATGGTGGTGCACACTTGTAATCCCAGTACTTGGGAGGCTGAGACTGGAGGATCGCAGGTTTGTGGCCAGCCTCAGCTACTTAGTGAGACCCTGTTTCCAAATAAAATATAAAATAGAGTAAAAAAAAAAAAAAAGCCCCTGGTTCCACCCTCAGTATCACAAAATAAATAAATAAATAAATAAATATTTTATATGAGAACAACAATTAAGAATTGTGTGAAGTGAAAATTATATTTAAAGCTAGGTGTAGTGGCACATGCTTGTAATCCCAGTACTTAGGAGGCTGAGACAGGAGGATCGCAGGTTCACGGCCAGACTCAGGTACTTACGCCCTCTATAATTTAGTGAGACTAGCCAGCCTTGGCTGGTTTGCAGCCAGCCTTAGCTACTTAGTGAGGCCCTTCACAACTTAGTGAGACCCTGTTCCAAAATAAAAAATAAGTCCAGGTGTAGTGGTGCACACCTGTAATCCCAGTACTTGGAAGGCTGAGAGAGGAGTTTGTCAGGTTTGAGGACAGCCTCAGCAAGTAGTGAGACTCTCATCAACCTAGTGAGACCCTATTTCCAAATAAGAAATAAAAATCAGGCTGGGGGTGTAGCTGGAAGGTAGAATGCCCCAGTACAATAATAAATAAATAACTGATAGATAGATTGGTAGATAGATAGGTAGATAGGGCTGAGAGTATAGTTCAGAGGTAGAATGGCCCTGGGTTTAATCCTTAGTACAATAAACAAACAATAAAAAAATTTTTTTTTGTTGCACCATGAGAACAGTTTACCTTATTTATTTATTTATTTATTTATTTTTTGTAATCCTGGGGATTAAACCATACCCAACCATTACAGTCTAATTCCGCTGATGCTGAGTGGTCACAGCTGAATGGCCGGTGTCTGGTGGTCGTTAAAAGGTATCCTGAGCTAAGGAGCCTCACCTGGGATGGCCCATCCCTGCTCCACTATCTTTCATCGTCTCTAGGTTAGTTCAGTCTTCTTCCCGTGGAAGCCTAAGGAATCTAAAATTCAGGAAGAGAAAAGCCCCAGGGTGTCACCTTTGGTATTGTTTTGGCTTTTACCAAAATAATTCTAATGACAAGCCCAAAGTTAGTGTGAGAAAGGATTACTCATGCAAATGTGACCAACTGGTGAGCGTGATTCCAATAACCAATTGCACTGTATAAATGGTAATTTTTTAGCTTTTCAAGTATCATTAATATGATTAGAAATATGTTGCTTGTTAAAATTTAAGTCTACTAGTCAATATCTGAAATGTTTCTGTTTTGTGTGGCACTGGGAATTGAACCTAGGAGCATTCTACATACAAGCTACACCCCAAGTCTTATTTTTCTTTTTAAACAGGGCCTTTCTAGGTTGATAAGAGGTTCACTACTTGCTGAGTTGTCCTCAAACCTGCAGTCCTACTGTCTCAGCCTCCCAGTGTTATACTTAAAGTCCGGGACCCCAGGGTGACAGACACCACCACCACACACAATATTGCAAACAACAGGAAGGGGTTTATTGGGGAACTAGCTCGAGCTAGGGTCCAAGTCCCTCCAACGCAGTGGAGTCTTGACAAGGACCCCGAGTCTTTGTTCCAAGGCAGTTTTATCCATTTCAGTCACCCGGGCTGTGATTTACAAAGGAGTTATCTTTAGACCAAAAGGAATTTTTACTGCTGTTATCACAAGCCACGGACAGGATACTGGTGTCTCCCATGTGGTTCGTGTCTCCCAGGGTTGGTTGGGAGTTTTTCATCCTGACCCAGGTGCCAAAACTGGCACTTAACTCTTAGTTGTATTCCTGGGAAACTGAGACTTAGGCCTAGCGTGTTTGCTGTATGGATGAAGCCTGTTATGGCCCCATTTCGGTCCTATACCAACTACTAGGAATACAGGCAATGATCACCACACCCAGCTGACATTTGAAATGTTTAAGAGCAGACACAGAAAGCTGTGATGTGGTTTGAACTGTCAAAAGAAGTTTAACTCATCAAGTTTTAATTTATTAAATGTGGATTTAAATATAAAGAGGATTTAATCTGATACATTTATCAGTTCATAGCACATGAATCAAAGAACAAGTAGAAGTGATTGTTCTTATTTTATTATTAGATTAATAAATGAAGTAGCAAGCTTTGTAAATTGAATCTAAAGCCTCAAGATAAACCAAGAGCCAAGTATGGTGGTGAACGCCTGTAAACCAAGCAACTCGGAAGGAGTGTGGTGGCACACGCTTGTAATTCCAGCATTTGGGAGGCTGAGACCAGAGGATCGCGGTTCATGGGCAGCCTCAGCTACTACTTAGTGAGGCCCTTTGCAACTCAGTGAGACCCACTTTCAAAACATAGAATAAAATATAGGGCTGGGGGTGTAGCTCGGAGGTCAAATGCCCCTAAGTTCCATCCCCACATCTGAGAGAGAGAGAGAGAGAGAGAGAGAGAGAGAGAGAGAGAGAGAGAGAGAGAGAGAGAGAAGGAAGGAGAGAGAAGCAGAGAGATGGGGAGGAAGAGGAGATAAAGGGGAAAGTAAAGGGGAGGGCTGCATTAGAATCACCTGGGATATCCGGGCGTGGTGGCGCACGCTTGTAATCCCCACGCTTGGGAGACGGAAACAGGAGGATCGCACAGGTTCAAAGTCAGCCGCGCTGGCTTAAGAGACCCCGTTTCCCAATAGAAAGTATAAAAGTAGGTCTGGGAGTGTAGCCTGGAGGTAGAAGGGTTTCCAGAAACCCCAGTAACACCAAAAAAAAAAAAAAAAAAAATCTCCTGGGAAACATTTTAAAAATACTTCTGCCCAGATCCCACCCCAGGCCAGCTGACTCAGTCTGGAAGAGTAGGAGTATTTAGTAAAGTCCCCGGGGTTACTCTGATGTGCAGCAGGGGTTGAGAGCTAGAAGGGCAATTTCACCTTACAGGATGCTGTCCCTGGAGGTGTCCTTGGGGCTTCCCAAGGCTGTGCCTACACAGACACAAAGGTCAAGAGTTAGCAACTTATGCTTCCTGTCTCTTACCTGTTTTTTGTACTTCCAGGGAGCACAGATGGTTTTTTATACTCTTAAATTGTGGGGAGAAGAAATGAAAAAGGAATCGGACATGGTGGCGCACGCTTGTAATCCCAACATTCAGGAGGCTGAGACGGGAGGACCGCAGTTTGCAGACAGCCTCAGCTACTTAGTGAGGCTCTTTGCAACTCAGTGAGACCCTGTTTCAAATAAGGAATAAAAAATAGGGCAGGGGGTGTAGCTCGAAGGTAGAATGCCCCTGGGTTCCATCCCCAGACCCGCAAAAAAAGAAAAAGAAAGAAAGAAAGAAAGAAAGAAAGAAAGAAAGAAAGGGGGGAATAATATTTTGAGACAGGTGGAAATAATAAAACCTTCAAATGTAAGTGTCCAGAAAGCTTTATTGAAACACAGCCACACTCCTTTGTCTATAGCTGCTGCAAGGGTAGAGTGAAATAATCGGGACAGGATCGTGGCTGGCAAAGCCTAAAATATTTACTATCTGACCCTTGACAGAAAAAGAGTGCTCACCCTGGCTTGAAGGGAGTGGGCTTGCGGATCTCAGCGTCCCCAAGTCCTCCCTCAGGAAGGTGCACACCTGCCTGGGAAGGTGCCAGCTGTCATGGTGGCAGGTGTGCGTGGAGACGCCCTCCCTCCTACCCTTGTTTTCATTCTTGTCCTGAGCCCACTTTCAGAAGAAAAAGAGGCCTCTCACCAGCCTGGCTTCCAAAATTACCCTGCACACTTAGCCAGGCATAGTGGCTCATGCCTGTAATTCAGTACTTGGGAGGCTGAGACAGGAGAATGGCAGGTTTTAAAGCAGTCTCAGCCACTTAGCATGACTCTCAGCAACCTAGAGAGACTCTCCTTTAAAATAAAAAATTAAAAAGGGCTAGGGGTGTAGCTGGGAAGTAAAATGCCTCTGAATTCAATCTTAAGCACCAAAAATAGACATAAACAAAAAGAAGTCTACCTGATTTTTGGCATATAACTCAGAAGGACTCTGCTTCAGTCAACATTCTCACCACCGTGACAAAAACACCAAATCAGAACAACCTAGAAGAGGGTTTACTGCGGCTCAGGGTTCAGTCCACAGGGCTGACTCCAAAGCACGGGTGATGGCAGCGGCCGAGTGACAAGCTACACAAAGGGTGCTGCGCTCTCTCAAAAAGGCAAGAAACAGAGGAGAGGGAGAGGGAGATGGGGAGGGAGGAAAGGGGAGAGAGATGAGGGAGGGAGAAAGAGGGAGGGGGATAGAGAGAAAGAGGAGAGTCCCTCACAGTGCCCAGGACCACACCCCCAGTGAACCCCTCCTCCAGTCACACTCCACCTGATGCCTTACTACCCAAAGATGCTACCAATAATTCAAATTATGAATCCATCAAGGGATTTGTCCACTGATGAGACTGGACCCCCATAACTCAGTTATTCACCTCTGATATATATATATATATATATATATATATATATATATATATATATTTCGGTACTAGGGATAGAACCCAGTGGCATTCTACTTCCGAGTTACATCCCCAGCCCTATTTTTTTTTTTTTTTTTTTTTTTTAGGTCTGGAGATGAAACCCAGGAGCATTCGACCTCCAAGCTACACCCCCTGCCCTCTTTTTTATTCTTTATTTTGAAACCGGGTCTCAATGTGTTGCAGAGGGCCTAAGTAGCTGAGGCTGTCCACGAACCGCGATGCTCCAGTCTCAGTCTCCCAAATGCTGGGGTTACAAGCGTGCGCCACCACACCCGGCTCCAGCCCTTTTTTTTTTTTTTAATTCTTTATTTTGAAACGGGCTCACTAAGCTGCGCTGTGCCTCACTAAGTAGCTGAGGCTGGCTGAGATCCTGCGATCCTCTTGTCTCAGCCTCCCAGGTACTGGGATTACAAGCGTGCGCCACCACAGCCTAACTACTTCTGAACATTCTTGTATTACTCTTCTGAGTTATAGGTCAAAAATCACAGAAGCCAATACATGAGGGTTTTTTTTTTGGGGGGGGGAGCCCTGGGGATTGAACCCAGAGGCATTCATTCTACCTCCAACTTACACCCTCAGCCAGATTTTATCTCGTATTTGGAAATGGGGTCTCACTAGGTTGCTGAGAGCCTCGCTAAGTTGCCAAGGCTAGCTTTGAACCTGTGATCCTCCTGTCTCAGCCTGCCAAGTACTGAGATTATAAACATGTACCACCACACCCAGCAATACATACACTTTTCCAGAGGACATTCTATATTCAAACCACAACAGAGTTCAAAGAATTGGGTAACTTGGTTATGAAAAAATTAAATACTTATGTAAGTAAAATTTCTTCAAGCTTAAATCTAAAATATTTGGAATTTTGTTTATTTATTTATTTATTTATTTATTTATTGCGGGTCTGGGGATGGAACCCAGGGGCATTCTACCTCCGAGCTACAGCCCCTGCCCTATTTTTTATTCTTTATTTTGAAACCGGGTCTCACTGAGTTGCAGAGGGTCTCACTAAGTAGCTGAGGCTGTCTGCGAACCAAGATACTTCTGTCTCAGCCTCCCGAATGCTGGGATTAACAAGCGCTCACCACCACGCCTGGCTAAATATTTGGAATTCTGAATGTTGTCTCTATGAATAAGCAATATTTGTCCATAGATAAATGAAAAATTAGGAAGAAAATTTTATACATCTCATTATTAGATGAACTTCAGATAAGTTCCTTTTTATGTTTAATAACTTCTGTCAAGCCAGACACAGCAGTACACACCTGTAGTCCCAGCTATTAGGAGGCTGAGGCAGGAGAATTAATTGAGTCCAGGAGTTTGAGGCAAGCCTGGCCAAGACAAAGAGACCCAGTCTCAAACTTCTCAATGTGTTTATTATTTTTACATTATTTTGCTCAAGTATATTTTACATTATTATATGCTAATAATCATTAGGATGAAAGGAGGGTCTCAACTTGTCACTGGCAGGTGGCTCTTGGGTTCCACCGCTGGGGCTTCTCTAGGGAGGCGGCTGGAAGCACTTCTCTCCCAGACGGAGGCTGAGCAACACAGAAGGCTCGGACTTTCTCCAACCTAATTTTGTTAGTAGCAGCTCATCGTTTTTACCTCATTCGATGCATATTCTGTTGTTGGAGGCAAGTCACTATGTCCCACCTCTCTATCCTCAAGGAGAGGGGAATACAAAAGCGGCTGGATAGGAGGAGGTGGGCCATCAGGAGCCATTTTAGAAGCTGCCTAACACAAATGCCAGTTTTTGCATACTTTCTCTGCACCTATTTAAAGTTTGAATGAAAAAGTGTTGCTGTCAACTTAAAAAGTGCACCAGAGGATGCAATCTTCAAAATGCTTTTGAAAAAAGGCAGCTGCCTACGCTGCGGGTTCGCTGGGCTAGCTGTACTAAATGCATTTTCGTTTAAGATATTTTCAACTCACGTGGATTGAAACTAACCCCGTCGTCTATCGAGGAACACCTGCAGAGGTACCTGGCTGAAGACAGCTAAATGTTTGAAATAGTAATGTGCAGTCGGGCGACGGAGACCCAGAGCGGCAGGAGAGCAAAAGCCTGCACTCCGGGAACTCAATCCCCTCCAGAACGCCCAGCTCCTGCCCCAGCCTGGGCGGCCCCTCGCTGCCGGGAGAAAAGGAACCGAAAGCCAGAGAAGGCTGAGCGCGGGAGAAACTGAGATGGAGAGGGAGGGTGAAAACCGACAGAGACCATGAAAATGGTCTCCTCCTCCTCCTCCTCCTCCTCCTCCTCCTCCTCCTCCTCCTCCTCCTCTTCCTCCTCCTCCTCCTCCTCCGGAATCCAGGGGCATTGTACCTCTGAGCTACACCTACAATCCTATTTTTTATTCTTTTTTTTCCAAGTATGGGGATGGAACCCAGGGGGATTTTTATCTCCGAGCTACACCCCCTGCCTTATTTTTTTATTCTTTATTTTGAAACAGGGTCTCACTAAGTAGCTGAGGCTGTCCTCGAGCCGTTATCCTCTGGTCACAGCCTCCTGAATGCTGGAATTACAAGCGTGCACCACCATGCCCGGCCTGTGTGTGTGTGTGTGTGTGTGTGTGTGTGTGTGTGTGTGTGTGTGGTACTGGGGTTCCTGGAAGCCCTTCTACCTCGGGGCTACACTCCCAGACCTATTTTTACATTTTTATTTGGAAACGGGGTCTCCTAAGCCAGCGCGCGCGGCTGGCTTCGAACCTGCGCGATCCTCCTGTCTCTGCCTCCCAAGCATGGGGATGCCACCACGCCCGGCCCGGCCTATTTTTTTTTTTTAATTCTTTATTTTGAAACAGGGTCTCACTGAGTTGCAAAGGGCCTAATTATCTGAGGCTCTCCTCGAACAAACCTGCGCCACCAGGCCCGGCTGAAACTTCTTGAATTCCGAGTTGGACGCCAAGTGTCTAAGTAAGAAAGAAGTCGGGTGGGAGCGAGAGCAGAGGCAGGATTAATGCCGGTTTTGACAGCTTCAAGGCGTGAACGGATTACGATCCGAAGGAAGCGAAAGCAGGAGAGCCGGCGACTGCCAGCCTCGAGGTATCGAGCTGCAGGTGGCGCGGATGCCGGCGGCGGGGCACCTGAGAGCCGCGGTGGGCGTGGCCCTGGAGGGACCGCCCACGCCCCGCCCCCGGCTCCGCCCCGCCCCCGGCGCGGGCTGGAAGCCGGAAGCTGAGTACCGAGGCCTCGCACCGCGCCTCTGCGGGGAAGTACCCGGGCGTTCCCCGTGCGCCCCCGCCACAGAGCCCGGGCATGGGGGCTCCGCGCCGCCGGCCGGCCGCCGTCCCGGGGCCCCCGCTGGGGCTGCTGCTCCTGCTCTGCAGCGCCGTAGCCCCGGGCCGCGCCTCCCTGCGGCTCCTGGACCACCCGGCTCCGGTCTGCGCGCAGCAGGTGAGACCCCGACGCGCCCCCGAGGAGGATGCTGCGGGGCGGGCGGCGGGGATCCGGCCCGGCCCGGGAGGCGGGAAGTCCGCCCTGGGGGACGGGGAGGGCGTCGGGGCTGGGACTCGAAGATCGCGGCGCGCCGAGGAGTTTACCTGGAGCCCTGGGAGTTGCGGTGTGGACCGGGGAGACGAGGGCGTTGGAGGGGGGAAGATCGCGGGCGCGCGTTGCACAACGAGCCGCGGTGCTGAGCTGGAGGCCGGAGCCGCGACTCCGCCCCGGCCGGAGTTTGGGGAAGGAGACCCAGGCGCGCGGCGGGGCCGGCGAAGGGGCCTTGGGAGGAGGAAGGACAGTCTGGACGGGCCCCACGACGTGCACCCCACGGTGCCCCTGCTCTACCCGGCCTCGACGCACGACCCAGGAGGCTGAGCCCGGCCCCGCAACCTCCCCTCTAGCCGCCTGAATGCGGCCAAAGGAGCAGGGCCAGCCCTAGGTCGCCAAATTAGAACTTGGCTGTGAGAAGGTGGGCATCCGGACCGACCGACCGACCGACCTCAGCCCGGTCCCGGAGACCGTACACGCGGGCGAACCCGGGCGCCTCCGGAGGTTTCTTGCAAGAGTGGTGAGCCGCGGCCTGCTCACCTGCGGAGGGCCGCTGAGGGCCACCCTCCCGGAGAGCTGAGCTAAACTCCGTGAGACAGTCACACTGCCGTGTTGCCCAGGCTGCATTCCAGCTTCTGAGCTTAAGCATTCTCCTGCCTCATCCTTCCGGAGAGTAGGGTCCACGGGCACTGGCCACCCAGATGATCAAGACGTCCTTCCCACCTCGATCACCACCACCTCCTCCTCCTCCTCCTCCTCCTCCTCCTCCTCCTCCTCCTCCTCCTCCTCCTCCTCCTCCTCCTCCTCCTCCTCCTCCTCCTCCTCCTCCTCCTCCTCCTCCTTCTTTCGGGTGTGAGAGCTCAGGAAGTGAGAGCTGGCACTTTGTGGCTGTCAAGGAGGACCCCCTCTAGGCTCACAGGAAGTAGCACACCCTGCCTGTCTGCCTTGCAGTGAAACCTGAACCATTTTGAAAGAAAACAGGGCCAGGCTGGTGACCCTGGCCTGTAATCCCAGTACTTGAGAGACTGAGACTGGAGGGTGGTAGGTTCCAGGCCAGCCCTGGCATTTAGCAGGGCTCTCAGCAACTTAATGAAACTCTGTTTCAAAATAAAATAGGTCTGAGGGTTCTACCCAGAGGTAGACCCCCTCTGGGTTCAATCTCCAGTGAAAGAGAGAAAGGAAGAAAGCCCCCCAAAACACCTTCCTTCTCCACTCAAAGCCAGTTATTTCCCTCTGCTTTCTGATTTTCTCAGCCCCTTCCCATCCACTGACCGCAGGGAAAAAGCTGAGTATCTGAGTCAGAGGATGTGAAACAAAGGGATATTTCTCTTTATCTAATTTTATAGAAGATTTGCCAAAACAGGGTGGAGGGTGAGTGACTATTTTGCAGGGAAAAAGTGTTTTAATGTGACTGATGTTGGGAAATGCCCTTGTGATTTTGACCATGCCCCTGTGCTTTGCCCAACAGTGGAAACCACAAGGACATTTCTCAACATCAGTCACATTAAAAACACTTTTTAACGAGCACAGAGGCACATGCTCATCAGCTTCTTCCTGCGGACTGTACAAAAATGCTCCAATGTGGAGGATTTGGCGTTCATTTGTGAATGGCCATTTGTCAGGTGCCTGCCAACTTCTAGGAACTGAAACTGTAAAACACTCCTGGGACCCAATTGTCCAAGGACTTCCTTTGTCTAGGAACTAGGTAGCTGTTTTACAAGTGGTCTTTGCACAACTGGTGAGCGTCCAGAATCCCAGGAAAAATTAAAATCACTTTCAGCTGGGCTGTTCTTCATGGAGAGGACAATTGGGCATCCCTCAGGGACAGTGGGAGCCTCTGAGACTGAAGTTGCTTGGAGTATTCCAGATGGTGGAGGAGCCAGATAGTGCAAGTCCTTAGATAGTGCAAGGTAAAGTGTGTGTCTGGAATGGAGGTTCTGTAGAGTAGGAAAGAAAAGAAGCTAGAAGGGAGATAGAGACTCCATTGTGGCCTGATGCTGCAGATGTGCTGAAGGAGTTGTGTGTTTTTTGGAGTTAAAGGAGATTTTTTGTTTGTTTTGTTCCGTGTTTTGTTTTGTTTTCAGTGCTGGGGCTGGAGCCAGGGCCTTGCACATGCTAGGCAAGTGTTCTACCACTGAGCTACACCCCCCGCCCTTAAGGATTTTTTTACTTTAATTGCACAGGGAAACAACCGAGAGGTCATGGCGCAAGAGCCCAGCCTGATTTCAGGGAGGGATGGAGAGAGCTGTTTGTGGCCAAATTTATCTACATGTTCTCTTTCTTTTCCTCCTTCTTCCTTTCTTCCCTTTACTTGTACTTATAGACCACCCATCTCTACAGGATAAACAGCTTCCCTGATCCATTGTTGAGTTCTTATAAAAAGAAAGAAGCCAGGGTAAGCTCAGTATAATCCCAGCTACTCAAGAGACTGAGGCAGAAGGGTCATAGGTTTGGGGCTAGCCTGGGCAGCTCAGTGAGACCCTGTCTCAAAATACAAAACTAAAAGGTCTGGGGATACAGCTCAGTAACAGAGCACTTGCCTAGCATGTACAAGGTCTTGGGTTCCATTCTCAGTACTGCAAAAAAGAAAGAAAGAAACGACACACTCTCCCCGGTTGTTCAGTGGACACATGTGATGGAGTGATGGGGAGGACACGCTGCAGCCCTGGGTTCGCCTCCCGATGCCATCTCTTGCAGTGTCTGTGACCTTGGGCAACTTGGGCTGCCTGGGTCTGGGTTTCTTTGTTTCCACAATGAAAGGAGTGGGTGATCATCTCCTGCACCACTTTCCATATGTAAATATCTGCCAAAAGCCCAGTTGGTTTATCCCTCAATGACCGTCCTAAGATGGGGAGGAGGCTTCTGCGTGCTTGTTCTGTTCCTCCCTTAGTGCTGCCCGGGATGTGGGGGCTTGAGAAACACAGGTCGCTGGAAGGAAGGAAGGAAGGAAAGACTGAATCTGCTTTGATAAACCTGGACCGGCCAGGCGCTGGTTCTACCAGCCTTGATCGAGTACCTCAAAACCATGAAGATTCTGACTTCCCTGCAGACACCAGTCCTGGGGAAACCATAAGTAACTGCATTTCCCTGGGTGCTCTTGTGGGTGCTGTCCTCTGCTTGGGCTTCCTTGCAGGTTTCCCTTGACTGCCAGCCTGAGGAACACACATAAGCAAAGACAGCAACAGCTTGGGCTCAGTTGGCACAAACGGTAACACACAGTTTTACAAACAGGATGTGTGTTTCGTTACAAGTTCTTTTTTTCCTGAGCACTTGTGGTTTTCACTTGTGGTGACGGAACGACTGTTTGTCTTAACCCTGTTAATCTTCTGGGGGCCAGAAGCCACTTCCAGCTCTACTACTCTTCGAGAGTATACAAAGTCGTCTTGGCAGGAAGGCTGGGGCTCTGCAGGCAGTAGAACCCACGGTTAACTAACCTTCCTCATGTCCTCATCTTCGCAGGACTTCTCACCCTGGCTGCCGGCTGCCCTCGCCTCCCATGGGGAGACCAGAATCCTTTAGCATTCAGCAGACGGAAGTCTGCAGCTCCAAGTCAGGAGTCTCGGGCTCTGGACGATCTTCCCCGCCACCTGTACTGCCGCCCTGCATCAACCCTCTGCTGTTAGGAGTAGGCATCCTCGTCTACCCTCACCTTGCAGGTTGTGGGGAGAGATCTCACAGGCTGCATCTGTGAAATCACCAGGCAGGGCACACTGGGGCATTGCGCCGACATGTACTTGGAACTTTTTACCAGGCACTGTGCAAGACGCTGACTCGTATGCCTTCTGCCAGTGCTCACAACCCTCTATAAGATCTGCAGAATTGACCTGCTTTAGAAAAGCCAGCCCAGCCAGGCGTGGTGGCGCACGCTTGTAATCCCCGCGCTTGGGAGGCTGAGACAAGAGGATCGCACGGGTTCAAAGCCAGCCTCAACTACTTAGTGAGGCTTTCAGCAACTTAGTGAGATCCTGTTTCCAAATAAAAAATAAAAATAAAAATAACAAAAGGTCTGGGAGTATAGCCCGGAGGTAGAAAGCCTCTGGGTTCCACCCCCAGTACCACCAAGAAAAGTCAGGCAGCCGGGCGTGGTGGCTCACACTTGTAATCCCAGTGCTTGGGAGGCTGAGACAGAAGGATTGCACGAGTTCGAAGCCAGCCTCAGGTACTGAGTGAGGCTCTCAGCAACTTAGTGAGACCTTGTTTCTAATAAAATATTTTAAAAATAGGTCTGGGAGTATAGCCCGGAGGTAGAAAGCCCCAGATTCCATCCCCAGTACCACCAAAATAAGAAAAGAAAGAAAAGCCAGGCGATTGGCCCCAAGCCACACAGCCAGTGGATACTGATCTGAGCCTCAGAGCTGCGCAGCACAGGCACCTTCAAAGCCCACATTTCTGTGTCAAGAACCCAGTAATGTTCACTGACTGCCCAGAGTTGAATATAGTCTTTCATTTTTTCCTTTTCTTATCACTGTATAGGTAGATAAATAGGAATAGCCTGCCTGTTGTAGGTCTTTCTTTCTTCCTTTCTCTTCTTTCTTTCTTTCTTTCTTTCCTGTGCTGTCGATGGGACCCAGGACCTCAGTCATGCTAGGCAAGTGCTGGGATTATAGCGGGAGCTATACCCCCAGCTGAAGAATGGAAGTTTAGAGTAAAGAAATTAGGGGTGACTATTGGAGAGGAAATTTGGGACAGAACAAGATCTGTTGTAGTATTCAATGATAATCCTGAATACATTTTTTTTTTTGCGGGTCTGGGGATGGAACCCGGGGTACTTGACCTCCAAGCTACACCCCCTGCCCTAATTTTATTCTTTATTTTCAAACAGGGACTCACTAAGTTGCCCAGGGCCTCACTAAGTAGCTGAGGCTCTCTGTGAACCACGATCCTCCAGTTTTAGCCTCCCGAATTCTGGGATTACAAGCGTGCGCCACCACGCCCGGCTGAATACATTATTTTGTTATTAAAAATGTTATTAGCTGGGCGTAGTGGTACACGCTTGTAATCCCTGCATTTGAGAGGCTGAGATAGAAGGATCGCGGTTTGTGGCCAGCCTCAGCTACTTAATGAGGCCCTTTGCAACTCAGTGAAACCCTGTTTCAAAATAAAGAATAAAAAATAGGCCTGGGGGTGTCACTTGGAGGTAGAATACCCCTGGGTTTCATCCCTGGTACTGCAAAAATTAAAATGTTATTAATGTAAGTTCTATATTGGAATTATAAAGAAATGACCACTATTTCCCCACTAAATTAATGTTTTCATTGGACTCATTTTTAATCCTTTCATTTTTTAGAATAACATCACAGATAAACTTCTATCTTTTAATTAATTTCAACCAAGTAATACATAGAATTCTTTAAAAATGATACTAAGCTGGGCATGGTGGCGCACACATATAATCCCAGTACTTGGGAAGCTGAGACAGGAGGATCATGCAGGTTCGAAGCCAGCCTCAGCTACTTAGTGAGACTCTGTTTCCAAATAAAATATAAAATAGATCTGAGAGTGTAGCCCAGAGGTAAAAGGCCCCTGTGTTTCATCCCTAGTACCAAAAAAAAAAAAAAAAAAAGAGGAAAAAAATGATACTAAGAGCCATGTGTGGTGGTGCACACTTGTAATCCCTGCACGTGGGAGGCTGAGACAGGGAGATCCTGGTTCACGGACAGCCTCTGCTACTTAGTGAGGCCCTTTGCAACTCAGTGAGACCCTGTTTCAAAACAAAGAATAAAAAATAGGGCTGGGAGTATAGCTTGGAGGTAGAATGCCCCTGGGTTCCATCCCCAGTACCACAAAAACAAAACAAAAAACAAACAAAAATAATACTAAGATGTTTAGGAAAAAGCCCAGCAGATCCTGCCTCACCCCTAAACCTCCATATTTCTAAATATTTTTTACTTATTTCTTCTTACACATGCCTCCATATTTTTAAATGCTGTTAATTCTTTACTTGCCAAATTCAGGTATTATGTACCACAATAGATGAGAAAGGCATTCACCTTCCTCCCTTGACTCTTCTCCATCTTCCATTGTAGTTATATCAGTTTTAGTTGACTGATAGTCGTTTGTGTTGTTACAGCCATCTCTTCTGTTCAGTCAGGATGTGTACTTCCCTTGTATTTCTTTTCTGGTACAGTTTTCTCCCCCAGATGATTATTGTTTTAATTCTTCATTTGCATACTTTTCAATGTAACTAGTCTTAGGGTTTTGTTTGTTTGTTTGGACCTGGGGATTGAACCCAGGGGCATTTTACCTCTGAGCTACACCCCCACCCCTATTTTATTTCTTATTTTGAAACAAGGTCTCACTGAGTTGCTGAGACTGGCCTCGAATCTGTGATCCTCCTGTCACAGCCTCCCAAATACTGAGATTACAGGCGTGTACCATCACACCTGACTCCCCCAGACCATCTTATTTTTATTTTGAAATGGGCTCACTATTTGCCCAGGTAGACCTCAAACTTGTGATTCTGCCTCAGCCTCCAGAGTAGCTGGGATAACAGGTATGTGCCGCCGTGCCCACCTTTAGTCAAAGTTTTTCTATCAGTTCCCCCCCTCCCCCCCGGTACTGGGGATGGTGCCCAGGGGCATTCTACCTCTGAGCTGCACCCCCAGCCTTGTTTTTTTATTCTTTATTTTGAAACTGGGTCTCACTGAATTGCAAAGAGCCTCACTAAGTAGCTAAGCCTGTCCTCGAACCAAGATCCTCCGGTCTCCGCCTCCCGAATGCTGGGATTATAAGTGTGTGCCACCACGCCCAGCTCTGTAAGATTCTTCATGTTATTTTTTTCTCCTAGTCATCAGACATTCCATCAGTTTCGCTCTCCCTTCCCCCAGATAACTCCCTCCTGAGGCCCTGTTCACCCGCTTTAGTGTGGATTGATTGCACTCTAGAAGTAAGCACGGCTGTCGAGCAGACTCTGCCATGGTCACGTCTCCAGGTGCTGGAGACTGAGTCTTCCTTGGGATTACGGCATCACATCCTGGAGCACATCCTCCTCCTGCAGCTTTCTAAGCATGTGATGGAGATATACATACATACATATATATCATATGTATGATACATATATATATATATATGAGGGATATATATATAATATATATATAATTTTAAGTCTTTATGTGCCTGCATATCTTTATTCTACCTTCTCAATTCTTCGAGTAATCTGGCTGGATGTTAAAAATCTAGGTTAAGAATTACTTTCTAAACTGGGTGTGGTGGCGCAGGATTATAATCCTAGTACCTGGGAGGCTGAGACAGGAGGATCGTGGTTAGTGGCCAGCCTCAGCTACTTAGTGAGGCCCTCTGCAACTCAGTGAGACCTTGTTTCAAAATAAAGAATAAAAAAATAGGGCTGGGGTGTAGCTGGAAGGTAGAATACCCCTGGGTTCCATCCCCAGTACTGCAAAAAAAAAAAAAAAAAAAAAAAAGAATTATTTTCTCGGAATTTTGAAGGTGTTGCTCTGTTGCCTGCTAGCCAACAGTACAGATGCTGAGGACACCAATGCCATTCTGTTGCCTTGCTGTTTCTATGGCGCCTAACCAGTCCTCCTCCATCCCCATACATCTCTGGAAACTTTTAGGATCTCCTTTTTATTCCTGGTATTCCAGTAGTTCTGTGGTGTGTATGGGCCCCTGTCTGTCTCTTCTTATTTCTTCATTTGTTGTGCAGGTTGTAAGCTTTTTTTTTTTTTTTTTTTTTTTTTTTTGTGGTACTGGGGTTCCTGGAAGCCCTTCTGCCTCCGGGCTACACTCCCAGACCTATTTTTTATTTTTGGAAACAGGGTCTCTTATGCCAGTGTGACTGGCTTCCAACCTGTGCAATCCTCCGATTCTCCTGTCTCCGCCTCCCAAGCGCGGGGATTACAAGCGTGTGCCACCACTCCCGGCTATATGGCTTTATTTTGGAAATAGCCCTTTATCTTCAAACTATCTTGATTTCTTTTCAAGTGATTTTTTTCCTTTTATTTCTTTTGCTTTTCTATAATCTGGAAACCCGCTAATCATATCTTGTATTTCCTGAGTTGATTGTCTAATATCCTTCCTTCCTTCCTTCCTTCCTTCCTTCCTTCCTTCCTTCCTTCCTTCCTTCCTTCCTTCCCTGGTGCTGGGGATAGAACCCCAGGAATGCTCTAGCACTAAGGTATACCCCCGATTTTTTTATACTTTTACCTTGATACAGAGTCTCACTAAGTTGCCCAGGCTGACCTCAAACTTGTGATCCTCCTGCCTCAACCTCCCAAGTATTGGGATGTTTCTTATTGTCTATATTTGCTTGTATTTGTTTTAGTGTCAGAGAAATTTCCTTTAGTTTATAACCCTGCCCTTCCCTTTATTTTTTATTTTTTGTGGTACTGGGGATGGAACCCAGGGGCATTTGACCTCCGAGCTGCACCCCCAGTCCTATTTTTTATTTTTATTTTTGCAGGTCTGGGGATGAAACCCAGCGGCATTCAACCTCTGAGCTACACCCCCTCCCGTATTTATTATTCTTTATTTTGAAACAGGGTCTCACTAAGTTGCAGAGGGCCTAAGTAGCCAAGGCTGTCCACAAACCGTGATCCTCCTGTCTCAGCCTCCCAAATGCTGGGATTACAAGCATGCACCACTACGCCCAGCTGATTTTTTTATTTTTAAGTTCTCTCTCCCTCTCTCTCTCTCCCTCTTTCTTTCTCTCTCTCCCTCTTTCTTTCTCTCTCTCTCTCTCTCTCTCTCTCTCTCTCTCTCTCTCTCTCCTTGCTTATTTTTCCCACGGTAGCCTGTCCCTTTGTCTTATAAACCCAAAGTACTCTCTTTTCTCTTTGAGGCTGTTACAATTTTATTAGCTTGTTTTGATCTTATTCTGTTTCCAGCACTGTCTTATTTCCTCCTGGAGCATTTTTTTAGTTTCTTTGGACCTATTTTTCATGCAGGAAGCCCATCTCAAGTATCAGATATTCTTTGGCTATCTGAGAATACTTTGAGGAGGAAGTCCTCAAAAGCTGACTGAGTACTGTGTGTAGCCAGGGCTTATGAACAGTGGCCTCCGCCGTGTGGGAGGTTGGACTGATGGCTCCAGGGCCTGGCTGCTGCCGCCTAAGGTCAGATCAGGCGCTCCCAAGGGCGACCTGCACCTGTCCTCCCTCCCCTGTGGAGGCTGGATTGTTTGGGGGGGTGGGCTGGGACTCTTTGGCCTCTTCCCTGTCAGTAGCTTCCTTCTGCAGCATTCAGGTATGCTTCTCCACCTTCCCGAACTAGTTACACACTCTTCCTTCTGCTTTGACTTTTTAAAATGTGTTCACATCTCAGCCGGGCGTGGTGGCGCACGCTAGTAATTCCTGTGCTTGGGAGGGTGAGACAGGAGGATCGCGCAGGTTCGAAGCCAGCCTCAGCTACTTAGTGAGGCTCTCAGCAACTTAGTGAGACCCTGTTTCCAAATAAAAATATAAAATAGGTCTGGGAGTATAGCCTGGAGGTAGAAAAACCTCTGTGTTCCACCCCCAGTACCACCAAATAAACAAACAAACAAACTGTGTTCCCATCTCTTGCCCACTGAGATTACCTGCCCTTCATAATTTATTTATTTATTCATTTATTTATTTATTTATTTATTTATTTTTGGCTGGTACTGGGGGTGGAACCCAGGGGCTTTCTACCTCTAGGCTATACTCCCAGACCTATTTTATATTTTATTTGGAAACAGGGTCTCACTAAGTTGCTGAGAGCCTCACTAAGTAGCTGAGGCTGGCTTCGAATCCGTGCCATCCTCCCGTCTCAGCCTCCCAAGCGCTGGGATTACAAGCGTGCGCCACCACGCCCGGCATAATAATTTATTTATTTTTTAATCCCTTCCTGCCAGCCTTGGTGACACACACCTATAATCTTAGCTACTTAGGAGGCTAAGGCAGGAGGAGGACAAGTTCGAGGACAACCTGAGCAGACAACTCAGCAGACCTCGTTTCAAAATTAAAAAACAAAAAGAGCTGGAGATACGGTTCAGTGATAGAGCACCCCTGGGTTCAATACCCAGTACCAAAAAAAAAAAAAAAAAAAAAAATCCCTTTCTGTATTTTTTGTATGAGTTTGAGGAGGAGATAATGTGTACATAGTCCAGGCACTGTGACCTTTAGTGTAATTTTCTTTGCTGCATTTCACCTCTATCTGTATTTTTCTGCCCTGTTTAAATCCTATTTCCCCTTCGCCGTCTCTTCTGCCTTATTCCCTTCACTGTAGTAGCCTGTGTGTTACTACCCGATAGCAGTTGTCTACCTGTTTTTCTATGTTCATGCAATTATAAACATATCTAAATATATTGGTCTTTTTGTATGTGTGTGGTACTAGGGGTGGAACCCAGGGGCTTTTCTACCTCCGGGCTATACTCCCAGACCTATTTTATATTTTATTTGGAAACAGGGTCTCACTAAGTTGCTGAGAGCCTCACTAAGTAGCTGAGGCTGGCTTCGAACCCGAGCGATCCTCCTGTCTCAGCCTCCCAAGCGCTAGGATTACAGGCGTGCATCACCACGCCCAGCTATCGTGGTCTTTTTCATCATTTATTTCTATATAAAATGAAAATGAACTATGAAAAGTCCTTTACAACTTGTTTTCCTCACTCAGCACATCTTGGTCATAGCTGTGGGTCAGTAGCTATCTGTATAACTAGTTCTCCTTAATATTTGTATAGAACATTCCATAAGACACAGCAATCTATTCAACCATTTCCATTTTAATTGAAACCAGATTGACTTCACTGAGCCATTCTCTACTGATGAGCATTCAATACCGCAAAAAAAAAAAAAAAAAAAGGGAGCTACTCATGTTTTTCAAGCTAGCACAAGCTTGATTCTAAAACTTGATAAAAATTTCTACAAAGCTGGGTGTGGTGGCGCACACTTGTAATCCCAGCATTTGGGAGGCTGAGATAGGAGGATCTGGGTTCCCGGACAGCCTCAGCTACTTAGGCCCTCTGCAACTCAGTGACACCCTGTTTCAAAATAAAGAATTAAACATCAGGCTGGAGGTGTTGCTTGGAGGTAGAATGCCCCTGGGTTCCATCCCTATTGCCTCAAAAAAATAAAAAATAATTTTAAAAATTGGGCTGGGGTGTAGCTCAGAGGTAAAATGCCCCTGGGTTTGTTTAATCCCCACCAGCACACACCCACAAAATTTTTTCTACAAAAAGATTAAACTTGGGCCATTAAACTTGGGCCATTCTCACTTATGAATATAGATACAATCAATTTATATGACATGTTAGCAAATTTAATATAGCAGAATATGGAAGAAATAGTACATCATAATCTGGTAGGATTTATTCTACTAATGCAGAATTGGTCCATTATACCACATCATCAATATAATATCAATAAATTGATTAAGGTGAAAATCTATAGTCATGTTAGTAAGTGCTAGAGAAATATTTGATACATTTCAGAGCTGATTGTGTGTGTGTGTGCGTGTGTGTGTGTGTGTGACTGAACTTAGGGACATTCTGCAGCTATACCCAGCCCTATATTTATTTGGAAACTGGATCTCACTAAGTTGCTGAAGCTGGCCCCAAACCTGCAGTCTTCCTGTCTCAGCCTCCCAAGTACTGGCATTACCGATGTACATCACCTTGCCTGGCTAGCATGTTTTTTTCCTAGCAAAATCTGTAACCAGAATTATAATTCCGCAGTTGGCCTCTTGCAGCCTGGTTATCCAGACCAAAGATCAGAAGCCTCAGGAGACTTAGGGGGCTTTTCCCATGCTGCCTCAGGACGACCCTCTGTCTAAAGTTGTAAAGTCCCCAGCCCATCACGGTTACTCCTGACATCTCAGTCTCCTTTTGCCATGCACCAGGCAGAGGGAGACTGAGATTTGGTTGGGCAGGATGAAGAAGTACAGGGAGAAGTCCCCCTAGGTGGCAAGGGTTGTATAGATTTCGTTCTTACAAATGAGCCTGCGAAGGCTCTGGAGCCCTGCGTGTGAATTCAGGTTTCTTCTTGGCTGTAACCCCCACCTTTCTTTCCACAGGGGCTGAACTGCAGAGTCAAGAACAGTAAGTCCTTTCTCGTTGTTCCTCTAATGGCTTTAACACAGCGGCAGCCTGGTGCTGATCTCTGGCAGCAGCTCTGCTGCCTCACCCCAAGTTCAGGCCACCTGAGCTTCCTGTGGAGAACATTCGTTATGTAAAAGTTGGGCAATGAGAAACCAAACTGTCATTTGGGTTTTGAAAGTGTTCTCTGGTGCGCTGCCCAGTGTATCTATAATACAATTTCATCTGCCGTGGCTTGTCACTGTCAGGTGAGACATCTGTGTTGTTGTAGTTTTGGGGGGAGGGATGGAACCCAGTGTCTCAAGAATGCCAGGCAAGTGCTCTACCGCTGAGCCACGCCCCCAGCCCCTTGGTTTGGTTTTGCTTCAAGGACAAGGCACTTAATTCACGGATCTGAGCTGGGCGTGCTGGCGCGGCTTGTATTTCCAGTACTTGGGAGGCTGAAGCAGGAGGATGGCGGTTTGTGGCCAGCCTCAGCTCCTTAGTGAGGCCCTCTGCAACTAAGTGAGACCCTGCTTCAAAATAAAGACTAAGAAATTGGGCAGGGGTGAAGAATAAAAAGCAGGAAGCCGGGTGTGGTGGCGCACGCTTGTAATCTCAGCATTCTGGAGGCTGAGACGCAAGGATCGTGGTTCATGGACAGCCTTAGCTACTTAGTGAGGCCCTCCGCAATTCAGTGAGACCCTGTTTCAAAATAAAGACTAAAAAATTGAGCAGGGGGTGAAGCTCAGAAGTCAGATGCCTTTGGGTTCCATCCCCAGACCCGCAAAAAAAAAAAAAAAAAAAAGCAGGGATGAGGGTGTAGCTCAGAGGTCGAATGCCCCTGGGTTCCATCCCCAGTACCTTACTGAAGTGCTCTTAGGGACCATGACCTGAAAATAAGATAGCCCTTACTACCACCCCGTGGCCCTGCACTCTCAATTTCCACCACTGCCCCAAATAATTTTCATACTCAGAACTTTGCAGTGACCTTAAACCAGCATTAGCAGAGAGTGAGGGGCAGGAGAGCTGAGGCCTACCAAGCAGAGCGTGCAGCCGGGGGTGGCGGGCCTGGACTGTGAGTTGCTGGCTTCAGCCCCACGCGGGCAGCTCAGGCCTGGGCTGTGCATCTCTGAGCCTGTTTCTCTCTGGCTGCCAGGTACCTGCCTGGATGACAGCTGGATCCACCCTCGGAACCTGACCCCCTCCTCCCCAAAACACATGCAGATTGGGCTGTCCAGTGCCCACACCCAGCACGGAGACCTGGTCCCCGTGGTGCTCATCGAGTGGACACTGCAGACAGACGGTGAGTCTGGGGGCCCCCAGCCCACATTAGTCCACAGACCAGGGCGTTGGCCTCCCGTTCCAACTCAGAATTGGTTCCCGTCTGCCGGGCGTGGTGGCGCACGCTTGTAATCCCCGCGCTTGGGAGGCAGAGACAGGAGGATCGCGCAGGTTCGAAGCCAGCCGCGCGCGCTGGCTTAGGAGACCCTGTTTCCAAATGAAAAATGTAAAAATAGGTCTGGGAGTGTAGCCCGGAGGTAGAAGGGCTTCCAGGAACCCCAGTACCACCAAAAAAAAAAAAAAGAATTGGTTCCCGTGCTGGAGGAATCCATCGGTTCATCTGACAGCACATGTCAGTGCTTCAGACATGAGGCCAGAGCAACATGTTCTCATCACACTGTCCTTCATGAAACACCTGCCTTTACCTAAAATTTTTATTACCCCTCCAAAACAAAGCAAGTGAATATTATTTTATGAATAATTTCAAATATCTCCTGGAAAAATAGTGACACATTTGCCAGCTACTTTTTCTCCCAACTTAAGGGCCAGCAATTTTAAAACATTCCCCAAACTTCTTTAGGGATAGATACTTCTGATTACAGACGTGGGAAGATTGAGACTGAGCAGGGCTAGAGCCAGACCTGGGATCAGCTCTCCATGGCTCCCCCCACTCACGCCTGCGTGCGCCTGCTGACTAGACAGTCTCAGCAAGGACAGTGGGCCAGGTTGCCAGCGCCCTGGCCACAAGTTTTCAAAGCCTTCTCTGCAGGCCCAGTGCTGAGTGTCCCTTGTCCTGGTCCAGCTGGGCAGCAGCTGCTTGCAAAGCAATAGGCCGAAGCCCAAGCGTGAGCTAGAGGAACAGGAAGTGGGGGTGAGGCAACATGGGCAGATTTTCTTTTCAGAGTGAGCAAGCGTAGCAGGCAGGAGACGGGCACGCCCGGTGGCTTGTACTAGTTGATCTCTATCTGTTTGTCTCCTCCCCTCCCCCTGACCCTCAGCCAGCATCCTGTACCTGGAGGGCGCAGAGCTGTCTGTCCTGCAGCTGAATACCAACGAACGCTTGTGTGTCAAGTTTGAGTTTCTGACCAAACTGAATCATCACCATAAGCGGGTAAGAAGACAGCCCCAGAGTGGATTGCTTCCCCTGCTGACACAGTGCAGGCTCTGCTCCTAAGGACAGTGGTGGAGACGGGAAGGTGTGCTGCGAGCCTCAGTGAGGAGCCTGGCATGGCCCTGCTTTCCACACTTGTTCGGCCATTTTTTGGGATGCCCACATGGGGATGGAACCCAGGGGCTCATGGATGCCATCCACATGCCCTACCACTGAGCCACCCTGCCCTTCTTAAATGAAGTTGCACAGCCCCCACCTCCTGTGTTGGCATGGGTAACTTGGATAATCTGGCGCCTGCCTCCAAGAAGAAAAAACCCAAAGACGTGCTGTGGGTGGACCCAAGCAAATGTGTATTACAGCACTTTGGTTTTGCTGCTCACAGCTCCGGGGGGGGGGGGGTATAAAACATTGCTCTTGCTTAGGTCCCCATAGTATGTCCCTAGACCAGCAGTGTCACTTGGGAACTTGTTACAAATGTATATTCTCACTGGGTGGTGGTGCATGCTTGTAACTCTGGTACTTGGGAGGCTGAGACAGGAAGATTACAGGTTCAAGACCAGCCTCCACAATTTAGTGAGATCCTGTTTCAAACCAAAAAATAAAAAAGGGCTGGTAGTGTAGCTCAAAGGTAGAATGCAAAAGAGTTGGAAGTTGGATTTGCTCTCTGTATCTGTACCATCCAGAAGATAACTAAGCACAAACTCTATTATCTGTGCTGTGCAGGTGTCTGCAGGCCCCAGGGAGCAGGGCTCACTAGCTCCCCCAACCCCCTTGTCTGCTCCAGAACGTTCTCTAGAGATCCCCGTCTGCCCCATGTAGAGGAAGAGGTATTTAACAAATAGCTTAGCTGCCTCTTGAGTTCCAGGTTCTCTTGTGTTCCCCGTCCTCTGGCTCAGCCTCCTGACACCCACTGTTCTGAATTGGAATGAGCCAGTAGGCAGGAGGGCTGCTCCCCTCTACCCTGGGGCTTTTTTATGTTTTCTTTTTCTTTTTTTTCTGGTGCTGGGGAGGGAAGCCAGGTCCTCCTGCACGCCAAGCCCAGCTCCAGGACTGAACTCCACCTGGCCCCTCCTTTCCTCTTTTGCATACTGATGGGGCCAGGCCTAGGTTTTTCAAAACAGGCAGAAAAGACTAGATACGACAAAGGAGGGAGCCACGGCACCTCTGATTCCTCATTCTGCTTTGGTTGTTGTTTTATTCTTACCATTGACTGACTGGGGAAAGCGGGAAGGGCACAGATGGAAGAGGAGTGTGTGACGCATCCGTCTCCCCCTCCTCCTCCTCAGTGGCGTTTTGCTTTCAACCACTTTGTGGTAGAACCCGGCCAGGAGTACGAGGTGACTGTTCACCACCTGCCCAAGCCTTTCCCTGATGGGGACCCAAACCACCAGTCCTGGAGGATCCTTGTGCCAGGTAATAGCCCCGCCCAGCCATCCCTTCCCCCACTGGGCTGTGGAGAGAAAGCCACGGGAGGGACAGGAGGGGCAGAGAACAGCCTCCCTGCCTCCACTGCCAGCACGTGGTACCCACAGGAAGAGCCCACACGGGGACCTGGGAGTCCTCACTGAGGCTGCAGCCTCCGTCCTGAAGGCAGAGCCTGTTCTCCACTGCAGCAACAATGGATGTGGGCCCAAGACCCCAGGAGTGTGATGGGAACCAGAGCCCTCCCTCTGTCCAAAGAACTAGCATCAAGCCCAGGAAAAGTCAGGAAGAAAGCCACTCTGGGAAGACTGGCGGACCCTGCCCACCTCCTACCCGCCTTTCTCCATTCCACGAATCCCACTCTGTCCTCGGCTCCACCAGCCCTCCTCCCTGAGATCCTGCCACGCGTGTCTTCTAAAGCATTCTATGATGCGTCCCACCCTGTCTCCGCCTTCTCCAGGCTCTCATCCGGTCCCCCAACACTTGCCAGTGTTCAAAGCCAGTGGCATGCGGAGGCCAGCCTCTCAAAGACAAGGTCTGGCCTCCACCCACCTGTGCATGTCCAGTCCCTCATCAGTGGCCCTGCTTATAGCAGGCAGTCAGAAAATGCTTTTTGTTGTTTTATTTTGCTTTGGGGATCTAATCCCGGGCTTTATGCTTATAGGCAAGCACCCCACCACTGAGCTACATCTCTTCCCTAGAACATGCTAATTAAGAGTGGAGATGGCCAGGCATAGTGGTGCACACTTGTAATCCCAGTACTTGGGAGGCTGAGACAGGGGGATCCCAGGTTCAAGGACAGCTGCAGCAAGTAGTGAGACTCATCAACCTAGTGAGACCCTGTTTCAAAAAAAATAAAATAGGGCCGGGAGTGTGTCTCTTCTCTCTCTCTCTCTCTCTCTCTCTCTCTCTCTCTCTCTCTCTCTCTCTCTCCTCTCTCTCTCTCTCCTCTCTCTCTCTCTCTCTCCTCTCCTCTCCTCTCCTCTTCTCTTCTCTTCTCTTCTCTTCTCTTCTCTTCTCTCTCTCTCTCTCTCTCTCTCTCTCTCTGCCTGCTTTGTTTTGTCCACAGGATTCATTGTTCCCTGACATGTTTCGTGTGCTATTGATTTGCTTTTAGTGATTCCTTCTACTGGGATTTCATCCCTAGAGGACAGGGACTTGGATTTACCCACCACTGTGTGCCAGTGCCCAGACAAGGTGGGGCTCGTTGTAGGTTTAAGATCTCTGTTGAGCTGGGCATGGTAGCACATGCTTGTAATCCCAGCATTCAGGAGGCTGAGACAGGAGGATCCAGGTTTGCAGACATTCTCAGCTACTTAGTGAGACCCTCTGCAAATAAAGAATTAAAAAAAAATAGGGCTGGGGTATAGCTCGGAGGTTGAATGCCCCTGGGTTTCATCCCCAGTACCGCAAAAAAAAAAAAAAAATCTGTTGAATGAGTGACTCTCCCAACCCCTCTCTTGTTTCTCAAGTCAACAGACTTATTAGTCCCTGTCCTCTACAGTGATTTAGAGCTGCCACATATCTTCTTAAACAAAAGAAAACTATTGCTGTTGAGAAAATTAGAGAAGGGGGAACCAAGAACATAACTATGGAGGCTCTGTGGTCCTCAGGTGTGGTCCATGAACCAATAGCATCAAGAGATGCCCTGGGGATGTGTCAGAAACACAGATTCTCAGCATCTTCCCACACCTGCAGCATAAGAAGCTAGTGATGACTGTGCCCACAAAAGCTTGAAGTGCCCAGGAGGACCGAAGTACCTCGCATCCTGTAAGAAGGCAGAGGCGACTCTGAGCATGGGAGCTGCAGGGGCTCACTGGCCCCAGAGGAGGGGTTACTAGAATCAGGAGGGTTCCCTAGAGAGGAGAACAGGGGCCGCTGGCTACCCCCAGTCCAAGGCACTCTGGCCGGTGACAGCGGTCCAGTCCTAGAGTTCTCTGTGCAGGAGCCCTCTGTGAACAGGCTCCCAGAAGCCTGGCCTGCTGTCAGGAGTCTGGCAGAGCTGACTTCCTAGGGCAGAGGATTAGTGGTTTCTCTTTGTTTTGGGTTGACAGGCTGTGAGGACTCGAGGATGAAGATAACCACGCCATGTGTGAATTCAGGTAACTGGCTGTCCCAAACGAATTGCACCTGGGGGCACACAAAACACACACACACACACACACACACACACACACACACACACACAGTGCATAGGCATGCACTCTTGGAGTACACATACAGCACACCCACACGTGCAACACATGAAGACAAGCACACACATGGGTATATAAATGCATAACACATGCATACACACAGGCACACATACACATGCAAATACAACACATGCACAAAAGACATGCAGTCCCGCAGCACACCTGAGCACACAGGCACACACACCTGTACGCACAGGCACGTGCAGCCCTCCTCTCTCAACCCACATCGTGCCCTCAGCAGGCAGCCTGTGGGACCCCAACATCACCGTGGAGGCCCTAGAGTCTTACCAGCTGCGGGCCAGCTTCACCCTGTGGAACGAGTCCACCGGTTACCAGCTCCTGCTCCAGAGCTTTTCACACACTGAGAACAGAAGCTGCTTTGAGCACAGGCAGCACATACCTGCGGTAAGTGCCACGTCTTACCCCACGGCTGTAGCTCAGCTCCTCCTCGCAGGCCTCAGGCCACCTTCCCACTGGCCCTGGCAGAACCCGGGCCGAGGCTCAGATCCCGGCATGCTGTGTCCAAGTGGCCCGAGACACAGCGGGGTCCAGAGCCCATCTCTCCTGTGCAGCTCATAGCTGGCTCTCCAGTGGATGAAATAAAGTAGATCCTGCCCTGCGCACACCCGGCCTCTGCCCTGTCCTGCCCTCCTCTACTTTCTCCCTTGTTCTTTTATCTTCGTGTGTGTGTGTGTGTGTGTGTGTGTGTGTGTGTGTGTGTGTGTGTGGTACTGGGGATGGAACCCAGGGGCTTTCGGCCTCCAGGCTACACTCCCAGACCTTTTTTATATTTTATTTGGGAACAGCGTCTCACCAAGCTGCTGAGAGCCCCATTAAGTAGCTGAGGCTGGCTTAGAACCCGCGCGATCCTCCTGTCTCAGCCTCCCAAGTACTGGGATTACAAGCGTGCGCCACCACGCCTGGCTCTCCCCTGTTCTTTTAATGTTCATGTTAATTTTACTTTATTTCAAAGAGGGATTTGAATATTAAAAAAGAAATGTGGAGAGTAAGATGACAGGGACATGGCGGGTATGCTGGCACACGCTTGTAATCCCAGCGCTTGGGAGGCTAAGGCAGGAGGATCGTGCGGGTTCGCAGCCAGCCTCAGCTACTTAGGGAGGCCCTTTGCAACTCAGTGAGACCCTGTTTCAAAATAAAGAATTAAAACAGAGGGCTAGGAGCTCGCTCAGAGGTAGAATGCCCCTGGGTTCCATCCCCAGTACCACACAAAAAAAAGACGAGGACAAAAGATAAGAAATCAGATGAAGCTTGGTTTGTGAAGCACAATGTGTGGCTCTGTCCAGCTGCTGGGTGTGGACACAAATTTTTCCCAGCAGCCAAAAGAAGGGAAAACACCAGTTACATGCCGGGCGTGGTGGCGCACGCTTGTAATCCCCACACTTGGGAGGCTGAGACAGGAGGGTTGCACAGGTTCGAAGCCAGCCTCAGCTACTTAGTGAGGCTCTCAGCAATTTAGTGAGACCCTGTTTCCAAGTAAAATATAAAAAAGGTCTGGGAGTATAGCCTGGAGGTAGAAAGCCTCTGGATTCCACCCCCAGTACCGCCAAAACATAAAAAAAAGAAAAAAAGAAAGAAAACACCAGTTACTAGACGTACTTAAATGTTGCTAACAAACCAGTTTCCCTGCAGAAATGCCGATTTTTCAGAAATCTGAAAAATCCTCCCTCTGGCCTCTCCAGAGGTACGCCGCTGCCCAGCAGCTGTCCCAGCAGCGTCCCTGCAGATGCTATGCCGCGATCTCTTGTCCAGCTCACACTCCTGTCCTCTCCCCTCTGCAGCCCAGAGAAGAGGAATTCCACCAGCGCCTCAACGTCACGGTGGCCCTCCCCCACTGGAACTGGTGCTGTCGCCATCAAGTGCAGGTGGGTGGGGGCGCATGCAGTGGGCCTTCCTGCGGGAGGGCAGCGCCCAACCTTAGCTCTCCCTGCACCAGCCCCGCTGTCTGGGGTTCTCTTGAGGCAAGGTCCACCCCACCTCTCACTTGCAGCCCCACCTGGGCAGGGGACCTTCACATGAACCTGAGACCTGATCTAACAGCTGCATAAAAAGATCTATTTCTTTTTTATTTTTATTTTTTGTAGTACTGGGGATGGAACCCAGGGGTATTCTACCTCTGAGCTACACCTCCAGCCCTATTTTTTATTCTTTTTATTTTGAAACAGGGTCTCACTGAGTTACTGCAGAGGGCCTAAGTAGTAGCTGAGGATGTCCTCAAACTGCAGTCCTCCTGTCTCAGCCTCCCAAACGCTGGGATTACAAGCATGCGCCACCACGCCCGGCGATCTATTTCTTTTTGTTGTTTTTGTTTTGTGGCATTGGGGATTGATCCTGGGGGTATTCTAACACTGAGCCACATTCCTAGCCCTTTTAATTTCTATTCTGAAACAGGTTCTCACTTAGTTGCTGAGGCTAGCCTCAAACTTAAAATCCTCCTGTCTCAGTCTCCCAAATACTGGAATTACAGATATTTGCCACCATACCTGGATTTTATTACTGTTGTTTTGAGTTGGGGTCTCCCTACGTTGCCCAGGCTGGTCTCCAGTGCCTGGGCTCAAGCTATTCTCCTGCCGCAGCCTCCTGAGTAGCTGCAACTACAGGCATGCATCACTGGGCCCAGCTCAAAGCCTCATGGATCCTGGTCACAGTGGCCTCTGCTGTTGAGAAGGCGCAGGGCTGGGGTGCACGCTCCACCTCTGAGCCCCTCTCCCTCCTCTCCTCTGCTCTCCAGATCCAGCCCTTCTTCAGCAGCTGCCTCAGTGACTGTCTGAGATACGCTATGACCATCCCCTGCCCAGCAGTCCCGCCGACCACAGGTAGGAGGGACCTGGCTGCCCCAGGCACTATCTGGGTGAGCGCGGTGAAGGCATCCGCCAAGCTCAGTCCTGACCTGGTCCTAGGAGTGGGGACAGGGGAGCCTAATGTCACCTTGGGGCACTCTCCTGGGTTGGACTCCCAGTGCCTTTAATGATCTGTGCAGCCTCAGGCAGAGATCTCGAACTTTCTGGTCTTCAGCCTCCTTGACCAGAAGTGAAGACTTGCTATCCCAGAGACATAGGTAGACACCACATAGGATGGAAGTGCTTTCACACACCGCCCACTTTTAATCCCTCCAAAACCATGGGTCACGATATCAT
Organism: Muscardinus avellanarius; assembly: GCF_963383645.1. Taxonomy (NCBI): domain Eukaryota; kingdom Metazoa; phylum Chordata; class Mammalia; order Rodentia; family Gliridae; genus Muscardinus; species Muscardinus avellanarius. The sequence continues at coordinate 92,289,516 of NC_137797.1, forward strand.
GAAGTACAGCATCCCCCAACCCAGGTTCCCAGATGAGGAAATCGAGGTACAGAGACATTAAGTGACGTGTCCAAGATCACATGCCACGGTCTCGGCAGCGCCCGGCTTCCTGACTGACCATGGGACCCAGCAGCCCCCACGTTCCCAGCGCCATCACAGGCCTCCTGCAGAAGGCAGGTGCCCGAGTCCCAGGAGGTCACCGCCACGTGACCAGACAGCAGCAGACCCGGCACTGGGCTGGACGGTTCAGCCTCCTGAGGGTGCCGGGCAGTGTCTCTTAGACCAGCAACTGAAGTGCTTCCTGCAGGTGGCCGTGTGCAGTCTGACCCATGTCTAGAGTGCCGGTCAGGGCAAGGTTGTCATCCTTAGTGGACATTGATGCTATTTTATAATTAAAGCTAATGATTGCTGGGCATGGTGGTGCACGTTTGTAATCCCAGTGCTTGGGAGGCTGAGACAGGAGGATCACAGGTTCGCGGCCAGCGTCAGATACTTAGTGAGGTCCTCTGCAACTTAGTGAGACCCTGTTTCCAAATAAAGAATAAAAAATAGGACTGGAGTGGGGCTTGCGGATGGCCTTAGCTACTTAGGCCCTTTGCAACTCGGTGAGACCCTGTTTCAAAATAAAGAATAAAAAAATAGGCCTGGGAAGCTGGGCGTGGTGGCACACACTTGTAATCCCAGCATTTGGGAGGCTGAGACAGGAGGATTGTAGTTTGCAGACAGCCTCAGCAACTTAGTGAGGACCTTTGCAACTCAGTGAGACCGTTTCAAAATGAAGAAGAAAAAAGTAGGGCTGGGGTGGGTGTAGCTCAAAAGTAGAATGCCCCTCAGTTCCATCCCCAGTACCACAAAAAAAAAAAAAAAAAAAAAGGGCTGGGGGTGTAGCTTGGAGGTAAAATGCCCCTGGGTTCAATCTTCAGTTCCGTAAGTAAGTAAATCAAGCAGGCAAGCTAGTAATTGAGAATACCGTTTTCTCTTTTTCCTTTGTCCTCCTTGCAGTCTCGATTGCAGGTGAGCTTGGCTCTCCTTCCCCCAGTGTCAACGGACATTCCCCAGGGGCCACAGGAGTCCCGGGCTGAGCTCTGCTGAGCCAGGCAGACATGGCTGAAACTGAGGCCAGTGGGGGGAAGGGAGAGACGCGGGGGAGGGGGAGATCATGAGTGGGTCTTGGTGCGGGCCAGAGCCCGGGGCTGTGGGGCAGGGCTGGGGGCTGCCTATCACTCACGCTGTTCTGCTTGCCACAGCCTATGTCCCCCTGTGGGTGTACATCTTTATCACGGGCATCTCCATCCTGCTGGTGAGCTCCGTCATCCTGCTGATCGTCTGCAAGACTTGGCGGCCACCTGGTAAGGGGCAGAGGCTCCGCACCTGGGCTTCTGTGCCGCGCTTCCTCCCCACGTCCTCCCTCCTCCTCCTTCCTGCTCCAGTCTACCCTGGACCTTCTCTGGGAGGCTGTGCCGAGCGGGCGAGCTTCAGTCCAGCCCCGTCATCTCAAGCCCTGTGTACACGTGGCCTCCTACTCTGGTTGTCAGGAGCCTAGAACCCAACACAGACCCGTTCCACCACTGACCACCTGGGCAAGACATTTAATTTTCTGAGCCTGGGCTTTCTTTTTGGTAAAATGGCAAATATAAGTCAGGTGTGGTGGCACATGCCTGTAATCCCAGTGCTTGCAAGGCTGAGATAGGAGGATTGCAGGTTCGAGGACTCTTAGCAACCTAGCAAGACTTTCAAAATAAAAATTTTTTAAAAAAGAGGACTGGGAGTGTAGTTCAGAGGTAGAATGCTCTAAATTCAATCCCCGGTACCAAAAATGGAAGAGAGAAAGAAAAAAGAGAGAAGGAAAGTGAACTAGAACTGATACAGTGACTAATTTGCATTCTTTTATGTATCTCTATTTTGTTCTAGTACCCACCAGGGGGCAGTATCACCCAATTTGGAAATCTGGATGTGGAGGATTATTGCAAGGGTGAAATAACATGTCAGCTAGTGCTTGAAAAAAATCTGAGTCTGTCCGGCTGGGATGTTAGCTCAGTGGTAGAGTACTTAGTATGTGTGAGGCCTGGGTTTTATCCCCAGTACAGCAGGAAAAAAAAAAAATTAAAAAGTAAGCATGAAGCTCTCTGTAGTAGTCAGGGAGCTTTTTTTTGTTTCATTTCTGCTTTTGTGCTTTTTTTTTTCTTTTTGTGGCATTGGGTATGGAACTCAAGACCTTGTGCAGGCCAGGCAGGCACTTACCACTGAGCCACGCCCCCGCTGCCACCGCACTGCTGACCATTGTCCAAAGTGCAGCACACTGCGGTGATTGGACTGTCTTAGACTGAAAGAAACCCAAAGGGTGGGCATTGAAATGCAGGTCCCAAGTCTCTTACAGTGCTAGAGTGCTTGCATAGCATGCATGAGGTCATTGGCGTCTTCCCGGCACTGAAAAAAACAAAAAAGCCAGTCATGGTCGTACACAACCTGTATTCCAGTACTTGGGAGGCTGAGGCAGGAAGATTGCAGGTTTGAGGCTAGCCTCAGCAACGTAGCAAGGCCTTCTGCAACTTAGTAAGACTCTATTTCAAAATAAACTAGGAGCCAGGCATGGTGGCGCACGCTTGTAATCCCAGCATTCGGGAGGCTGAGACTGGAGGATTGCCGTTCGCGGACAGCCTCAGCTACTTAGTGAGGCCCTCTGCAACTCAGTGAGACCCGGTTTCAAAATAAAGAATAAAAAATAAGGGCAGGGGGTGTAGCTTGGAGGTCAAAATGCCCCTGGGTTCCATCCCCAGATCCACAAAAAATAGATAAATAAATAAATTAAAAATAGGGATGGGGGTATAGCTCAAAGGTAGAATGTAGAATGTTCATCCCCAGTACCTCAAAAAAGTAGAAGAAAACAAACCTTCTGCCTGACCATCTGTGGGTTCTGCTCATTCTGACTCCACGGTGAAGGGAAGGGAAGTAACTCCCCATCACGTGCCCCAGGGGAACAATTGCCTAAGTAAGCTGTTCCCCATCTTATTTCAAAAATACCAGGAGGAAATGTTAGGAGTAGGCAGATGGGGCCGCTTCTAGAAAGAAGTGTCGGAAGCTGCCTGCCCCCTGCAAGGGTGCTGCTGGGAAAGAGCCTTTGCTCCAGTGGAGTCTGTACAAAGAGGCCAAACTGCAGGGCGGCCAGGGCCCCCGGGCCATTGCAGGGGTCCCAGCTCCAGCCTGGGTCTCCAGCTGGGTCAGGGCCACAAAGTCACTATTAGGACCCCAGCTGAACAAGATCACACACAGGATCCCATCCAGTACCTGCCACGGACATGTTTCGCAGAGGAGCAAAGTCTGAGGTGCTAGTAACCTTACCTGGTCACAGGTGTATCGCAGCCAGCCCAGGACTCGCCCCAGGTCTCCCTGCAAAGGCCCAAAGGCCTCTGCTGACCACCGGTGGGGGCTGCCCCCGTGTTGTCGGGTGGGGCAGCACCCCATCAGGCACCTGTGAGCGGGTCTCTGTTTCTCTTTCAAAAGAGCCATGCCAATGTATTTCCTTTTGTTTCAGAATCTCATCATGAAAAATCCGGAAATGACACCAAATTCACCGGTCAGTATTCCTGCTCTGTGCGGGCTTGTTGCACCTGTGTGCTTTTTTCTAAAGACACGTGGCAGGTTCTCAGCATAGATGAGTGGGTTGCTTTGTGCAGTCTGACTCCTGAGTCCCTCCGGGAGATCCCATCTTTAGGACCCACCTTCCAGCTCCCCACACAGCCGGGTCTCAGGGTGCCCCAAACAGGGAAGCCTGAGACGTCATGTTTTTAATCACTCCAACGAGAAATGAAAGGTGAGCACACCATAGTATATGACAAAAGGTCCTTCCCAGAGCCAGGCGCGGTGGCGCACGCTTGTAATCCCAGCGCTTGGGAGGCTGAGACAGGAGGATCTCACAGGTTTGAAGCCAGTCTCAGCTACTTAGTGAGCCTCTCAGCAATTTAGTGAGACCGTGTTTCCAAATAAAATATAAAATAGGTCAGGAGTGTAGCCTGGAGGTAGAAGGCCCCTGGGTTCTATCCCCAGTACTACAAATTTTAAAAAAAGGTCCTTCCCAGCAAAAAATGAGGTCCTTCCCAGCCGGGCATGGCAGTGCAGGCCAGTAATCACAGGCCTTGAGAGGCCGAGACAGGAAGATCATAAGTTTGAGGCCAGCTTCCACAACTTAGCAAGACTCTCAGTGCGACCCTGTTTCAGAATAAAAAGGGGTGGTGGTATAGCTCAGAGGTCAAATGCACCGAGGTTCATCCCCTAGTACTTCAGAAAAGTAGAACAAAGCAACTAAACCTTCTGCCTGGCCATCCATGGCTTCTGCTCATTCTGACTCCACGGTGAAGGGAAGGGAAGTAACTCCCCATCACGTGCCCCAGGGGAACAGTTGCCTAAGTAGCTGTTCCCCATCTTTACCTCAAAAATACCAGGAGGAGAGAAAGGGAAGGAAGGAGCGCTTTGCTGAGCAGGTCTTTGTGCCTCTTTCTTTTTCCAACTAAAGCTATAAAAACACAGGCTAAAGGCCAGAAAGGAGTATGAGAGAGAGAGAAGGAATTTTCAAACAAGACACCGTGCTGGTTTTTCAAGGCCACCCAACGAGGCAGACAGCACCGCTGGGCTTGTCCCGGAAGGCCTCAGTTTTCTCTCTGGGCTGGTGGCCACGCTGTGCGTGTGGTCCTGGCCCCTTGCAGCCTGACTAGCAGGGCACCACCGCGGGCCTGGGGATCGAGCGTGAGGACTGAGCATGTGCTCTCCTTCCTTTAGATGTCCTGCCTGCCACTCACCTGGCCCCCCCACCCCTGAAGCCCAGAAAGGTCTGGATCATCTACTCAGCTGACCATCCTCTCTATGTGGATGTGGTCCTAAAGTTCGCCCAGTTCCTGCTCACCACCTGTGGCACCGAAGTGGCCCTTGACCTCCTGGAAGAACAGGCTATCTCAGAGGTGGGAGTCGTGACCTGGGTGGGCCGCCAGAAGCAGGAGATGGTAGAAAGCAACTCCAAAATCATCATCCTGTGCTCCCGAGGCACCCGGGCCAAGTGGCAGGCCATGCTGGGCTGGGAGGCGCCCGCCGTCCAGCTGCGGTGTGACCGCTGGAAGCTCACCGGGGACCTCTTCACAGCCGCCATGAACATGATCCTGCCTGACTTCAAGAAGCCAGCCTGCTTCGGCACCTATGTCGTCTGCTACTTTACTGGCATCAGCAGCGAGAGTGATGTCCCCGACCTCTTCCACATCACCCCCCGGTACCCTCTCATGGACAAGTTTGAGGATGTGTACTTCCGGATCCAGGACCTGGAGATGTTTGAGCCTGGCCGGATGCACTGCATTGGAGAGCTCACGGGGGAAAACTACCTGCAGAGCCCCAGTGGCTGGCAGCTCAAGGAGGCGGTGGAGAGGTTCCGGGACTGGCAAGCCCAGTGCCCTGACTGGTTTGAGCATGAGAACCTTTGCTCAGCGGATGACCTGGACCTCCCATCTCTGGACGAAGAGGTGTTTGAAGAGCCATCGCTGCCGCCAGGGAACGTGATCATGAAGCAGAAGCCCCTGGTGCGGGAACCTGCCTCCGAGGGCTGCCTGGTGGTGGATGTACTCATGGGCAAGGAAGGAAGGGGACTGTCAAGGCTGGAGCCCCAGGGGGAGCTGGCGGCCCAGGCCCTCCAAACCGTGGTGCTCCCAGAGGAGCAGGTCATCCCTGCAGCTCACACTGTGGCCATCCTTGCAGATGGCAGCAGCTCAGCCAGCCGGCTGGCCGTGGTGGAGGAGGGCGAGGCCTGCCCGCTGCTGGGGGGCTGTGGCCCCCAGAGGAACAGTGTCCTGTTCCTCCCCACTGACTCCGGGGACGCCCATCTCTGCAGCACTCCAGTGGGGCCACCTAGCCCCCTCCTGGATGAGGAGAGAGAGCAGCTGGAAGGCCTGATGCTTTCACTCCTGCAGCAGAGTCTGGCCCAGGAGGCGTGGCAGGGACCCGCGCTGGTCCTCAAGGACCCCTGTGCGCCCTCTGAGGAGGAGCAGCGGCAGTCTTTGCAGTCGGACCAGGGCTACATCTCCAGGAGCTCCCCGCAGCCCCCGGACGGGCTCGGGGAAGTGGAAGAGGAACAGGACCTGGGAAAATGGGATCAGGAGTTCTCTCCTGAAGATCTGCGGAACCTGAGGAGCCTCCAGCAGCAGCTTCTCTTCCAAGAGCTTCAGAAGAACCCCGGCTAGGGCAGTATGGAATCCGAGGGGTAGGCTGAGGAAGGGCAGGCCACCTCCTGGAGCCTCCCAGATCCCCAGTCTTGAGAAGACATGCAAGTGCGTGTGTATGCGTGTACATATGTGTATATGTGTGTGTGTGTGTTTGTGTTCATGCGTGAAGCATCTACCTTTAAAATATAGACATCTTGCCAGGCATGGTGGCACACAGTTGTAATCCCAGTACTTGGGAGGCTAAAACAAGAGGATGGCGGGTTCACGATCAGCCTCAGCAACCTAGGGAGACCCTGTTTCAGAACAAAAAATAAGCCAGGCATGGTGGCGCATGCTTGTAATCCCAGTACTTGGGAGGCGGAGACAGGAGGATCAAAGTTCCGTGGCCAGCCTCAGCTACTTAGGCCCTCAGCAACTTAGACCTTGTTTCAAAATAAAGAATAAAAAATAAGGCTGGGGATGTAGGTCAGAGGTAGAATGCCCCTGGGTTCAATCCCCAGTACCCCAAAAAATAAAAAGGACTTGGGGTGTTGCCTGGAGGTAGAATGCTTCTGAGTTTAATCACAGTGCCAAAAATAAAAATAGAAAAAGGACAGATCTTAGCCAGGCCTGGTGGAGCAAGCCCATAATCCCAGCTACTCGGGAGTCTGAGGCAGGATAGTCACTTGAACCCAGGAGCTTAGGGGCACCCTGGACAACATAAGCAAGACCCTTTGTTAAAAATAAATAAAATGTGAGGCCGGGTGTGGTGGTGCACGTTTGTAATCCCAGCGTTCTGGAGGCTGAGACCGGAGGATCGCAGTTCACGGACAGCCCCAGCTACTTAACGAGGCCATTCGCAACTCAAGTGAGACCCTGTTTCAAAAATAAAAAGACTAAAAACTAGGGCTGAGGGTGTAGCTCGGAGGTAGAATGCCCCTGGGTTCCATCCCCAGTGCCTCAAAATAAAAAATAATAAAGTGTGAACATCTTGATTCTGATCCTAGGCTTCCCCTGTAATTTCTCCGTGTGACCATCTTGTGTGCCCACAAGAATCCTCAGCCCTTCCCAGGAGCTAACAGCCATGTGATTCGTTGACACTCATTCAGCACTGCATTTTTACATACTTTGTGCCAAGCATTTGGGATGCGAAAAAATACGTTGTCACGGCATGGCTTCACCCACCAAGGACCTTAACATCTACTAAGGATGAAAAATTAAGCTGGGTGTGGTGGCACACACTTGTAAACCCAGTACTTGGGAGGCTGAGACAGGAGGATTGCAGACTCAAGGACAGCCTCAGCAACTTATCGAGGACTTCTGCCATGTACTGAGACCATTTCAAAATAAAAAATACAATACGGCTGGGAGCATAGTTCAAAGGTAGAATGTTTCTGGATTCAGTTCCCAGAACCACACACAAAAATAGAGACAGGAACATGTGATGGGGAGCCTCACAGCAAGGGCAGAAGAGTCAGGAATCCTGAGCTCACCTTCAGGCCATCAGTTGAGGTCAGGGCGGCGGCCTCAGGTTCCTCAGGGCCTCTGGGCAGGACCCAGGATGGAAGCCCCCGAGCTCAGGAAGCACAGTGGAGGCAACAGGGAAGTGAGGCGTGGGTGCAGCGGTGACAGTGAAGATCTGGGCATGCCCTTCGGGGATTGGGAACATGGCTCAGCTAAAGGCTGAGGTCCAAGACAACATTTGAGGAGAGCCTGAGGCCTGGTGTTTAAAGACATCATTCCTGGAGGGCCTTCTTGGGTGAGATGGAAGCCTCTGGCTTGGGTCCTGCGTAGCAGGCGGATTCAATGACCCTGGACTCCCGCGTGGCAGTCCTGAGGTTCCCACTGGCATCAGAAAGGAGGGAGGGGACTGAGGAAGGGGGCTGTGGAGGAGCTACATGTTCATGAAAAGCTGTCAATAAAGATGAATAAAGTTGTCAGTTGTGGAGGTTCACGCTTGTAATCCCAGTACTTGGGAGGCTAAGAAGGGAGGATCTCAGTTTTGCAGCCAGCCTCAGCTTCATAGACCCTCTGCAACTTAGTAAGACCCTTTTTCAAAATAAAGAATAAGCCAGGTGTGGTGGCACACGTTTGTAATCCCCTCACGTGGGAGGCTGAGACAGCATCACACAGGTTCAAAACCAGCCTCAGCTACTTAGGCTCTCAGCAACTTAGACCCTATTTCCAAATAAAGTATAAAATAGGTCTGAGAGTATAGCCTGGAGGTAGAAAGCCTCTGGGTTCCACCCCCAGTACCACCAAAAAAAAGAATAAAAAATAGGCTGGGGTTGTAACTCAGAGGTAGAATACTCCTGGGTTCCATCCCCAGTACCACACGCGTGCGCGCGCGCGTGCGTACACACACACACACACACACACACACACACACACACACACACACACACAGAATAAAGTTGAGAACTCTGGTAAGAATTCCTAGCAGCTCTTTTGAGCTACAATTTACCATAGATCAAGAGGTCCCTGGTTGCACAGTTCTTTCCTGCAGACAAATTTTGCCTGGCAGCAGTAGAGTCACTGGGGCTGTAAGTCCCAGATGGTGTGCGGGCCACACTCGTCCAACACAGCAAAGGGCCAGGTGAGGGAGAAAAGGCTCCTTTCTTCTCCAGCACTCCTGGTGGCCAGCGTCCAGCAGGGCTTCCTGCGACATTTCCTGGGCTTCCAGTAAGTACGATTAAATGTCCATGGAGTTGAACAGCACAAGGAGTTGAACAGCACAAGAGTTGTGCCACACACACACACACACACCATTGTTGCGCTGATTCTCTGGGGGAACTTCTCATTTTGACTGGATTCAGGTGAGCCTCGATTCCAGCTGCCCTGAGGCCACGCTGCAGTCAGCGTTCTTGCTGAGGTCATCTAAACATCTGGCTTGCAAACTTTTTGTGTGTGTGTGTGGTGCTGTGGATCGAGCCCAGGGGCATTCTACCTCTGAGCTACATCACCAGCTGCGTGCGTGTGTGTGTGTGTGTGTGTGTGTGTGTGTGTGTGTGTGAGACTGGGGATGGAACCCAAGAACCTTCTACCTCCAGGTTATACCCCTAGCCCTTTTTTTTTTTTTTGCGGTGCTGAGAATGGAACCCAGGGGCTTTCTACCTCCAGGCTACACTCCCAGACCTATTTTATATTTTATTTGGAAACAGGATCACACTAAGTAGCTGAGAGCCTCACTAAGTAGCTGAGGCAGGCTTCAAAGCTGCACAATCCTGTCTCAGCCTCCCAAATACAAATACTGGGATTACACGCGTGCACCACCACGCCCAGCCCTCCAGCCCTATTTTATTTTTTATTTGGAAGCAGGGGTTTGCTCAGTTGCTGAGAGCCTCACTAAGATGCTGAGGCTCCTATCATACCATCTCAGCCTCCTAAGTACTGGAATTATAGGTGTGCTCCCCCACACCAGATCTATTTAATTTTTTGTTTGGAAACAGGATATCACTAAGTTTCTGAGAGCCTGGCTAAGTTGCTGAGGCTGGCTTCAAACCTGCCATCCTCCTGTTTCAGCCTCCCACGTATTGAGATGACGGGCATGTGCCATCACACCGGGTCTGAAATGCAAATAGAGAGGAAGAAAGATTTATTTGTTCTCAGTTATAGAGATTTTCAGTCCATGTTGGACCAGCTTCCAAACAGAAGCTGGGGCTGCAGATCCTCAGGGCATAATGGTAGGGAGCAAAGGAAACCAAAGAAGGGCCAAGGGATGTATATAGTCCCCCCTTCCAACCATGACTTGCATCAGAGAATGAGGTTTGAGGGATGCTTTACCTTTCTTTTTCTTTCTTCTTTCCTTCCTTCTTTCCTTCCTTCCTTCCTTCCTTCCTTCCTTCCTTCCTTCCTTCCTTCTTTCTTCCCTTTTTTTCTTTTCTTTTCTTTTGTGGTACTGGGGATGGAACCCAGAGACTTTCTACCTCTGGGCTATACTCCCAGACCTATTTTATATTTTACTTGGAAACAGGGTCTCACTAAGTTGCTGAGAGCCTCACTAAGTAGCTGAGACTGGCTTTGAAACTGCACGATCTTCCTCAGTCTCCCAAGTGCTGGGGCTATGTGCCACCACGCCCGGCTGGTACTTAACCTTCAAACCATAACACCACCTGTGGCCCCAGGACCTCATGGCCACCTCCTAAAGCAAAAAGCACGTACTTCATCTCCAAGAGTCCCACAGTTATAAACTTGTTCAAAAGTTCAAAGTCTCCTATTGAGACTCAAGGCAAATTTAGCTGTGGGCCTCTATAACAAATTAGTTAATACTTTCAACATACAAAGGCATAGCATTTGGATTCCAAAAGGTGAGGCTCATAAAAGGAATAAGAACTGGATGTGGTGGCAAAGGCCTGTAATCCCAGTAATTGGGAGACTGAGACAGTCGAATTGCAGGTTTGAGATCATCCTTAGCAAGTTAGGGAGACTCAGCCACCTAGTGATAACCCTTCTTCAAAACAAAAATATAAACTTTTGGGGAAGCCAGGCAGGGTGATACATGCCTGAAACCCTAGTACTTGGGCGCTAAGACAGGGGATTGCAGATTTGAGGCCAACTTCAACAACCTAGAAAGACCGTTTCAATTTTTTTTTCCTTTTTTTGCGGATTTAGGTATGGAACCCAGGGGCATTCGACCTCTGAGCTACACCCTCTGCCCTATTTTTTGTATTATTTATGTTTGAAACAGGGTCTCACTGAGTTGCAGAGGGCCTCACTAAGTAGCTGAGGCTGTCCGCGAGCCGCAATCCTCTGGTCTCAGCCTCCTGAATGCTGGGATTACAAGTGTGCACCACCATGCCTGGCTTCAAAATAAATTTTAAAGTCTCGGTGGTATAGCTTGGAGGTTCAATCCTCAGTACCAAAAAAAAAAGGCTGGGGGTGTAGTTCAGAGATAGAAGGCCTGGGTTCAACCCCTAGTATCGTGGAAGGAAGGAAGTCCAAAACAGGACCAAAATGTAACGGCAAAAAGTTAAGTCATAAGCTCCGTTTCTGGCATCTGGGCACATGGTGGTAAGACCCAATTTCTAGAGGGCCTTGGTGGGCCCGCCCCGATGGCCGAGGAGGTCGAGGCTGGTGGTGTAGGCTCTCTCCTGGTCAGTCTCCATCCCCAGCAGCTGTCAGTGAATGTTCCATTTTCATAGTACATTAAAAAGTGTTCAGGTTAGAGCTGGGCGTGGTGGCACACGCTTGTAATCCCTGCACTTGGGAGGTGGAGACAGGAGGATCACGCAGGTTCGAAGCCAGCCATGCTGGCTTAAGAGACCCTGTTTCCAAATAAAATATAAAAAATAGGTCTGGGAGTGTAGCCCGGAGGTAAAAGGGTTCCATCCCCAGCCCCCCCCCAAAAAAAAAAAGTGTTCGGGCGTGGTGGTGCACACTTGTAATCCAGCATTCGGGAGGCTGAGACCAGAGGATTGCGGTTCGTGGAAAGCCTCAGCTACTTAGTGAGGCCCTCTGCAACTCTATGAGACCCGGTTTCAAAATAAAGACTAAAACATAGGGCAGGGGGTGGGTGTAGCTCAGAGGTCGAATGCCCCTGGGTTCCATCCCCAGACCAGAAAAAAAAAAAAAAAAAAATTCAGGCATTTTTTTAAATGTGGAAATTTTCCTTGCAACCTTTGCTTCCTCTTCACAGCTTCACATATTGCCCCCCCGAGTACCTGCTTGCAGGGATTCTGACCTCGCCACGTGTGTCTTGGCCTTCCTTTGAAATGGGGCAGGAAGACCCTCCATAATCCTTTTATCCCAGCCAGGCCAGCATTGCAGGAGCGCCCAAACTGGCGGCAGGCATGTGTTGTGGTATACTATCTTCAGTGATGGTCACCACGTGCTCCTCAATGATGGCTGTCATCATGCCCTCTTTAATCATGGCTGCCAGGATGGATTTTTTTTCTAATGACCATCTTTGAACATATTTCTATGGTTATGCTTTTGGACCTGTGATAGGCACGATCCCACCAAGTTTTGGATAACCCTGACCATTCCTTTTTTTGTTTCCATGCGCAGCGTTCCATTTCCCTGCAGCCATTTTGCTTTACTTGTCAACCACATCTCTTTGGGCCCCAATTTTATATGTGCCTTTTTGGCCAAATTGCAGCTCTCTAAAATCTCTCCACTTTGCTTTTTCCTCTTAATTCTCATATAAGTAGCTAAAAGCTGCCGTTAATAACCATAATGCAGTTTGGATACTTTGTTGTTTTATCCACCAGGTCAATCATTATATCATATTTATTTTTTAAATTAAATTAAATTTTTTATTGGTGCAATGTATTCATACATCATAATGGTATACAAAAAATACTTTTGTAGACATACATGTACACATCGCCCAGTTAGCCCCTACCCGATCTTCACCCCGTTCCCTCCCCATCCCTCCTTCCCATGCTTAGCTTAGTGGTTGACATCTAGTTTTATATCAATTTATCCAATATTAACGATGATAATCTCACAAAACAGTTTCATTTGTCTGATACCAAGATTTTGATGACTAAAAGATAACAGTTCAATATTTCTTTTTGCTTTCTTTCTTACCAGAGAATATTTTTTCTTTCCTTTTTTTTTTTAGGAAAAGCTATCATACATTTATTTATTTATTTTTCGGAAAAAATCTATCCTGATATGGAATATGGACTCTAGATACCCAAAACAATCTCGAAGAAGAACAAAGCTAGAAGATGTATATAATTGAAACAGTGTAGTACTGTTATAAAGGCAGATATATAAACCATTGGAGTTAAATAAAAGCCTAGAGATAAATTCTTCCATATATTGTCAAGTTATTTTTGACAAGGTTTCCACGAACATTTGGTGGAGGAAATACTAATCTTTTAATTAAATATTGTTGAAAAATAATAATTACATGAAAAAGAATAAAATTCGACCCTTACCTAACACATATACAAATATTAACTCAAAATAGATAAAAGACCTAAATATAAATCTTAATACTATAAACTTTTAGAAAAAAATCTGGGTCATAAAACCTCACAACATTGAAATTGGCAGTGATTTCTTGGATATGATTTCAATGGCACAGGCAACAGAAGAGTATACAAACTCCCTTAAAAAAAAAAATTGTATATCCAAAGACAATGTAAACAGAGTTAAAAGTTACTGATAGAATGGGATAAAATATTTCCAAATGCTATATCTGAAGGTATATTAATAGTCCAACTAGAAATCCTAAAAATTAGCAACAATAAAAGCAAACAATACAATTTAGAGATAGGTAAAAGATTAACATAAATAATGAATCTCCACAGATAACCAATCTTAGTTGTCTGTTGGATGGAAAATCTTGTTTCTCTGGTTCTGGTGTGTGTTACCTATTTCTTCTTTGTAGTTAATCTCTTTGAGTATTTTCTCTAGCGCTGGTTTTGAAGACATAAATTCCTTCAGTTTCTGTTTGTCGTGGAAGCTTCTTATTTCTCCATCTAATTTGATAGAAAGTTTTGCTGGGTAGGAAATTTTTGGCTGCAAGTTGTTTTCTTTCAGAGTTTGGAATATGTTACTCCAAGCCCTTCTGGCTCTCATGACTTGGTTTGGGAAGTCTGGAGTGATTCTAATTGGTTTGCCTCTGAATGTCACTTGGCCCTTTGTTTTTGTTGCCTTTAAGATTCTCTGCTTGGCTTCCACATTGGTCATTTTGACAATTATGTGGCATGGGGATCCTCTTCTCTGATCCTGTCTAAAGGGAGTTCTATAAGTTTCCTGGACCTGTGTATCGACCTCTTGCTCTATGTTTGGAAAATTTTCTGCTATTATTTCCTTGAAAAGATTGTTAATCCCTTTGGTTTCACCTTCTTTTCCCTCCTCTATTCCAATTATTCTTAGGTTAGCTCTCTTAAAATGGGCCCATATTTCTTCAATGTCAGATTCCTGCTGTCGGATTTTTTTTTCTAAATTAGAAACTATGCATTCATTTTTTGAATGATCATCTTCTAGGAGTGAGATTCTATTCTCCATGTGGTCTAATTGGTTGTTTGTACTTTGAATTGAGGCCTTTACTTCATTAATTGCATCCTTTATCTCTTTTTGGCTCTCTCTGAATTCTTTTCAAAACACCTCTATTATTTCTACAGTTATTTTCCTGATTTGATCTTCTATAAATCTCTGAATTTCTGTTTTATCAGGTTCTGATGTTGTGGGGTTGTGGGCATTCATTGCTCCATTGTTATTCCTCTTTCCCATGATTTTGGAAGTTTGTGCCTTCTCTGGGTTCTTCCCTGGGTCACTACGACTTCACTTAAGGTGCTGTGGTTCTCGAGTCTATGGTATCTCAGTTCCCACTACTCCTTTACTGGGTTGTATCGCAGAGTCTCAGACCCTGGGAGTCAATCGAGGCTGCTTTAGACCATGGGGGGTGCCAGGTTGGGTGTTCTCCTATGGTGTAATATCTCTGCCACCACCACTCCCCCACTGGGTCAAGTCCCTGGGAGTACAGTACTGGGATTTCTCCTCTAGGGGCCCCAATTTGACTCACTGTTGAGTGCGCAGATGGAGTTGTCGTGGACTCGGTGAATTCGCTGCTGCTGCTGCTGCCAGTAGCAATATGGCGCCATTGTTGCGGCCTCGGCCGTGAGGCTGGCGTATTTCTTTTCTGTTTTTGAACTCCACTCTGAGTCCCTGCAGGGTGCGATGAGCCCAGCCCCTGGGAGCTTTAAATGCTTCCTGCGCCAAGAAATCTTCTGAATCCCGCCCGGCTGTTCCGCAGCGGCTCACCTTGGCTCGCTGTCTGCCGCTCCTCTCTGGAGCCTGGTGGGCTGTTGAGTGCGTTGGTCTGGTGCCGTCCGGTGAGCTCGCTGCTACTGCCAGCAGTAAGGCGCTGCTGCCGCGTTCTCAGACATGAGGCTGGCGTATCTCCTCTTTGGTTTCTGAGCCCCGTTATGAGTTCCCTTCCTCTCTGGAGCCTGGTGCTGCAAGGCAAAATGGCGCCCGCCGCTTCATGCTGTGGCTCTAGCCACAGCACTGCGTTCTGGTTTCTGGTGTCTCGTTTTTCCACCCCTCTTTTTCTCTGTCCCTTAAAATTACATTTTTTGTTTCTCTGCTGATGGTGTTTTCTGGCTATGAAAGGCACTGATTTTGTGGTAATAGAGATTGGTAGTTAGTGGAGCTCATAAGCCCCGTTTTGCTCCGTCGCCATCTTACTGGAAGTCTCTCTCATTCTATCATATTTAAATTCTGCTCCACACAAAATTTGCAGACATGGAGAAAATGCTGATAAGTTATTTGCCAGAATATGACATGTGCAGGCTCTGATCCACTCCCTATAGAGTCTTCTTTGCTCTCCAAACATGAAACACAGTCTTTACTATCCACCTTCCTATCAGCATTCTGGTCCTTCCAACTTCCTTTTATAAACCAGTTCCAAAGATCTACAGTCTGCATGGTCAGGCCTAGATACACCAGTGACCCCACATCTCTGATACTCATTTCTGTTTCAGTTAGCATTCTCACTGCTATGGTTTAAACACCTGACACAGAAACTTAGAGGGAGAAGGTTTCTTTTCTCACAGTTCTGGAGATTTTTAGTCCATGTTAGACCACCTTCCAAGCAGAACCTGGGACTGTAAGTCCTTGGGCATAATGGTGGGGAGCAGAAAGAGCAAGGGGAGGGGGCAGGGCATGTACATTGCCCCCAAGGCCACACCCCCAGTGGCCCACCTCCACCCTTCAGAGAATGAGGTCTGGGAAATATTTTACTTTCAAAGCACAAAAGGGACTTCCGGGAAGATGGCGACGGAGAAAAGCGGGGCTTACGAGCCCCACTAACAACCAATCTCTATTACCACAAAATCAGCGCCTTTCATAGCTGTGGGGATTCCTCCCCGGGACTTGGGAGGCAGAGACCTGAAATGAAGACTTGGACAGTCGTCTCTTAGACCACTGACAATTTTATTCTTTAGAACTAAGTTTTTATACTTTTTTTCCCCTGCACCAAAACCACAACTTCAAAAGAAAGAAAAACATCAAAGTACAATCTCAAACACAATGCAGAATGATTGATATAGAACATACGTCATATGCTTGCAGAATACAATCAAGAAGGGAAAATTAGGACTTCCGGGAAGATGGCGACCGAGAAAAGCGGGGCTTAAGAGCCCCGCTAACAACTAATCTCCATTACCACAAACTCAGTGCCTTTCATAGCCAGAAAACACCATCACCAGAGAAACAAAAAAATCACCAGGCTCCAGAGAGAAAGCTGACAGAACAGAGCTCAGAGCCACAGAGGAGATACACTGGCCTCACGCCCGAGGACGCGGCAGCAGCGCCATACTGCTGGCGGCAGCAGCAAATTCACCGGACGGCTACAGCAAGTCGAGGTGAGCCGCTGCAGAACAGCCAGGCGGGATTTCTCACCGCAGGTAAAATCTAAAGCTCCCAGTGGCTGAGCTCAGCACATGCTGCAGGGATTCAGAGTGGAAATCAAAACCAAGAAGAAATATGGCAGCCTCACGGCCGAGGGCATAGCAGCGGCGCCATATTGCCACCGGCGGCAGCAGCAGAGAATTCACCGAATCCAGTACAGCTACATCTGCGTACTCAAGAACAGTGAGTCAAATTGCGGGCCACAGAGGAGAAATCCCAGTACTGTACTCCCTGGGACTTGACCCAGTGGGGGAGGGGCGGTGGCAGAGATATTACACCATAGGAGAACGTGCAACCTGGCACGCCCCAAAGTCTAAAGCAGCCTCTATCGACTCTCTGGGTCGGAGACTCTGTGATACAACCCAGTAAAGGAGTAGTGGGGTCTGAGATACTACAGACTCGAGATCCAGAACACCTTAAGTGAAGTCATAGTGACCCAAGGGAAGAACCCAGAGAAGGCACAAACTTCTGAAATCATGGGAAAGAGGAATAACAATGGAGCAATGAATGCCCACAACCCCACAACATCAGAACCCGATAAAACAGAAATTCAGAGATTTCTAGAAGATCAAATCAGGAAAATAACTGTAGAAATAATAGAGGTGCTTCGAAAAGAACTCAGAGAGAGCCAAAAAGAGATAAAGGATGCAATTAATGAAGTAAAGGCCTCAATTCAAAGCACAAACAACCGATTAGACCACATGGAGAACAGAATCTCGCTCTTAGAAGATGATCATTCAAAAAATGAACGCATAGTTTCTAATTTAGAAAAAAAAATCCGACAGCAGAAATCTGACATTGAAGAAATATGGGCCCATTTTAAGAGAGCTAACCTAAGAATAATTGGAATAGAGGAGGGAAAAGAAAGTGAAACCAAAGGGATCAATAATCTCTTCAAGGAAGTAATAGCAGAAAAATTTCCAAACATAGAGCAAGAGGTCGATACACAGGTCCAGGAAACTTATAGAACTCCCTTTAGACAGGATCAGAGAAGAGGATCCCCACGCCACATAATTGTCAAAATGACCAATGTGGAAGCCAAGCAGAGAATCTTAAAGGCAACAAAAACAAAGGGCCAAGTGACATTCAGAGGCAAACCAATTAGAATCACTCCAGACTTCCCAAACCAAGTCATGAGAGCCAGAAGGGCTTGGAGTAACATATTCCAAACTCTGAAAGAAAACAACTTGCAGCCAAAAATTTTCTACCCAGCAAAACTTTCTATCAAATTAGATGGAGAAATAAGAAGCTTCCACGACAAACAGAAACTGAAGGAATTTATGTCTTCAAAACCAGCGCTAGAGAAAATACTCAAAGAGATTAACTACAAAGAAGAAATAGGTAACACACACCAGAACCAGAGAAACAAGATTTTCCATCCAACAAAGATTGGTTATCACCGGGCGTGGTGGCGCAAGCTTGTAATCCCCGCGCTTGGGAGGCGGAGACAGGAGGATCGCGCAGGTTCGAAGCCAGCCTTGCTGGCTTAAGAGACCCTGTTTCCAAAACTTAAAAAAAAATTGGTCTGGGAGTGTAGCCCGGATATAGAAGGGCTTCCAGGAACCCCAGTACCACCAAAACAAAACAAAACAAAACAAAACAAAAAAAGATTGGTTATCTTTGGAGATTCATTATTTATGTTAGTGTTTTCCCTATTTCTAAATTGTATTGCTTGCTTTTATTGTTGCTAATTTTTAGGATTTCTAGTTGGACTATTAATATACCTTCAGATATAGCATTTGGAAATATTTTATCCCATTCTTTTTTTTTTTTTTTTTTTGGTGGTACTGGGGTTCCTGGAAGCCCTTCTACCTCCGGTATACACTCCCACGGGCTACACTCCCAGACCTATTTTTTAACATTTTTATGTGGAAACAGGGTCTCTTAAGCCAGCGAGGCTGGCTCCGAACCAGCGCGATCCTCCTGTCTCCACCTCCCAAGCGCGGGGATTACAAGCGTGCGCCACCACGCCCAGCGTTATTTTATCCCATTCTATCAGTAACTTTTAACTCTGTTTACATTGTCTTTGGATATATAATTTTTTTTTTTTAGGGAGTTTGTTTACCCTTCTGTTGCCTGTGCCATTGAAATCATATCCAAGAAATCACTGCCAATTTCAATGTTGTGAGGTTTTATGACCCAGATTTTCTTCTAAAAGTTTGTAGTATTAAGATTTATATTTAGATCTTTTATCTATTTTGAGTTAATGTTTGTATATGGTGTTAGGTAAGGGTCGAATTTTATTCTTTTTCATGTAATTATTATTTTTCAACAATATTTAGTTAAAAGATTAGTATTTCCTCCACCAAATGTTCGTGGAAACCTTGTCAAAAATAACTTGACAATATATGGAAGAATTTATCTCTAGGCTTTTATTTAACTCCAATGGCTTATATATCTGCCTTTATAACAGTACTACACTGTTTCAATTATTGTAGCTTTATAAGGTTTGAAATCAGAAAATATACATCTTCTAGCTTTGTTCTTCTTCGAGATTGTTTTGGGTATCTAGAGTCCATATTCCATATTAGGATAGATTTTTTCTGAAAAATAAATAAATAAATGTATGATAGTTTCACCTAAAAAAAAAAAGAGAAAAATATCCTCTGGTAAGAAAGAAAGCAAAAATAAATATCAAAATGTTATCTTTAAGTCATCAAAAGCTTGGTATCAGACAAATGAAACTGTTATGTGAGATTATCATTGTTAATTTTGGATAAATTGCTATAATACTAGATGTCAACCACTAAGCCAAGCATGGGAAGGAAGGACGGGGAGGGAACGGGGTGGGGATCGGGTAGGGGCTAACTGGGCAATGAGTGCATTTATGTCTACAAAAGTTTTTTTTTTTATCCCATTATGATGTATGAATACAGTGCACCAATAAAAAAAATTAAAAAAATAAAAAAGCACCAAAGGCAGTATCACGAAGTGTCCTCAGGTTGCATTGTTCACCATATCCCCTTTGTCTGATGATGACTGATTTTTTTCCCTAACATCTGTACTGAGTTATAATTAATATACTATATAATTCATAATTGACCCATATAAATCAGTGACTTAATATAGAGTTCAGTAACCATCAGCACAGGTTTTTTTTTTTTTTTTTTTTTTTCAGTACTAGGGATGGAACCCAGGGGCATTCTAGCTCTGAGTGACACCCCCGGCCCTAATTTTTTATTCTTTATTTTTGAAACAGGGTCTCACTGAGTTTCAAAGGGCCTCACTAAGTAGCTTAGGCTGTCCGCGAACCATGATCCTCCAGTCTCTGCCTCTCCCGAATGCTGGGATTACAAGTGTGCGCCACCACGCCTGGCCCATCAGCACAGTTTTAAAACACTTTTATAGGTGGGCATGGTGGCACATGCTTGTAATCCCAGTACTGAGGAGGCTGAGACAGGAGCATCACAGATTTGAGGACAGCCTCGCCAAGTAGTGTGACTCTCATCAACCTCGTGAGACCCTGTTTCCAAATAAAAATAAAATAAGGTTGGAGGTATAGCTTGGAGGTAGAATGCCCCTGGGTTCAATATCTAGTACCCTGCACACACAAATACATTTACGACCCCCCAAAAAGCTATACCTTTGTGTTTATACTATTCCAAACTATGCCTAATAAAGCTGTTTTCCCCAAAAGGGCCCCTTCCTAAGCAGAAAAGAGAAAATGCTTGTGAACCAGGTGTATGCCTTCGTTTTCAATGGCTCACTCCTGCCTGCTCTCCCGACCCTAGTCAAAGGGCAAGGGTGAAGGAGGCTGAAGGTGTGGCCCAGTGGCAGATTGCTTGCTTAGCGTGTACACACGCAAGGCCCCGGGAGCCATCCCTAGGACCTGAGAGGGAAGGAGGGAGGAAAGGAGGGAGGAAAGAGAAAGGAAGAGAGAGAAGAAGAAAAGGAAAGAAAAGGAGGCATAATTAGGTGGTGAGCTGGACATCATTTGATGCAATATTTTGATTCGAAAGCATTTTCTCTTTTCTGCTTAGGAAGGTCCTCAGAGGTGTTTAGGTCTCAGAGTTGTTTGTTCAGTGAACTAAATATCCACCCTGCAGCCCGAGCTGGGATCCCTCAGTGCGAGGGTAGAATGGAGTTGAGTTCCTAATTACCTTTGAAAATTAAATAAGGCACAAGGGAGAAAAAGAATTTATAAAACAATGGGCGGTTTAAACACTGTAGCATTTAGACCCTGCGGTTTGGGTCTTCCTTTCCTAAACAAATCAGGAGAATGCCAGCCCTACCCTGCCCTAGCACCTGCTGAGAAGACCCTCTAGCTGAGGACCACCAGGCACGTGGGCTCTGGGCTGTGCAGGAAAGCAAGAGTCCAAGATTGCTTTAGCTCCTGACCCTGCAGCCTGGGCCTTGAGTCTCACAAGTCAGATGCGGTAGAAAGAAAGGCTCCTTCCAAAGAGGGGAGGGTTAAGCTGGGCGTGGTGGCGCACGCTTGTAATCCCCGCACTTGGGAGGCTGAGACAGGAGGATCGCACGGGTTCGAAGCCAGCCTCGGCTACTTAGTGAGGCTTTCAGCAACTTAGTGAGACCCTGTTTCCAAATAAAAAGGTCTGGGAGTATAGCCCGGAGGTAAAAAGCCTCTGGGTTCCACGCCCAGTACCACCAAAGAGGAGAGGGTTCCCCAGCCCTGCTGCTCACCAGCTCAGCTTCAGGTAAGCCATCTTCCCTAGGCCTCAGGCTCTTCGTCGCTAAGGTTCATCAGCTCTAAAATGGGAAGTGCAGGAGCTCCTACCTCAAAGTCCAGGAAATCCAGGAGAGGAGCTGAGCTGCCCGCACCCAGGAAGTGCCCGGCGTGTGGGCACCGCCGGGTCCAGGCGTTGCTTGCACTGCACCGACCCTCTCCCGGGAAGCTGAAGGGCACCTTAGGTCTCGGTGCCTGTGGCCGGGGGCAGCAGCTCCTGACCCTCGGGCACTGTCTACCTGCCTTTCCTGCTATTCTTCACTGCTGTCTCCTCTAGTGTTTGCTTTTGCAGATTGTACAAGTAATCTATAAAAACAAAACAAAAAGAAATAGGGCTGGGTTTGTAGCTTGCAGGTAGAATGTCCCTGGCCTCAATCCCCAATATACATAAAAATAAAGAGGAAAATAAAAGTAAGCTGGGTGTGGTGGCTCACGCTTGTAATCCCAGCATTGGGGGGGGGGGGGCTG
This sequence comes from Muscardinus avellanarius, assembly GCF_963383645.1. Taxonomy (NCBI): domain Eukaryota; kingdom Metazoa; phylum Chordata; class Mammalia; order Rodentia; family Gliridae; genus Muscardinus; species Muscardinus avellanarius. The sequence goes on from NC_137797.1 coordinate 92,311,215, forward strand.
AGACCGGAGGATCACGGTTCATGGACAGCCTCAGCTACGTAGTGAGGCCCTCTGCAACTCAGTGAGACCCGGTTTCAACATAAAGAATAAAAAATAAGGCAGGGGGTGTAGCTCAGAGGTAAAATGCCCCTGGGTTCCATCTCCAGACCCGCAAAAAAATAAAAAAAAATAAATAAAAGTAATTTATACTCCAATACTTAAGGGGTATATGTGTGTGTAGTGGGGGAGGGTACCAAGAACTGAACCCAGGGGCACTGTACCATGAGCTGTACCTCCAGCCCTTTTTCTTTTAGTTTGTGTATATGGGGGAGAGCATTGGAGATTAAACCTTATGGAGGGAAATCTGCCTCTAAGCTACACACCCTTGCCCTTTTTATTTATTTATTTTTAATTTTGAAATAGGTATCACCAGGTTTGGTGATACATATCTGTAGCCCCAGTGCTTGGGAGACTGAGACAGGAGGATCACAGATTTAAGACGAGCCTCAGAATTTAGGGAGACCTTCAGCAATCTAGCAAAGCCGTGTTTCAAAGATAAATTGTCTTTTGCCGGGCGTGGTGGCACACGCTTGTAATCTCAGCATTCAGGAGGCTTAGACTGGAGGATAATGGCTCGAGGACAGCCTCAGCTACTTAGTGAGGCCCTTTGCAACTCAGCGAAACCCTGTTTCAAAAGAAAGAATAAAAAATAGGGCTGAGGATGTAACTCGGAGGTAGAATGCCCCTGGGTTCCATTCTTAGTACCACACACAAAAATAAATAAATAAAAATAAATTGTTTTTAAAGGGTGGTGGAATGTCCCTGGTCTCCATAACAAGTACCACAAAAAAAAAAAAAAAAAGAAAGGGAAGGAGCCAGGCGTGGTGGCGCACGCTTGTAATCCCCACGCTTGGGAGGCTGAGACAGGAGGATCGCGCAGGTTCGAAGCCAGCCTCAGCTACTTATGGAGGCTCTCAGCAACTTAACGAGACCTTGTTTCCAAATAAAATATAAAATAGGACTGGGAGTATAGCCTGGAGGTAGAAGGCCCCTGGGTTCCACCCCAGTACCACCAAAAAGAAAAAAAAAAGGGGGGGGGGAAGAAAGGGAAGAAAGGAGAGAGGGAGGGGGAGGGAAGGAAAGGGAAAGGGAAAAAGAGAAGAAGAAAAATAAAAAATAAAAAAAACAAGGTCTCACTAAGTTCCTGCACACTGGCCTCTGGCAATCCTCCTCTCTCAGCCTCCCAAGTACTTGGGATTACAGGTGTGCGCCACTGAACCCAGCTCACTTGGTGTATATTAGGAACTCAGTGTGTGAACTGAGTGAATATGCTCACTGTAGGAAAGTGGCAACAACACAGACCCTACAGATGATATTACAGAAGAATGTAAAGCATCTAGCCCGCAAAACCACATGTGTCTGCAGCTTCCCACGTCACGTCACTCCCAAGGGCTCATCTCCTTGCTCTCAGCCTCACCCAGCTCTCCAGATCCAATGGCCTCCCCAAGGCCTGGTACTGGGTCCCACGCTTGTCCTGTTCAGTTAGGGTGATGAAGGCCGGCAGTCACCCGCTGAGCTGGCCTTGTCTGTTCATGGAACATAGAATCTCTCATGACTTGAACATGGAGCCTGCCTCTATAATTCGAAGGGTGACAAGAAGCCTTGTCTGACATGCCCAAGCCAACCCCCTACCCCCGCACCTCGATTATTTTCCTGGGAGGCTCAGGCTCTCAGTTTAACGATGCTCACTGTATCTCTCCTCTCTGACTAGCAAGGAAGGAGACGCAGCGTGGTCAGCGCAGCCCGGCCTGTGCCCACGTCCTGACACGGTGCCCCCGGGTGGGCTCTGCTTAGCTCCTCTGGGGAACTCAGCAGTGATTGAAAAACAGCCTCTGTGTTAGCCAGACTGAGCTTCAGTGGAGAGAAAGTTGAACTCAGCAGCTGATGTCAGAGGCTCCCTGGACGGTGCAGATTTTGGAGGTGAGAATCACCGTTCAATGCTGACTTCCCTGCTAAGTGCAGAGTGGCATTCCCAGCCACCTCATCTTTCTAGGCCTCGGGGAAGACCAGGCGGCTGTGAGAAGGCAGCGTGCAGGCTCTTCGGGCGCCAGACAGCAAGGGGTGTGTGTCACGCTCTGCCTCGGGGCCAGCCCTGCAGCGTCAGGATGGAGCCTCGGGCGTGGCCCATGTGGTCCCTACAGGCCCATGCTGCTGGTCACCCAAGCTCTCCTCCTCTCTGCGGGCGCCTTCTGACGTGCTCCAACTGACTCAGTCGGTGAGCGCCAGCTGACTTGGGGCTGAGACGTATACAACTAGGTATAACACGCTTGGCCAAACTGGTCGTCTTAGTTTACATCCGACTTAGGAAGAGAGGAAGACGTGGTCCTCTCTCCTTTGTTCTATGTGTGAATTTTGCCCCCTGCTAGGAATATTGATGTCTTTTGGAAGAGGACCATTTGGGTATATGTCCCCTCATTCCACTCTCACCACAAGCCAGAGGCATAGAAGACACGGCTCCTGTTTTATAAATATGGAATAATTCCAGGAGGGCAGAGGCTTGCCCACACACCATGCAGGGCAGCCCAGGCTCTCCGGCTCCTCCCTCACCCATAGGCCAGACCTCTGTGTAGCCTCAGAACAGCCCAAAGCAGGCAACTGAAAGGTAACAACACAAACTGGCTTTGATAGTGCTGGCTGTCTCTGTGGTGAGAAAAATTACTTTTATTTTGATGCAGAATCAGGGTTCTCCCTTAGACGTCATAGTCTTCTTCCTGTTTAAACAAACAAACAAACAAATAAACAAAAAACATCCGAGCATAGAGGTTTACACCTGTAATCCCAGTGCTTGCAAGGCTGAGGCAGAAGGATGGTAGGTTGGGGGTCAGCCTCGACAATTCAGCAAGACCCTATTTCAAAAATTAAAAAAAAATGAAAAGGACTAGGGGGGGGGCGTAGCTCGAAAATAGAATGTCCCTGGGGTTTAATCCCCAGTACAAAAACAAAAATAAAAGCCGGGCGTGGTGGCGCACGCTTGTAATCCCCATGCTTGGGAGGCTGAGACAGGAGGATTGCGGAGATTTGAAGCTAGCCTCAGCTGGCTTAAGAGACCCTGTTTCCAAATAAAACATATATATATATATATATATATATATATATATATATATATATTAGGTCTGGGAGTGTAGCCCAGAGGTAGAAGGCCCCTGGGTTCCATCCCCAGTACCACCAGCAAAAAAAAAAAAAAATTAAATTAAAATTAAAAAAAAAAAACAAAAATAGCCTGGCTTTTCTCATTCTTATATAAGATTCATGCTTCTAGCTAAGTTGAGTGATAAAGGAGGAAATCATTTATAAAAATGAGTTTCTTGCCGGGTGTGGTAGCGCACGCTTGTAATCTCTGTGTTTGGGAGGCGAAGACAGGAAGATCGCGCAGGTTCAAAGCCAGCCACGCTGGCCCAAGAGACCCTGTCTCCAAATTAAAAAAGTATAAAAATGGGTCTGGGAGTGTAGCCCGGAGGCAGAAGGGTTTCCAGGAATCCCAGTACCACCAAAAAAAAAAAAAAAAAGAGTTTCTTAAGCAGGTCATGGTGGCACATGTGTGTAAACCCAGTACTTGGGAGGCTGAGACAGTTAGGATCGCAGGTTAAAGACCAGCCTCAGCTACTTAGAGAGGTCCTCGGCAACTCAGTGAGACCTTGTTTCAAAATTAAAATAATACTGAGGTAGAGCTCAGAGGTGGAATGCCACTGGGCCCAATCCTCACTACCACACCGGGCACCGTGGTGCACAACGGCAGTTCAGCAACTCAAAAAGAAGAGTCAGGAGGATCCCTTGAGCCCAGGAGTTCAAGGCCAGCCTAGTCAACATAGCGATGCTTCATCTCAAAATTAAATAACCAGGCCTGTAATCCCAGTACCTGGGAGGCTGAGACAGGAGGATGGTAGGTTAGAGACCAGCTCACTCAATGTTAATCACTTAACAATTAGCAGAACCTCATTTAAAAATGAAATAAAATATGGCTAGGGGTGTTTTCAGAGGTAGAATGCCCCTGGGTTCCATCTCCAATATCAAAATTAAAGTTAAAAATTCAATAAATAAGAATTTATTTATTTATTTATTTATTTATTTATTTATTGTGGTACTGGGGTTCCTGGAAGCCCTTCTACCTCCGGGCTACACTCCCAGGCCTATTTTTACATTTTTATTTGAAAACAGGGTCTCCTAAGCCAGCGCGTGCGGCTGGCTTCGAACCTGCGCGATCCTCCCGTCTCTGCCTCCCAAGCGCCGGTATTACAAGCGTGCGCTACCACGCCCAGCAGTAAATAAGAATTTATAGCTGGGTGTGGTGGCGCACGCTTGTAATCTCAGCATTTGGGAGGCTGAGACAGTAGGATCACAGTTCGCAGATAGCCTCAGCTACTTAGTGAGGCCCTCTGCAACTCAGTGAGACCCTGTTTCAAAATTAATAGTAAAGAGCCAGGCGTCCCTTTGGTGTATTCATTCGAGTCACCCCTCCTTGCCACTCTGGCATGGGGCTGTATTTCTATTTTCTGTATTTCTATCTTTTTAATAAACTTCTTTAAATCTTTAAAAAAAAAAAAAAAAGAGCCAGGTGTGGTGGCTCACGCTTGTAATCCCAGCACTTGGGAGGCTGAGACAGGAGGATCTCACAGGTTCAAAGCCAGCCTCAGCTACTTCCTGAGACTCTCAGCAACTTAGTGAGACACTGTTTCCAAATAAAATATAAAATAGGTCTGGGAGTATAGCCCGTAGGTAGAAAAGCCCCTGGGTTCCACCCCCAGTACCACCAAAAAGAAAATAATAAATAAATAAATAAAAATAAAGAATAAAAAGTAGGGCTAGGAGTGTAGCTTATAGATGGAACGCTCGTGGGTTCCATCCCCAGTACTGGGGGGGAAAAAATTGTTTCTCCAGGCTTTTCCCTTTGGTAAGCTATTCTTGGGGTGAATGCCCAGGGCTCTTGGGAGAGCAGCCCCTCTCAACAGGACCCGTCTGTTGAGAAGACTCAGCTGGACTCCCCAGTCCTGGGCCCTAGCCCACCACCTCCCTGAATCCCATGCCAAGGTGTACCCACAATGTTAACACCAACCTACACAACTACGACAAATGTCACAGTGACATTTAAGAATCCCGTAAGGAAACCAGGACAGGAAAGATCTTAAAACAAACCACACAGGAAGCTTGTCACAAGTCTCAAGTTTTTTATTTTCAGAACAGAGTCTGGTTTTATTTTTAAAAAGAGAAGGGGGAAAAAAGTGATAAATGCTAGCGAGGCGCCACTTCCCTTCTTCCAGGCTCGAACTCCCAGCTAGCTCTCTCCTACAAAACCCACTGGCGCAGAGTCAGGGCACGCTAAAAAACACAAAACAAACAAACAGCCTTAGCAGGCATGGTGGCACGCACCTATAGTCCCAACTACTTGGGAGATGGAGACATGAAGATCGTTTGAGCCCAGGAATTCAAGATCTGCCTGGGCAAGACCCTGGAGGAAGGAAGGAGGAAGGAAGGAGGAAGGAAGGAAGGAAGGAAGGAAGGAAGGAAGGAAGGAAGGAAGGAAGGAAGAAGGAAGGAGGAAGGAAGGAGGAAGGAAGGAGGAAGGAAGGAAGGAAGGAAGGAAGGAGGAAGGAAGGAGGAAGGAAGGAGGAAGGAAGGAGGAAGGAAGGAAGGAAGGAAGGAGTCAAGAGAGGATATAGTCTTTTTTAAATGGATAAGGTTTGAGGGATTCGTGTAGAGGACCCCTTACATGCTCAAATGTCAGGCGCAGGCAGGTCTACATTCTGAGCCCAGAGATTCTGTGCTTTTTGAACCATGCTGCTGTTGGCTGGGTCTCAGGGGAGAGCGCACCATCCTGGTCCTGAGATTCCTGGGGAACATCTCAGGTTTGACCCCTGCGCTATTAGATGTCAGAAAGCAAGGAAAAGGGGGACTGAGGGGCCATTTCTTAATGGGAATGGAACAGGGGAGCGAGAGGAAGGACCCGATAAAACTCACAAGAGGAAGAGACCGGGCCGGAGCGAGAGCCTGTGTTCAGTGCATAGAAGAGGCCGCGGGACCCGCAGGCCCCGGCTCGGCTGGAACTGGCCTTGCCGTGGCCTCTTGACCTACCCAGGGGAGCACAGCTCACAGGAACCTGTCACATCCTCATCCAGAACCCGACAGCGCTCAGGGCTCACAGCTCCACAGGACAATGGAGAACAAAGGAGTAGATGAAGGGTGGGTCAGGGTCCAGCCAGGGCCGCCACGGCTCAGACAGAACGTCACTGAGACTCGGTGGCGGAGAAGCAGCCAAACTGCAGAGGGGAGATGGGAACCGCGGGAGCATTGGTTCCTACCCGGTGCTGAACCCCAGAGCCCTGAGTCCAATCAAAAGAACAGAAGGAGAGTGAATGTGGGAGGGGAGAAGGCAGAAGCGACCAGCAGCCAGTGCAGGGTGAGGGGGCGAGGGCCTGCGAGCGCAGAAGGTGCTGGCTGTAAACATTTTGCCATCGCTGCCCACTCTGAGAGCAGCGCAGGCTCCTGAACTCCCTGGTCGACCTGGGCCGCTCCTACCTCTGCCCACAAGGATGCCTTCTGCCCACAGGCCTCCGGGGAATGGGAAGAGAAGCCCTGCATGGCCCTGGTTGCCAGAGGATCCAGCTGAACCTAGGTAGGGGCCTTTGGCCTGGCTGCTGAGTTAGTGGCCAGCGAATTGGCACTGTGGGCCCCTCCATGTGCTGGGGCTCTGGGGAAGGCCAGAGAACCTGCAGAAGTAACAAACTGCCAGTGCATCCCAGCCGAAGAGTAGGCAGCCCTCCTTCCTGCGCTCCCAGCCTGAGGCTGCAGGCACGCCGAGGGCAGAAGCTGGCGTGACCTGGCTGGCTCCTCTCCTATCCACCTTGGCTGGGAACAGCATAGCCAGGGCCTTCAAGAGCCCTAAGCTCAAAGAAAGCTACACTGGGAAGGTAGCTGAGGCCCAGAAAGTAAAAGCGATATATCACCCAAAGGTAGCGGGCGAGCGAGCATCCACCTGTCCTGGCCCCTTGTTTAGGGTTTGTCACATTACACAGAACTCTCAGAGCAGGAGCAAGGGGAAGAGGAACCAAAAATTCCTGCAGTTTGCCTCCACCCCCTCCGACTGCAGGTGGAGGAAAGTGACTCTTTCCCGGCCTTGCTCCCCTCTATCTTCCTGAGCCCTTCACTCCCCTAAAATACTTATTCTGCCTCAAAGATTGCAAGAGCGACGTCCTGCGTCAAGCCTACAGCCCCTGCTCGGCTCCTCAGTGGGAGGACCCCTGGGGCAAGGCTGGCGGGGAAGACCTGCAGCCCGCCTCCTCCCCATGAGACCTATAAGCAGAGAAGCAGAGAAGAGGGAAAGGTCACCGCCGGCCGTTCTGATCTACACCAGCTCCCTAAAGGAAGGACAGATGGGGGACGCAGGTCCTACGCCCTTGGGCCCATAGGAGGCCCAACTTCACATACATCCAGGAACTCCACCAAAGCTGCTGCTCTCAGCCTGGTTCTGACCCAGCAGCACCAGCCACAGGAAGTGTAAGGTTTCTGGATGCAAAGGGAGGAAGAGAAGGAGGCCGGCCAATGGCTCATACTCCACAGACCCTGTAATGACCGGCACCAAACCCCCGTGGGATTGGTGGCCGTGTGGAATGCGACTTCTGAGTATTCGTTTTTATTTTTTTTGCAAGCAGCATCAGTGCATGATGCAAGGAAGTGGGAAGCACAGAGGTAGAACGCTCACTCACCCGACAAGGGGTGCCTTGGTCCTTGGGGTACCGCCCCGCCCCCAAGCCGAGCAGAGGAGCAGGACTGAGGAAGACCTGGTGAGCTCCCTTAGAGGAGCGGGCAGCGCCCGGCCCGCTCTCGCTCCTCCTGGGAATTCGCCGTCACAGACTCAGGCAGGAGAGAGGAGGGTGCTGGCATGTGTGGCAGGAAGGCAAGACTCCCCAGATCTCCTCACGATTGCAAGGGCCACAGGGAGACACAGGGACAACACGTCACGCTCAGACACACGCACTTTTCATCTGCCTCTGGAACAGACACAGCAGGGGAAGAGAGGGCCGTGGACTCCCCTAGAAGAGGCTGGTGCAGGCCCAAGGTCCAGCACCCCCTGCGAGGCCCCCTTGCCTCCATCCTCTCCCACAAGGGGTGAGAATTAGGGTGGGTGGGGAAAGCAGGAAGCAGTTATCCATCCCCCAGGTCAGGGGCAGTGTGGGATATGCAGAGGGCCCCCAGGACAAGCCACCCACCACTCACAGTAGCTGCTGTCGCCCAAGCATTTCCCCCCAAAGGGTGCAGAAAGACACTCTGCCCCCTACCCGAGCAACTGTCTCCTCTTCCCACCAGAGCCTGACCACGATCGATGGACAGGTCAGAAGACAGGGGGTCTGGGAACTCCCAACCCCGAAGCGAGGCCCCTCAGTTCTGGGAGGCCACCGCTAGGGTGTTGACGTAGCCATGGGGGCCCCCTTCGTTCTCCGAGATGCAGTGGCCCAGCTGGGGGCCTCCCTGAGGTGGCAGCGGCGGTGGCGGCGGCGGGGCAGAGGGCGGAGGGCCGTAGCTGCCTCTGGCCCGGCTAGGAGAGGCCCGATTTCCTCGGTCCCAGCAGCCTTCCAGGGCCTCCAGACCGCGACAGCCGAGAAAGAAGAGGTTCTTGAGCATGAAGATGGAGAGGGGCTGCTGGTAGCTCACCACCAGGAGGCAGCGCAGCGCCAGCAGGGGCACGTCCACCAGGCAGCCGCCCAGCAGGCGCAGCAGGCGGCTGCAGCTGCCGGGCCCCGAGGCCTGGCCCCAGGACGACGCGGCCGCGGCGGTGACGGCGTTGAGTTCGTAGAGCCAGAGCACCGGGGAGGCGAGCGTGAGGAAGTAGACGCCGATGAGCAGGTAGCGCAGGTGCGCGGGCAGCGGCACGCGGCCTTCCAGCATCAGCTCCACCAGCGTGAAGCTGTCCAGCAGGTCCAGACACGTGCCCAGGAAGCAGCCGGCGGCGCGGTGGTGCTGGGGCTGCAGGAGCAGCGGCCCGGCCGAGCCCGGGGGCGCGCCCGCCTCGCTGATGGCCCGCACCAGGCTGTAGAGCAGGGGCACCGACAGCGCCATGGTGAGGCGGAAGCCCGTGGTGCCGAAGGGCGCGCGCAGCTCGATGAGGTCCAGGATGGACGTGCCCAGGATGAGCACCACCTTGGGCGTGAAGGCGATGGAGTAGATGAGCCAGGCCAGGTAGGCGAAGGCGAACTCGCCCGCCGCCCCGGCCGCCCCGGCGGCGCCCCCCGGGCCGCCCGCGCCCCCGCGGCCGCCGCGCGCCTTGGCCCCCGCCGGGGCGCCCCCCGAGGCGGCCGCGCCGGCGGGCAGGTGCAGGGGCGCCGCCGCGTGGTGGTGGTGCGGGTGGTGGTTGTGCGCGGCGCTCGCCGAGCCGCCCCGACGGCCCCGGCTGTTCTTGGCGAAGAAGATGGCCCAGCCCACCACCACGACCAGGTCGGTGGCGATCCAGGAGCACCAGTACAGGTCGGTGACGGCGATGAGGTACAGGTCCAGCAGCCCGCCCTGCGCCAGCAGCAGCACCACGGACAGCGCCTGGTAGCCCCAGCGGCACCCGGGGCTGGGGGCGCAGCCGCGGCGCCGCCCCCGGCCGCCGCCCCCCGCCCGGCGGCCGCAGCAGCAGCAGCAGCACGCGCAGCCCGGGCTGCCGGCCCCCGCGCCCCCCGCGCCCCCCGCCGCGCGCCCCCCGACGGCCGCGGCCGCCGCGCCCCCGCCGAAGTCGGCGACCGTCATGCTGCAGGAGGTGGGCGTGGAGGTGGAGGAGGAGAAGGCGGCGGGCGCGGGGCCGGCCGCGGCGCCCCCCGGGGCTGGGGGTCCCGCGAGCGCGGCGGCGGCCGGCACCAGCGGCCTGCTGATGCTGACGCTCTCGTCGTCGTCCTCCCGCTCGGCGCCCGTGCTGCTGCTCGGGGAGCCCCCGCCCCCGCCGCGCCTGCCGCCGCCGCCCCCGCGGCTGGTGCTGGTGCTGGTGCTGCTGTCGCCCGAGCCCCGCCGGCCGCGGGAGGACCCCCCCCGGAGGAAGAGGGGCTGCCGCCGGGCGGCGGCCGGGGGCGGCGGGAAGGAGCCGGACGAGGACGAGACCGAGCGAGGGTTGCGGAGGGCCGGGTGCATTGTCCTCGGAGGGGCTGCCCAGCGGCTCCCTCCGCGCCAACCTCGGGCTGGCGAGGCGGCCGAAGGGAGCCGGGCCGGCCGCCGCCGCCTCCTCCCCGGCTGCCGGCCTCGTACCCGGGTCCGGCAGCAGCGAGATCCGGACTGGAGCCACCGGACTGGGCGAGCCGAGCCCGGCGGCTGGGAGCTGGGCCGGGGCGGGCGAGGCGGGGGCGGAGGAGCGGAGCCGGCTCTATCCACAGGAAGGGAGCTGGCGGCGGGGAAACCAGGACTGGATTCCAGGGGAGAGGAGAGAGCCGAGGAGGAGAAAGCCCGGCTCTCTGGATCCACAGGAAGAAAAATACGGGAGCAGGATCTCGGAGGCAAGAGGACGACGGGGGGCGCTGAGGGCCCGGAGGAGGGGAGGGGAGGAGCAGGCAGCCTCCAGAATGACGAGGGAGGAGGGTGAGAGCGCTGCGAGGTCGGCATTCCTAAGGGCGTCTCTGCGGAGCCCCACCTGCCGAACTCCTGGACTGTCAGTGGCTGGACCGCCTTGGACCCAGTGCAGACCAAGCCTCCACGCACCAGGCCAGGCACAGGCTCCTGCACAGGCTCCACGCACCAGGCTCCTGCACCTGGTCAGCGCAGCTCCTATGGCGGCAGCATGGGGCAGCTTCCGCTGCACGGGTCCTCCTGTGCCCTTCCCACTGGGCCACCCTGCCTAGAGGCAGGGGAGAACCAATGGAGCCAGGCCACACTGGTTTAAGAAGCAGTAGCCATGGACACGTAGCTCCACATTTTCAGGCACCCAGCAGAGGATTCAGAATCATCCTCAGGGAGGTACTAATTTCCAGGAGTCCGGAAGAGAGAAATGGGTAAAAGGACTGGTCATGTGGTCCCAGCCAAGTGGAGCTTCTGATAGTCTCAAAGGTTCTTAAACAGGAGTTGGAAATAATCAGATGTACCTAGCAAAGAGGAAAACAAGGGGCCATGGGGAGGTGTGGACACCTGGGTGTAAACACAGGTCCACAGGGGATGAGGGTGGATGTTACATCGTCCCAGCACACAGAGGGCAGGAGGGTGGACGATGTCCACTGCCCTGGAAGGCAGAAGGTAGAAGTCCTGCCTTAGGGGTCAGAGCAGAAGGAAATGACTAGAGAATCTGGAGCTCAAGGAAGATCCGGGGCTCTGGTATAATCCTATTCCCAGCCCCCTGTAAATAAAGCAGGAAGATGGTGCCTTCCTCCCCCACATCCTTCAGGCTGCAAGTTCCCTGCCCTGATTTCATTACCAAAAACCTGCAGCTGCAGCTACTGCTAGGTTCCGCTTCCTGAGCAGCACCACACAGCCTGAAGGCAGTTAGTTATAAAGCTACTTGCCCAGCCTGTGTCCCCCGAATCTGCCTCTAGAGGAAAGGCCAGTCTCAACCAACCCTGCTTTCTCCAGCCTCTTGAAGGTCAGTCTGCAACATGGTAGGCGTGAGATGGGGAACTCATGCCCTGCACTGCTTCCCCCTCGCCCTGCAGACAGCCTTGTCCAAACATCCTGCCAGCAGAGCAGGTGTGCAGGTGGCGGCAAGCACTCGGGAGCCAGTGGCCTCGCTCTGCCACCCGCCAGCTTGTGTGATCTGAGCCCCAAGTTATTGGTCTATAAAACAGGCCTTAAACAGGTTGAATATTGAGAGGTCCTGTGTGTGAGGGGCTCAGCTCAGAGTATGGACTCAGTCATAGGGGCTGGTGTTCTCCTAATTCCACTCAGCTCATGTCTTAGCCCCCCAGCAAGCACTTACTCAGAGCCTGGAGGCAGGGGCGCTTTTCTGGGCTGGATTCCTTCCCCAAACCACATTCAGATTCTGCTCCCACAGCTCTGTATTTCTGTCAGTGCCAGGAAGCTGCTCTCGTGAGGAGCACTGGTCCTAGGAGCTGCTCTTCCCGGGCCCCGGGGTGTGAAATTCAGCCACACAGGACAAGGGGGACGGCGGCGCGGAGGACACAGCGTCCGCCCCTGTGTGCACATCACAGGCCAGGCAGGTGTCAGGGCTGAGCCAGCCCAGGTGAAAGAGCAAACTGGGCAGCTGCCAACTGATAAAAGGGGTGATTAGAGCCAGGCTCCCAGGCTCCCCCAGGGAAAGTACCGGCTGGCAGTGAGCACAGAGGCTGGCCTGAGACTCCTGTTCAGGTTGGCGATGCAGTCAAGTCAGAAGCAAAAGCAGCCAATGAAAGCAAAGAACTGTCCCACACCCTGTCCCCCAGGTGGCTTTGTGAGGCCAGATTTTTTTCCCTGGTTACTTGAACTTTAACAGTCCTGCGAAGTTATTCTTTGCATTTCTAGGAGGTGTGCTGTCAATCCGTTGGACCAACTCTGTGTAAGAGATTCTTTAGCCCAATTTCCTTCAGGCATGAGACACCCTGAGTAACAGAACCAACAACAATCAGGATGAGAAGTCAGGGTACACTGTAGAATAAGTTGGTGGCTGACGTACTGTGAGGCCTCCTCTTTACACTGAGTTTACAGCAGTCTTCTGTACACACACACACACACACACACACACAGCCTTTGCTTCAGCCTGCAAGCACCTGATACAGATGTAAAAAGGATGTGATAGGGCTAAGAAGAAGATAAAAAGTCATTCTCATACATAAAGACAAACATCCAGCTGAGTGTGGTGGCACAGGCTTGTGATCCCTGCATTTGGGAGGCTGAGACAGGAGGATCATCGTTTGCAGACAGCCTCTGCTACCTAGTGAGGCCCTTTGCAACTCAGTGAGACCCTGTTTCAAAATAAAGAATAAAAAATAGGGCTGGGGGTATAGCTTGGTGGTAGAATGCCCCTGGGTTCAATCCCCAGTAACACACACACACACACACACACACAAAAAAAAAAAGACAAACATCCCACAACAAAAGGGCCAAGTGTGAAGTTTTTTACCCCAATATGATGTATGAATATAATGCACTGAAAATAATATTAAAAAAAAGGGCCAGGCATGGTGACCCCACTTGTCCCAGACTCAGGAGTCTGAGGCAGAAGGATGGCAAGTTCTCCAGCCTTGGCAACTTACAAAAACCCTTGGCAACTTTAAAAAAGATATAGAAAAGGGGAGGGGCAGGGTTGCAGTTCAGTGTTAGAGTGGCTCTGGGTTTGATTACTAGTACCAAAAAAAAAAATTCCTGGAAAGAAAACTCACAGAACACCTGGTAAACTTCTAGGACCTATGTCCTCCTATATGGGAATACCAGTGCCCATCTCAATATCATTTATGGGGGGGGGGAGTGGAAAGGAAGATATGGGAAAACTCACCAGCTGCTATTATGAACTACATTATGATGTTAAACTAAAATGTACCAATAAATCTATTAAAAATAATAAATTGATTTAAATTAGTATTAGTTAAGATTTAAAATGCAATTTTTTTTTTTTTTGCAGTACTGGGGATGGAACTCAAGGACATTCTACCTCCAAACTACACTTCCAGCCCTACCTATTTTTTTATTCTTTAGTTTGAAACAGGGTCTCACTGAGTTGCAAAGAGCCTCACTAAGTAGCTGAGGCTATCCGTGAACCCAGATCCTCCTGTCTCAGCCTCCCAAATGTGGGATTACAAGTGTTCGCCACCACGCAATTGCTACATCTCTCTAGCCACATTTCAAGTGCTCAATAGCCCCATGTAACTAATGGCTACCATACGGAGCAGCAGATACAGAACACATCCATCACTGGGCCAGTTCTACCCAACAGTGCTGGGAGAGTCTTGGATAACAGCCAAGCAGAGACAGGAGACATGGCATTAGACTCTACTAAGGCAAGAAGACTGAGCTGAGCTCCCTGCATTAAACCAGAACATGTCATTGGCAAGAAGATGGAAGGACCTGGAGAACATTATGTTAAGTGAGATCAGCCAAGCACAGAAAGAGAAGGGACAAATGTTTTCCCTAATGTGCCCAAACTAGGGAATATTAGGGATACCAGAGGGGCTCCAGATAATGGAGGGGGGACCTCAGAAAGCTAGAAAGGAAGGGTAGGAGAGGAAGAAGGCTGAGGAGGAGCTACATTCGATATGTGCATAAGTGTGACTGTACCAAGGTCAACCTGGACACTCATTGCTGGGAGGGGGGAGGGGAAGCGGGGGGAGCACCAAGTACTGTGTGAATGTACCATTGTCAATATGATCCACATTATGATGTGAAACTATAGTGTACCAATAAAAATAAAATAAGCCATAAGCCTCAATGAAAGAGTGGACAGAAAAACAAATTACCACCCAAACAGGAAGACCACGTGGAACTGAGTGGGCCTGGCCCAGGCTCAAGGTGAGATAAGAATCTCTCCTGGGAATTCACAACCCTGGGCTTGTGCCACATGCGGGTTTGAGATCTGAACAGTGACACGGTAAAAAATTAACACAAACACTGGTCACCGGCTGGTAATAACTGTGAGTTGTGTAGTAATGACAAATGTCAATCTGTCCTGAAGGGACACGCCTTCAACCAAAGGTTGAAGGATTCCCATAAAGTGCCAGTAGAAGTGAGCTTGCAATCCCAAATTACAAACCAAACAAGGAAAATCGCAGCATGAATGAAAACAAGCAAAAGAAATAACAGGATTATATTGGGCTTCCTAAACCTTCAGATGATAAACGCTGTGATACCAACAGGTTTACCAATATCTCACAATTAAGAATATGAAAAAAACCAGGAATGGTGGTGCAGGCCTGTAATCCCAGTACTTGGGAGGCTGAGACCGGAGGATGGCAGGTTCCAGGCCAGCCTCAGCAACATAGCAAGACCCTGTTTCAAAGTTAAAAACAAAAAGGACTGGGGGTATATCTTGGAGATAGAATGCCCCTGGACTCAATTTTCAGTAACACACCCATGGACACAAATATGCATGCATACACAAGAATATGAAAAATAATAAAATATTACAAGATAGAATAGGATAAACTGGGCACAGTGGCCAGCTACTCAGGACACTGAGACAGGAGGGTCACAATTTTGAGGCCAGCCTTGGCAACTTAGTAAGACCCTGTCCAAGAAAAATATTACAAGTATGGGGGTCTATCTCAGTGGCCAGTGCTGGAATAGGCAGCATGTATAAGCCCCTGGGTTCTATACCCAGTAAATCCCCCTCAAAAACAAAAAACAGCAACAAAGAATCAAGCAGAGAAGTACTTCCATAATGGCAGTGTGTGGATCTCTGTGATTTTTTTTCCTCCTGTGAAGTAACCACAACTGGTATAACCTATAAAAGGAAGCCATTTAAAGTTTCTGAAAATTAGGAACCAGGCACAGTTGTATGTGCTCGCAGTCTCAGTTACTCAGGAGGCTGAGGCGGGAGGACACTTGAACCCCGGAGCTCAAGACCAGCAGAGCAATGTAGTGAGACCACATCTCAAAACAGGAAAAAAACCAGCCAGGCATGGTGGCGCATGCTTATAATCCCAGCATTTGGGAGGCTGAGACAGGAGGATTGTGGCAAAGCTTCTGAAAATTGTCCTAGGGCACAAAGCAAATGGGAAAACACTTATTTTCTAAAATCTACTCCATTTCAGTAATAGCAGTCTGTGCCATGTGAGCTATAACCGGCTCCCTCCCTTCTCAGCTCAGCATAACAGAAGTTCGACTTGGGAAGGAGCGGCCAAGAAGGGCTGGCTCCCTCTCCTCTAGCTTTTTTCCCCCATGAGAGGCTGGATACAAACATTTCTCATTTCCCACCCCTGGCTGCAAGTTGCAGAAACTGCCTTCCAAGCAAGCATGGCTGAAGGCTCCCTGGCTCCACCCAGTCCCGACTTGTAGAGTGGAAGCTGTCACCCACCCAGGTAGGACCAGAGTACTAGGCCAAATTACGCCATAGCCGCTTCTAAGGCTGAGTCTCCGTGCCCTTCCAACTCCCTTTACACTCAGAGCTGTGTCGCTCCTAGAGAAGTGGCCCCTTCGCCCAGCTCCACGGCAGCGTCACGGAGTTCCTGCCTGGGAGTAGATGCAGGTGCAGGAACAGAGAGCTCTGCCGCCCACCCTAAGGGCCTGGCTGTATTTAGAACAGAGCTGGAAAGGGGGGATTCAAGCCCATGGCACTGTTGAAAAGAATGGGGATCTTGGTGATAATTTAGAGGAGGTGGTAGCTCCATGACAGGCAATAGGTGAAAAGGAAGACCAGTTAGAGGTTTAACAGGAAGAACCAGGGAAACAGCTAGCAAGAGCCATCCTAGGGGGGGAAGTCAGCCTCAAAGGCTGATTTCAAGAACCTTCCCTACAAACAGACCCAACTTGACTGGATCAGGCTGTGGAGCAATTTATGCCCCAGGACACTGTCAAGCAATACAGAACGTCAAGTGCAGGGGTACACACCTAAAATCCCAGCTACTCAGGAGGCTGAGGCAGAATGATCCCAAGTTCAAAGCCAACCTGTGCTACTTAACAAGATGCTATCTCAAAATAGGGCAGGGGATAGAGTTCAGTGGTAATGCACTTACAGTACTTACCTGGCATGTTCAAGGCCTTCGAGTTGAGGAGAGAGAGAGAGAGAGAGAGAGAGAGAGAGAGAGAGAGAGAGAGAGAGAGAGAGAGAGAGAGAGAACGCACTTCAGTCCCACCTGAAATGCCAAAAGACAAAACCAAATAAAATTTGAAGACTTCAGTATATAGTCATTGAAAAGAAGCTTAATATGTGGACTAAACAGCAAATTAGACACAAATGAAGAGAGTAAATGTAATAATATATTGAAGACATTTTCTAGAATACAATCCAGAGAATTAGAGTTTGAAAATACACAAAAGATAGACAGAAAGATAGAAAACATGGAAGATCCATGTCACAGATGATCCAAAATATATGTGTTCTGGTGAGCATTCCCAGAGTCATAATGTAAAGACCAAGATCTTAGAGGAAAGAAGATTTATTTTCTTATGGTTTCGGGTTCAGTCCGTGTGAGGCCGGGGACCTCAGGTCTCAGGGCTTGGCAGTGGGAGGTGGAGAAAAGGAGAGCAATGGGCTGTGCTCCTCACAACATGGAGGCCTCAAGCAAGAAAGAGAGTGTGGGGAGGAGGAACCATATATAACCCCCAAGGCTGACCCCCCAGGGACCCAACTCTCCAGCCACAGCCAGATAAACCCATTATCATGGATTTATCCACTGCTGGGATTACAGCCCTCACGACTCGACTATATTAACCCTGAATATTAGTAAATGAACTCTATAGAGGACATTTCATATCTAACTATAACAACGTGTAATAGACCTTCCAGAGAAAAAAATAAAAATAATGGAGAAAAGAAAATATAGACATTTTAGCTAAGAATTTTCCAAAATTGGTGAAGGAACTTCTCCAGTCCACAGATTTTACAGTCACAATGAATCCTAAAAGGACAAATCAAAATAAACATGCTCCTAGATATTCTGAAGTGAAATTGTAAAACATCTAGACAAGGAAAAAAAAAAACCTTGAGAGAAACTAGAGAGTAAAAAACAAGTTACTTAAAAAGAACAATTAGGTAGACAACAGACTTCTCATTAAAAATAACAAAGAAGGCCGGGCGTGGTGGCGCACGCTTGTAATCCCCGCGCTTGGGAGGCAGAGACAGGAGGATCGTGCACGTTCGAAGCCAGCCGGCTGTCTTAGGAGACCCTGTTTCCAAATAAAAATGTAAAAATAAGTCTGGGAGTGTAGCCCGGAGGTAGAAGGGCTTCCAGGAACCCCAGTACCACAAAAAAAATAAAAATAAAAAAAAATAACAAAGAATGTAATGGATAATAGAAATAAAGTGAAAGTTGAATGGGAATGTATTTTAGCTCAGTGGTATAATGTATCTTAGCATATGCAAAACTCCAGGTTTAATTCCCAACACACACACACACACACACACACACACACACACACACATCAGTAATTACAATAGGTTTCCTATTAAAGCCAGACATAGTGGCATAAACCTGCAATCCCAGTATTTGGGAGGCTGAGACATGGCGACCACAGGTTCAAGGACAGCCTCAGCAAGAATTGAGACTCATCAACTTAGGGAGACCTGTTTTAAAATAAAACCAAAAAATAGGGCTAGAGGTGTAGCTCAGAGGTAAAATGCCACTGTGTTCAATCCCCAATAACACACACACACACACACACACACACACACACACACACACACTCCAGCCTCAGTAACTTAGCAAGACTCTTAGCAACATAGCAAGACCTTGTTTAAAAACAAAAAAAAAAGCCCATCTGGGTCAGGCCACGACAGAGGAGCTGGCGGCTGCCAGTGCTACAGCTTCCAGAGACCTCCAGGAAGAAACTGGATTGTGTGAGGCTGCCAACTACAGACCATCAGCAAAAGTGGCGGCATTTTGCACCACGCTCAATGGGGACCCAGCAGAACTGTGTATCCAGTTGGACATCGTGGCGGTAGCTGAACCCATCTCTTCCGGAAGCAATTCTGAGCAGTACCCATCAACAACATGACATGATCCTTTATCTAACAGACCCAAAAAGCTCAACCAAAGGACTACTGGAACTGATTAACCAATTCAGCACAAAATAGCAAGATGCAAAATCAACCTAAAGAAATCAATAGCTTTTCTATTTGCCAGCCATGAATCCGCGAAGAAACACAGAAAACAATTCCATTCATAATAACCTCAAAACCAATAAAATACCTAGGAATAAATTTAACCAGAGGCAAATGACCTCTACAATGAAAATTATAAAACACTAAAGAAAGAAATTGAAGACCTTGGAAGATGGAAAGATCTCCCTTGCTCTTGGATAGGCAGAATAAAGTATCATCAAAATGACCTTTCTATCAAAAGGGATCTATAGAATCAATGCAATCCCTACCAAAATATCAAACTCATCCTTCATAGACCTAGAAAAATCAGTCATGAATTTTGTATGGAGAAACAAAAGATCTAGAATAGCCAAAGCAATTCGCAGCAATAAGAACCATGCAAGAGGTATCACAATTCCTGACTTCAAATTATACTACAGAGCTATAACAAACAGCATGGTATCGTCACAAAAACAGGCACACAGACCAATAGATCAGAATAGAAGATACAGAAACAAGTCCACACACTTATAGTCAATTGATCTTTGACAAAGAGGCAAAATACATATGCTGGAGAAAAGACAGCCTTTGCAACAAATGATCCTGGGAAAACTGGCTGTCTTTTCTAGAAAAATGGGTCTAAATCCTCAACTCTCACCCTGCAGAGGAATCAACTTGAGATGGATCAAAGACCTGACTGTGAAGCTACTAGAGGAAGGCACAGGTTTAACACTTAAACATATAGGCACAGGTAGAAACTTCCTCCACAAGACTCCCAAAACTCAGAAAATCAAAACAAAAATTCAGCCGGGCGTGGTGGCGCATGCTTGTAATCACAACATTTGGGAAGCTGAGACAGGAGAATCACAGTTCTAAGTCAGCCTCAGCTATTTAGTGAGGCACTTTGTAACTCAGTGAGACCCTGTTTCAAAATAACAAATAAAAAATTAGGGCTGGGGTGTAGCTTGGAGGTAGAATGCCCCGGGGTTCCATCCCCAGTACTGAAAAAAAAAATTAATAAGTGGATGCCATCAAACTAAAAAGTTTCTGCTCATCAAAGGAATCAGAGTCTAAAGAGAAAGCCTACAGAATGGGAGATCTTTACCAGCTATCCCTGTGACAGAGGACTTATATCTAGAATATACAAAGAACATAAAAGACTCTACACTAAAAAAAACAAATAACCCAATCAAGAAATGGGCAACTGGCTGGGTGTAGTGGTACATGTCTGTAATTCCAGTACTTGGGAAGGTGAGACAAAAGGATCCAGGTTCATGGCCAGCCTCAGATACTTAGTGAGGCTCTCTGAAACTTAGTGAGACCCTGTTTCAAAATAAAGAATAAAAAATGGAGCCAGGCATGGTGGTGCATGCTCGTAATCCCAGGATTTGGGAGGCTGAGATGGGAGGATCCCGGTTCGAGGACAGCCTCAGCAACTACTTAGTGAGGCCCTTTGGAACTCAGTGAGACCATTTCAAAATAAATAGTAAGGGGCTGGGATGTAGCTCAGTGGCAAAGCACCTGCCTTGCAAGTGTGGCGCTCTGGGTTCGATCACCAGTTCCAAAAAAAAAAAAAAAAAGAACCCCTTTAAAAAAAAAAAAAGCTAAAGCTGGGCGTGGTGGCGCACGCTTGTAATCCCAGCATTCGGGAGGCTGAGACCGGAGGATCGCAGTTCCCAGACAGCCTCAGCCACTTAGGCCCTCTGCAACTCAGTGAGACCCGGTTTCAAAATAAAGAATAAAAAATAGGGCAGGAGGTGTAGCTCGGAGGTCAAATGACCCTGGTTTCCATCCCCAGACCCACCCCAAAAATAATAATAATAAGCTAAGAACAAAATAAATGGTAAAAAAAATAGGGCTGGGGGTGTAGCTTCGAGGTAGAACGCCCCTGGGTTCCACCCCCAGTACCGCAAAAAAATATATAAAAATAAAAAATGGGGCTGGGGTGTAGCTCAGAGGTAGAATGCCCCTTGGTTCAATCCCCAGCACCACAAGAGAAAGAAAAGAAAGAAGAAAGAAAAAGAAAGAAAGAAAGAAAGAAAGAAAGAAAGAAAGAAAGAAAGGGATAAATGGGCAACTGAATTGAATATACACTTCACAAAAGAAGAGGTACAAATGCCAAGACATATCAAAGTCAGTCACTAAGCCAAGCATGGGAAGGAGGGATGGGGAGAGATTGCGGTGGGGATCGGGTATGGGCTAATTGGATGATGCATGCATGTATGTCTCCACAAGTCTTTTATCCTATTAAGACGTATGACTACAATGTACCAATTTAAAAAAAATTTAATGGCCAAGAGATACATGAAAAAAATGCTCAACATCATTAGCCATCAGGGAGATGCAAATCAAAACTACACTGAGATTCCATCTAACCCCAATCAGAGCGGCAAGCATAAAGAAGTCAAATAACAATAAATATTGGTGAGGATGTGGGGAAACAGGAGCTCTTCTACACTATTGGTGGGATTGCAAACTAGTTCAGCCACTATGGAGATCAGTGTGGAGATTTCTTAGAATACTGGGAATGAATCCACTCTATGATCTGGCTATACCACTCCTGGGTATCTTTTGAAACCAGATAACTACAGTAATATATGCATACCTGTGTTCATAGCAGCACAATTCCCAATAGTCAAAGTATGGAACCAACCTAGGTGTCCATCAACAGGTGAATGGATTACAAAATTATGGGAAATGCACACAATGGAATTCTACTCAGCAAAAAAGAACAAAATTATGCCATTTCAAGAAAATGAAAAATCCTGGAAAACATTGTGTTTTAAGTGAGATTAGCCAATAACAGAGAGTGAAGAGTAATATGTTTTCTCTAATGCAGGATAGGGAGTAATTGAGATACGAGAGAGACTCCAGATAATGGAAGAGAAAACTTAGGGGAGCCAGGGAAGAGATCTGAGGGTAGGGGAGGAGGAAGACTGAGGTTCATTAATGGAAATACTACAATTGACTATGTGCATACACGTTACTATACCCAATGTCAGTCTGGGCACTCTGTATTGGGAGAAAGGGAAATGGGGCGATGGGGAGACACCAAGTGCTGTGTGCACATATGTCATTGTCAACATGATTTACATTATGATGTAAGACTAATGCACCAACACAAACACAAAAATATTATTATTATTGTGTGTGTGGTACTGGGGGTGGAACCCAGGGGCATTCTACCTCTGGGCTACACTCCGGACCTATTTTATATTTTATTTGGAAACAGGGTCTCACTAAGTTGCTGAGAGCCTCACTAAGTAGCTGAGGCTGGCTTCGAGCCTGTGTGATCCTCCTGTCTCAGCCTCCCAAGCGTTGGGATTATAAGTGTGTGCCACCACGCCTGGCTCAAAAAAAATTTTTTTTGTGTGTGGTACTGGGGATGAAGCCCTTCTACCTCTGGGCTACACTCCCAGACCTATTTTTATATTTTTATTTGGAAACAGGGTCTCTTAAGCCAGCGAGGCAATCCTCCTGTCTCCGCCTCCCAAGCTCGGGGATTACAAGCGTGCGTCACCACACCCGGCTATAATACTCATTTTTTAAATGTCCAGCTATATGCTTTTATAACGAACATCCCTAAAACAAAGAAAAAGAAACATTTCAAGTGAAAAGTTAAAGGGAAATAGGCAAATTTATTTTAATATATTTACATAATCAAGAAAAATATTAACTAAAATAAAATGGTATGGTTATATTAATATTAGAAAAATAAACTGTATACACAAGAATATTTTGTGGTATAAATAATTCCACATACAATGATAAAGAATGTAGCATAATATATTAAGGGTACATACTCCAAGCCAGGCATGGTGGCTTGCACCTGTAATACTAATACTTTGGAAGCTAAGACAAGAAAATTGCAGGATCAAGGCCAGCTTTAGCAATTTATCAAGGCTCTATTTCAAAATAAAAATAAAAGGCCAGGCATGGTGGCACATGCTTGTAATTCCAGTACTTGGGAGGCTGAGACAGGACTGCACAGGCTCTAAGCCAGCCTCGGCTACTTAGTGAGGCTCTCAGCAACTTATTGAGACCCCGTTTCCAAATAAAATATAAAAAAATAGGTCTGGGAGTGTAGCCCAGAGGTAGAAAGCCCCTGGATTCCATCCTTAGTACCAAAATAAAATAAATAAATAAATAAATAAATAAATAAATAAATAAATAAATAAATAGGCTAGGGACATAGCTCAGAGGTAGAATGGCCTTATAGTCAATCCCTAGTATTAAAAAAAAAAAGTATACTCCAGAGCCAGATTGTCAGACTGCCATTTAGAAGCTAAGTGAGGCTGGCCAAGTTACTTTATCTTTCTTTCCCTGATTTTTTTTCATTGCTGAAGACAGAGATGATAATAATAGTGCCTACTTCACTTAGTTTTTATGACACAAAAATGAATTAACATATAGAAAATCCTCAGCACATAGCAGTATGTAAATTTTTACTGCTATAAAAGAACCAAGTTCCAGAAAGACATCCTAATTCTTAATATATATTTACTCAACAACATAGGCCTTATTATAGATAGGAATAAAATGTCCCCTACAGAGCTCATTTATAGTGTTTGGAACTGATATAAATTGTCATGAGGGTTGTAATCCCAGCAGCAGATAAT